>NW_010972436.1:9471294-9485463 GCF_000737465.1 Haliaeetus leucocephalus
TGGGAAGGGGGGGAGGGAAGACAGCGACAGTCCTTTATATTTCACCATTTCCAATTATATTAGATGCAAGGCCAATTGCTATAGCTTTCCCTGAGTGAATTATTATTCTTCCTGCACCTAGACCAGTATACCTATTACTTATGTCTGAGGGAAAGTCATCTAGCATTTTACAAATGTCTGCAATATATATTTGCTCCATTCTGCAGCTTGTCATACTCCGGTGAGAATAAAAATGTTATGCAGCAGAACAGTAGTTTGTCAGAGGTAGGCCAAAGAAAGAAAAAATATGTTTCCCATTTCCTGAATAACCTCAATCCCTGGATGCTGACCCTTTCCCATTGGGACAGTGTGCTGGCCTCTATTACACAGCTGCTATTCTGTTCCATCTAGTGATTTTTTTTTTTTTATAGTACTATGTTAGAACAGTAAAACCAGAGCTATTCCAAGAGAGTGGGGGAACAGATGTAGACAGAGCAAAGCAACCAGCTTGGTGTGTGCACCCATGGACACCAAGAAGATGGAAAGTGGAGAAGCCTATGAGAGGGGAGAAAAGAAAACAAAGCCTGGTCAAGCACAAAAGAAAGGAAACAGCAGAAGCACCCAGGGAAGGGGACATCTTTTCTCCTGAGTTGGTTCAGACCCTTACCAAGAGGCTCAAACCCTGAATGGAACCTCCAGGCATTACACAATGCCCTTACTCAATCTTCTCTTCAAAGGGTTGCTCAGGCTCTACCAGAAAACATCACCAAAGGCTCAAGAATTGCTCCTGTTTATGAGGACCACAGGTCTACGAAACACCTGCTCAAACTGGCTTTTGCATAGGAAAAAGTAACTGAGATACTGACAACTTAAGAGCAGTGAAAGACCTAAATGGAGAGTTACAGCAGACCAGTGGGAAATGCAAGTGAGAAAGAAACAGGGACAAAAAGGGAAAAAAATTGTACCATCTCTAGTTTTGAAGTTGCAAATAATAAATTACAAATACTAACTAAATTTAAAGTGTTTTCTACACCAATTTGAAATTACAATAAAGAGTGGTTACAATGTTGAGTATTTTTATAAAACAATTATAATCTGAACAAAAGCCGTTTCTCATCTTTAATCCCAAATGTGATTACATACTCTGAATTGCCAGTAGTTTTTGCAAAGCTTGGAAAATATTCAGGGCTTGCTGATAATTAGTAGACTAATTTTAATAGAGCCAAACCTCCAGCTCTTATAAAAAGGCATAAAGTCCACTGCAGATAAACATGCCGGTCTATTTACTCCAGCTGAGGGTCCTGAAGACGCTTCACCTTTCATGACAGTGCCAGTGCATTGGAATGCAGTGCAATGCTGCAAAGTAAACAGATTTCTAACAATGCTGCAAAACATCTCAGGTTGTCAATCAACAAACAGAAACTTCTGCTACATGGTGACCCAAGCCCACAGAGGTTTAAAGGACTTAGACTCTTCCTGCAATCTTTTGTCTTGTCCTCTATTCCAATTCGAAAACTATTCCAAGCTATAGGTAATAAATTATTAAAATAAGCACAAACAGCTGTGAACACATTTCACCCTCCTGAGATGCACACACAGAAGTCAGCAAGGAGCTGGGCACACCTACCTGGAAGAGAGTTTGTCTCTAACTGTTTGTCCCTGCTTAGTATTTTCTAAGAGCTGCAAGTCCACTAACTAATGGCCTGTCAGCTGTGTCTCTGCCCCCTTTTCTCTCATCTGCACTTTGGGGTCCATCAGCACTAAGAAAATGACTAGCTGGTGACAATCATCATTGGCAACAGCTTTTCTGATCCCCACTCAAATGGTGTTGAAAACTGTTTCCCAGCTCATGTAGAAGAGACAAACGCATTTCTGGCCCATTACAGATTGATGCAGTCATCCTTTCCAGTAATGGGCTTGAAAATTGATTGGTCCCAATTACATCAGGAGTAAACACATCATTTTCAGCACCAGTTGGAAGTGGTCCAGGGGGACCTGCTGTTGACAACCACTGTCAGCAGAAAGTTAGTCAGTGAAAGGTGATTTTTCTAATGCAGATGCTGAACAGAGAGCCAGGAGAAGCTTGAATTAACATGATCTGCATCAAAAGAAACATCGACATTTTGGTATGTTATTGACGGTGTTTAAGCACATCAAGTTTAAGATCCACCGATTTGGTCTTATCAGAAAGAATGTACATTTTTTCTGTGTGGATTGTGACTGCACAATATCCTGAACATGAACAAAAAGCTTACTCCTAAGACAATACAGACTTCTTACATATTCAAATTTAGATGGTCAGTGAAACATTATAAATTACCACTACTGATGTCACATGGACTGCAAAGAGCACACATATACATCAAAAGTTTGCCCAACTGTCAACTAACATTTTAAAAGCAGCACTGTTTCATACACAGTATGAAACATGCGTAAGAGAAAAGATACCAGGGCTCCAACGTCAGATCTGCAAACTGCCTTTTAAATGTCCACAGATGAGTCCATTGCAAGTTTTCTTATTTGTAAAATCAAAACACCACTCCCTTATTTCATACAATGTAATGCTGTAAGGAGAATCAGTAATTTTAACCAAGTAGAACATATAAATTGCTGTACAAATACTTAACATTTTTTTGCTATTCATAATGCCCAGTGATGGACCAGGTCATGGAACAGACAAAACTATGATCCACAGCTTTGAGTACCTTCATCAAATGCTATGTGCAATGCAGCAAGTGTTTGCTTTGCTTTAGAAACTTAATTGTCACATCATTTCACTGTTCAATTACTTTCTTCCATCCATGTGATCCTCAGCTACACATAAGCCAAACCACTATTTTGTGACCTGATGGTTTTCTAAGGGCCACCACTTAATTTTGGTCCCAAGTTCGGAAACTTCCAGATGAGCTAAATGACATCAGCCAAGCACAGACATAAAGTAGGCTGATGGTCCTTACTTCACTTTTCTCCAAATGCCTTTGTATGCCAAAGTCACATCATTAACATTCACTTCACAAAACACAATTTATAGAGAAAAGTACTCTGGTTTGGATAAACGTGCTTTCCTTCAAGCATTAGGTAGTATTTAAATTATTTTTCAAGTAAAATCCCTATCATTAAAAAAGTCACTTTTGTTCTTTTGAGAGCAATTTTCTTCAGTCTAAGTATGAAGAAGAGAAAAATGTTTTTCTTATACATGATCACATTGTTCAGGAGATTTTACAGTACTTCCCTATTACGCAGCTTCAGCCCACACTTACAGAGCATGTTAATGATATTCAAAGTGGTGTGAAGGCCTACAGCACATGACAGTTTCAAAATGTCAGCACAAATGTATTGTAAGTTGA
The DNA here is from genome assembly GCF_000737465.1 of Haliaeetus leucocephalus. Taxonomy (NCBI): domain Eukaryota; kingdom Metazoa; phylum Chordata; class Aves; order Accipitriformes; family Accipitridae; genus Haliaeetus; species Haliaeetus leucocephalus. Next base: position 9,474,621 of record NW_010972436.1, read on the forward strand.
ATACAGTCTTAATTTTTAAAGGAAATTGCACATTTCGCAGAGTTGAGTATAAATGTCAGCCTTATTTTAAGGCTGAGTAAATAGTCTTAAACACATCCTAATCCTATTAGATGCAAACCCTGCGTGTAAAGGTTGAATTGAGTTGGCAGAGCATTGTAGGTAAACATGCATTCTGCTCCCATAGGTATACTGTAATGAGTGGTGGATAAAAGAGCTTTGTCCTTCTATTCCCCCAGTAGTTTCCCCCCTTTTTCCCTGCACTTTCAAAGCTGTGGTTCTACAAATAACCTGAAATAGTTTGGAAAGACAAATGCTCCACATTTGGGATGCTTGCTATTCCACGCTCTGACTCAAAGATGAAAACTCATGCGGCTTTTAATTAAACCTGTACTTACAAAGCAAGAAATCCACAGCTATTCACCATGGTGCCCAAACAATTACCCAGAGGAGCTGTGGAACTCCACTGAACAACAACTGGACTTACATAACTTGCTCCTTTACGTGTGATAAAGATATATACCCATTGCACTGCAGCTCCCCATGAGCAACCAGAAAGAATCTGTTCTTAAACAGATGAGACTAAGTGGTTAGAGTTTTATGTTGGATATGGAGGGTTTGTTTGATTTTTTTGAAGTTTGCTCAGGCTGAAAATAATTTCCTTCATATTTTTCATTATTTTTAACATGCTGTTAAAAGTTCTCATTTATCAAAGCATCCTTCCCTCCTATGTTTGCCTTCAATTCCTTTCTTTTGCTTGCTTTAAGGGTGAAAGAAGATGAAACAACTGAATTTCATTTACTCTCACATCTGTACCCTGCTCTCCTTAATTCTGTTAGCAGGTGATGTACAGCTGCAGAAGGGGAATGGGTTTTGCGCTAGTATACGCATCCTCAGACCATGATGAATTTGATACAAAAACTCATCTCCTATTCCTCCTGGTCCCACCACCTTCTCTGAGAGGGATTCCCAACTCTCTTCCCAACATTACTTCCTTCCCTAGTAGTCCACCATCATTCCTCTGCTAGGTAAAAAAAACTCTTGGCTATGGGGAGAGAAGTTCACGTTCCCAGCTCCTACCCTCCATCAATCTGATATCCTGATGCTTCTAACAGCAGAGATGGCTGGAGTTTGACAGGAAGAGGCAATTCTGTAATCAAGGCAGGTTGCAAATTACTGCTGGGAGTTCCAAGGCAGGTATTTCCCAGCAGAAGAAAAAGTTATTCTTCAAACATAATGCTTCCCTGAAGTTTTCCAGCAGCCTTTTAATCAGCGGCCAGCTGTCAAGATTCTGCACACATGGACATACATCTAACATTGACATTTAGTTTTCAGCCTACAAAACCTAAGAGTGTTTGTTACACTGTCAGCAGGGAAGGTAGGGTAAATTTAAGACAATTCGAAATTAATACCCAAGCTTCATTTTCTACATTGTTAGCAGCAAACGAATATCCCTTTTATCTTAGAGACAAGAGTTAAAAAATCACATACCTACCTGACTAGACTTGGTTACCTAAGAAGAATGGAAACGGATCGTAACTTTAAATGTATTTACATGTCAGCTGTTCTTTGAGTAGCCTTTAAAATGACCTCACCTCACCATTTTAGCCAATCTTCTCCTAATCATAAGTAAGCTTTTACAAAACCTAAAACTAACATACATTTTTCTTCAAAGTTGTGTTTGTATCATTCAAGACACTAATCTTAGTAGCATTTCTGCCCCCAGCAATGGTGCATTGAGCTAGTATAAGCTAGCTTAACCATGAAATCAAACCTGACTTGACACTAATACAAAATGTAAATACTATTATTAGGCTTTTATATTGTGAAAACCTAAAGAACTTAAAGAAGTTAACAAGCAGCTGTTAAAAAAAAAAAAAAAACACCAAAAAAGCAACCAACTTTCAAAATATTGCTAAATACTCTAAATTATTTGTAAACTATCTAAGAAAAACTACAAGAACAAACACTTTGGTCAATGGTATAAACTCATGCCAGGCATCAGACTGAACTCTGTGGCTCAGATTCTGTAAAATAAGTCATAAATTGTTCTTTGAAACTCATTTGATACGTATTCATGAGATAGGAACAAAGTTATTCATGTGCATAAAAGTGTGCAAGAGCAGGGCAGAAACAGCCCCCTTCTCTCCTCCATAGGGAATCCTTGAAGAACTATCCAAGTGTTGACAGTGTAAGACACTGAAACCATGCTGCTGTTCATGTAAACAAATAGCTTTACACACTTTTAAAGCACAAGTAGGTAACATGAATTCAGAGAAGCTGCATTTGTAATTTTATTTCAAAGTGCTAGCACTTAATAACAATTATTACTAATAAAGAGTAACAACTGCTTTCCACTGCAGTTTAGAATAAAAGTCACATACCATTACTCATAGAGTATTTTATACACACATCATGTCCCAAATTACTTCAGAGCAAATAATGTAAAAAAATACCAACTAATGAAATATGAAAATATTCCATGCCCAACTAATTTCAGTTAGCTATAATAGATGTAGCTACCTAAAACAAGCAAATTTCAGTTGGGGGAGTACTTACATCACTCTGGTATTTATTGACTTCCATGGCATGCTTAATATCTGGAGGCTCCTTCATATGTGCATAACCTGAAGTTCCTTTCTCAGCATCATGTTTTTGTTTATAGAGAACCTGAAAAGAGCAACATTACATTTTTGTGACCTCAGCAGAGCAGGTATAATAAAACAAGCTGGGTTAAACCTAGTGTCGTAGTGTGCCTGTATACGGGAAGAAATGTAATAAATAATTAAGCTCCTTAATGGAACCAGAACCCTGAAACAAGAGCAGCTTCCACCCAAAAGAGAGACATATGAGGTACAGTCAGCAGAGAGGTTTCTCTGTGTCTATTATTGCAACAGAGGTATGTGTAGACAGAGGGAAGAAAAAGAAATATACAGAAACAGAAAATTAACTTTAACAAGGTGAGAAGACAGCCCAGGGAAAAGCATAAACAAAAGCTTTTTTTGCTCAAAATAAACCTGAATGCATCAGCTAAGTAACTATTCCAGGCTAGTCTTTTTTTTCTTTTTTCAGAAAAAAAAGGTTTTGTGCATTCCTCATAAACAAACAGGTTTACATGAAATACTCATAGCCCAAACAGCTATTTCTTCCACTGTTAGGAAATTACTAGCACAATACACATTTTGACTAGCCCCTAGGTTCAGAAAGAAAAATAATAAAAGAAAAATAATATTTACGTTCAATTGTCATCATGGTAAAGGAAAATGGAATTGGATTGTGAGTTCATAAACAAATTTATTTTTATAATAGAAACTGAGCACAATGTTGGGCATTCATCCAGCTTTCACTGTACTGTTATACTTACATATATACACACTCACATACTAAAACTGCCTGAAAAGCTGATCTTGCACTTATCCTTGTCAGAAGCTTTTAGGCTTACATTAAGAAAATTCACCAGGTTTTGATGCCTGAAGAAGCAGCAAGCATCAAGAAAATTCATTTTCTAATAGCTCTCAGGAGCAAGCATTAAAATAATCCCCAAGAAAACAGCAAATACTAAATAAGATTGAAAGCTGGTCAGGAGGAGAAGGATTTGAAATTAAAACCCTCGATAGCAATAAAAGAATACTGTGAAAGTCTTGAGATGGGAACTCTTGACCACGGTGATTTGGACTCTTTTAGGACAGGATACTAGAACTGTGAGAAAATGTTATATCTGTTTGTGTTTAAGGCAGCAAGATTGCATCTGAGTCACAGATCAGGGTGCCCAAGGCAATATATTAGTATCTGTCCTGACTATCCCAGATTACAAAATGATATATAGGCTGAGAGATTAAGACAAAAAGGGGGGTTTTTTTGCACTGCTACTATATGAATGAAAGTATCAAATTAGGAAACTTAAAATGTGCCATCTCCTTATACAGTGTAAATCCAACATGACCAGGCCTCTGAGGAAACAAACACAACTTAAATTGAATCAAAAAAATGTCTATAACTTCACTATACCGATTACAACTTGCAACTGGCAAAGCAAATAATTGTCAACAAGACTGAAGCATCACTAACAAATGATCCCCTGCAAAAGTGTAATTACTATATAAACATATGTCACAAAAAACCTTTCACTACTTCTCCTGCTTCACATTGTCACTTTTAAGATGTTTTCTACTTAATACCATTCTGAAAAGCAGACCCGTACAGTTACTTCCAAAATCTACTAATTTACAGATATTTTATTACATTGCCACTTTGCTGGTTCAACATCTGTGTTTTTCTGTTGGCAAATGGGCAACATAACCAAGACATCAAAGAACAAAAGCACATCAACTCCCAACATGAGAAAACTAACAGAAATTACAATTCAGCATCCACTATCTTGGGAAAAGATGACTGTTTCTTTAGCTTAATATAGGAATATTTGACTTGCTGTTTGATGGCTATGTTCTTCCTATCTTTACACATTATCCTTATTAACTGACTTAAGTAACCTTGAAGCGATCACAGGCTAGGAGAGTTCAATAGCTGTCTAGTTTAGTTTTGGACAGTTTAGTGCAGAACTATTCCCAGACCTGTAAATCAGTTCCAAGGGAGCATAGAAAAATGTTTATGAGGATTATTTCGTCAATACTCTTAGGACCATTATTTTACACGTTAGCATGTGTACATTTATTTCTCATTTCATGTTAATATTCAAGTTTTAGCTAAACCGAATTTTATCAGATCTACATATGAAACTACTCTACAGAGAGATCAAGTATTACAGGTCACCGATGTAACCTCTACTTTGTAGTGGCACCATTTATTAACTCAAGAAATACAAGGCAATTATTTAAGTAGGTATGACTTCAGATTGAACTAATTTGTAAGTACTCATTTTTTATTTTCTTATCTCTCTTGTACACCAGTGTATCAACAGGAAGCTGCATTAAGAAAGGCTTTGTGCTCTTTCAACTTAACTCTGACTGACCCTCTGTTTTGGAATACTTTAAACACTATTAATTTTTTAATATATATTTCCCTTTATAATCAGTAAGCTGAGCTCTGAACTTAAAATCCACAATGTAGGATTTTGTAGGAGGAAATGTTCAACAACACAGAAAATGCTACTTTAATCTCTAGATAGAGAATTAGATTATCCAATGTATATGTGTAAAATAAAACTAGAGAAGTCCAGGAGACTAATACCTGCTACCATAAAAAAAGAGGAAATCTCAAACATGAGATTTGATGCCATAAAAAACCATGAAGAATTACAGAAAACAGTGTGATAATGTGTAATATGATTGTAAATGCTGCAGTAAACCACAGTAAATAGCTTTCTCATAGTTAAAAAAAAAAAAACCAAACATATGAAAGTAAAAAGAGGATTTTGCCCACAAGTAAGAAAAACTCTGAAACTTTCTCTGGAAGTTAAAAATATTGCTTAAGACTCACTTGGCTCATCATCTTTAAAAACAAACAGAAAATACTGTTGAGCATTGACATATAGTTACTATGTGAGATATTGCCCTGTGCAAAGGAGAAAATTAAACTGCCTTCACTTTGCTTTAGATTATTCCTTTCAGATAAGAAGAAAAACAGTGCAATTTCTTCTTATGGCAGAAATAAAGTGATGAAAAAAGTGATGAAAAGCATACTTTTTTTCAACATTGTTTTCCCCTCAAGCAATTTTAAATACCTTTATCGTTGTTTGTGACACCTTATTAAAAAAATTGTTCTGCGTAAGGAAGAATTTAGTATACTGGTCTTCAGACAAGAAAAAGACTTGGCACAAAGCCAGCAAAGATCAGAAATTTTCCTTCAGAAATATTTTCCACAGGAAAATTGCAATTTTTCCAGAAAATGTCCATTTCCTCTCAGGAAAATCAAAATGAGGGCTCCCTGCCTAGACTGCTCTCATCAACTTTATTTTCTCATTGCAGAGAACATGGAAATTGGCGAGAGCTTTGTAGGCTGAAGGAGGGTGAAGTTACGCAGCAAGGACAGGGACTTCTGCTCTCTCTAGCTTACCCTGGGGACAGCTATGACAAAAGAGAGGGAGGAAAATCTGGTTGCTCACTCTCAAGAAAGCTATTTAGAAGGCAACAGTTACATTTTCTGCGTAGAGGAAAAAATGAAATTGATAAAAGCCACCCAAGTATGTGGGGCTATGAAACTTCTTTTTCATTCTCCTGAAACTTTTTTTTCCCATAAACGGTGTCATGATTTTTTTGTCAAAATTTTGGATGGATTTCCTTCTCTATGAGTATTTATTTCCATGGGTATTTATTTCCACGTTCGTGCCAGTTCTACATAGAACGCCAAAGACCAAACGTGGGCTTTATGCAAAATCCAGCAGAGGTGGTCTTGTTTTAGTCTTTCCTGTGTATCTTGAAGAGGGAGTTGAGCATGAATCAATACAGCCGACATAGGGAGAAAGCTCCACAGGAGGCGAACAGCAATTGTCAGTGTGTTGTACTCTCCGTTATGGTAAGCTCCTGTCAATGCTGACATTGTATGTCTGGAACCTTACAGAACGACGTTCTGGCTCTGCTGAAGTCAATGACAATTGCCCTATCAGTTAAAGCGTGCAGAAGTGATGGATAGTGCTATGGCAGTCTGTTTGCTCTGGAGAGGACAGTGGAGGGCAGCTGTAGGTGGGGGATAATTTCCCCTAGTTGCCTCCAAGTTCCCGAATCATGAGTGTGATCTGAAACACGTGTATAAAATTAATAAATTGGGCTAGATCTAGGTAGGCTGAAAACGAAGCTGCTGGGCAACAGCAGGGCAGCAGCACCATTTCAGGATCAAACATCAAATCACAGGAGAGGCCATTTGCCGAGGACACACCAGTGTAAGGAGATCACCCAGCAGAGGCATACCAGCCTGGGCACTCCTCTGCCAGCAGGCAGTAGCGGGGAGAGTCAGTGGCTCTCTTTCTTCCACACCGTGATCCCCTCGTCCTGACACACCTGCTTGGCACATAAGGCTACGGATCCTGCCAAGAACATGCCATCACAGAGCGAGAAAGCACCTGCTTGATCTGGCTACAAAAGCATTCAAGCCCGGCCTTGCATCCAGGAAGCACAAAAAGGGAGTCAAAGGTGTAAACTTGTTCTAATGCAGATGAGGAGGAGGACACGTACTCCTATTTTCCAGTCTCGGGAAATCAGCACCTATTTAAAATCAGCTTACTATAATTGAGAAACAGACTGCAGTTCTGTGCTTGCAACAGCCTTTTTGCAGGAGGGTTGGCACAATGGCCAGCCAGTGCTGTTCTCTCTCCTTCCTATGGCATATCCATGGCCTCCTCTTGCTGAAGTGATGACCTGTAAATTCACAAACCCGGCTAGATAGATGCAGCAGAAATCCCCTCTGCCATATCCTGACCCAGTTGAAATCTGAAATCCTCGTATTAGCTACTTAGGTACCGCAGCAATAGGCACAATATGGATTAGATTTGAATACTGCAGAGAAGATTTTCCACTAGAAAATCCCCTAGGATCTCTCTCAAAGTAGCATTAAATTCAGGTCCGTTGCAACAGTAACCACAAGTTGGAAAAATGTGTCAGCATATCTTTAAGTTTTATGGTAGATTATGATTTATAATGAATCTATTCCTAATGGGATGGTATGAATTTTACAGGAAAAGTTTCTACTTAAATATAACTCATCCTATATGCATATTTGTTTCTCTATGACTGTTGGATGATTGAAGAAAACCTTCAAAAAATACCAAATGAAAATGTCAGTCTTTTCCTTAAAGGGGTTTTCTTGATGAATCAAATGGTTTCATTTTTAGTCTCAGTTATTTATCTTTTCTGCCACATCGCTGATGTTAATTAACCTCATTTGCGTAAACTAATGTAGAATGTACTCATTTGGAATGAATCCAGGAGTAAATCTGTGGCAAACTAGTTAACTAATGTTTTATAAATCAAGCTAACGGTTTAAAAATGTTATACAAGTTTAATTCGCAATTTATTTCTACTGTAATTCCTCTAATCACTCACTTTACAATGAAATGTCACATTAATGTCATTTCAGCTACTGTGCTGCTTTAACTTGAGTGTATATATGTTCCATTTCAAACTATGAAAACTAAAATATACTTCATGTTATTGTATTTGCTTAACATAGCCTCGATTAACACATTGTTTTAAATCAAAACATTTCTCCACAAGCTTTCCTGAGATTTCAGTGCTTTCTTTTGTTATGAATATCTTCCTTTGTTTGAAGAAAAATCAGTGCATTAGAAGAATGCATATTGAGCTACAATCAATAATATGGATTTCAGAGTGTGTTCACTCCACAGACTGGCTGTATTAAACTATACGTAGTTATTATCTTTAAGAGAGGAGAAAGGCAAAACAAGAAAAATGTGGAAATGCTTGGTGGACAGAAAGCCATGACCATCTATCAGCTGTAATTCTCATGAGTAACAATGAAAATCTGTAACTTCATTCATATTACACATACTTAACAGTCACAATTCCACTGAAATCAACAGAAGTGAAGGGTCACCTGCCTACATTAAGGGTATTATATTTTTAAGCCCCTGGAAGCAACTGAACTGGAATTTACTATTTTACTGGTTGTTTGCATGTTTTACACTATGTTCAATATACTTGATTTCATATTTTTAATTCTATAAAATTTGTTGTGAGTGGTAGTATGTAGACCATCAGAAATACATTTACTGCTACCAGTAAGTGCCTTTAAAAGTCATTAAAGTATTATTTTTTCCCCTTCAGCATCCAACATTTTATAAAACTAATACAACACCCAAATTGAAATCGTTGTTATGTAAGATTTGTCTATTCTATAAACACGGTGCAATGTCACTGAATTCAATAATTCCTTATTGCATTCATGCATTTCTAATGGATTTCATTGGATTGATGAATGCACTAGCAGTTTTTAAATTTATATTTAATAAACATAACAAATAAGATTGTCAACATTTTAAAAGCAAGTAGTTCTTGAAGTTAAGAAGTTATGGTGATAAACTTTGGATGACAAACTCACCCAAATAAATCAAGCAGGCAATCAAGTATCCATTCAAATACATTGTTCAAATTTGTCATGTTCTGTCACACAATTCGTCTAAAAATCGCTTTCATGATTCTAAAATTGTACCTTGCTCTGAAGTTGTGTTAATTCTTTTGCAAATACACTGTCAATTGTGGCTGGCATCTGCTGATAAAGAGAGTTGGAAAGGTCTTTCTTAGCAGCTCCTTTATACTTCACCTAAACAGGAGAAAAAAGGTGACCTATAATGCAAAAATTAAGATATAGTAATGACACTACCTATTTTTTCTATTAATAAAATGGCATAGGCCATTAGAACTGGAAAAATCTAATGCTGTCATAAACTTTCAAGGAAAACCAGCTCCTTAAATAATAACTTTACAATACTTTAGGTGAATGTGTCTAATTCACGAAGCAATGCAAAGTATCTCCTAATTAAATTCAATAATTTGGGGGAAGTATAAAGTAAAGTAAGCAAGGCAGTTATTTTTCTATCCTTTCATAAATCATTTCCAAAAACCAAAATTATCTTTTTTCTTTCTGTTTTCCCAAGTTTTGCACAATGGGAGCAATGAGAGGCCAACAAAAAATATTTTACCCATTAATAAGCAGTAGCAATTAAATGTAACTGGAAAGGACAGGAACATTGAAGATAGCATGTCTGCCATCATTTCTACTTAATTTTTTCATATTACAGACTCATTTTTAAATTACTTTTTATTTATCCTGTACTTTCTCCAGTGTTCAGTACTAGCAATTCCTCACAAAACAGTTTTATGAGACAGGCCAGAATAATAGTTCAAAATCTGGGAGGCTTTTGCTTCAGGTTTAAGTTTCTCAAATTCATAAAATAATAATGTCAAGTATTGCTGTGAAAGTAATCATAAATATCAAAGATATCTTAAATAATACTGTCTAACGTCATTAATTTACTGTGCAATATACAGCTAGTTCCCCACATGTATTATACATATCAATAATTAGCTGTAACATTTGTTGCTGTTTCCCAAAACAGAGGGCTCTTTTTCATTGCAGTAGACATGCTGTTAAGAATTCCAGTGTTCGAGCTTTGAAAAAACAGGTTATGGGACACTAGAGGTCAGTAATTTACAAGATAAACCATCCATCACATCATTGGCTTCAGGTAATGCTGCAATAAGCAAACAGAGTGCTCAACAGTGTGATAAACATAAAACATACGGGGTTTATAATTTTGAAATATCTTTATATCTCTCAGTCTTTGACTAATAATTAGCAGCTTTTCTCTGGAATCAGACAGATGGATTCTATAAATGCTCTCTCTATATTGTGCTTTTGTAGACTACAACAGTCTGTCTCTTAGAAAGTAAAATTTCATCACATTTATGCCCCTTGGGACATGCCACTCTTTATCACAAAATATGAAGATAAACATAAAAAAAATTCATCAGATGAATTTATATTAAATGTAGCCACATGGCAAACTGATATATATCAGAAACAGAATATAGAATGTATATAAATTACATAACTCCAGACAGGGATATTGGGATACTCTTTATCATAATCGTAACAGTAGCACTAAAAATGAGGCACCAAAAATTTAAGTCTTCCAAGGGTCACAGTGACAGAAAAATCACTCAGAACCAGCAGCTCCTTAACAAAAGCAACTCTCTGTCAGGTAAAACTCCTGCTTCTGTTCTCACCTGTGGAAAATAATCAGACATGCAATCATATGACACCTTATATCTGGGACATGAAGAGCTGGCAGTAAACTCTGCTCTGGGATTTTGGAAGCTCCTGTTCCTTCTTTGCCAGTACAGAGAGAGAGAAGGGGGGCGGGGGGGGGCGACTG
>NW_010972436.1:9485473-9669127 GCF_000737465.1 Haliaeetus leucocephalus
AGAATGTATATGGAGAGGTGGGGGGGGGGGGGGGGTAGACCTAAAAACTCTGACATGCATGCACATATATGCATGCCAGTGCTCAGGTGACCTGCAGATGGCATTGACCTGATGTCTACCCCAGTCCCCTTGCTGAAGGAGTACAGCGATGATATCAAGGTAAAAGTTCTGTTTGATATCAGGCTGTGAATTCTCCACAGCAGGGAAACCGTGCACAGGAATAATTTGCAAACCTCATCACTGCAGAATAAGTAACAAGAAATCCTTTTCCTATTCCTCAGTTTATCCATCCATGAAATGGGATAGCTAGGACTGCCTCAGATGCAGATATTTTGGAATCCTAAAATAAAAGTGTTGCATAATTCCAAATTATTATTACTCAAATATACAGTATACACTATTTACAGTGCTTTAAGTCACTTCAGCTTTAAACAGAATTGTTATTTGAAATAAGCCATCCTTCCCATGCTAAAAACCACCATATTCAATTAAGACAGTTTTTAGGAAGGGTAAGAAGCAAAGAGAATTCTTCAGTCTTTTAGGTCTTACCTCAGAAATAAAGGCACTGAGACTTTTCACATGTTTTAGCTGTGGGGTGTCAGGTACAAATATGCACTTCCCTTTAGATTTTTTAAACTCTTCTTTATAATGTATCTACAAAGAGGAGAAAAAAGAAGTTTAATTGTTCTTTGAAAAAAAAACAGAAAAATAAACAATGGCTATTTTTATTTAATTTTTATAATTATTTTATTTTATTTATGGAGACTATGCTGGGTGGCTTGCAGATATCTGAAGCTGGATCAAATTAAGCCATCAAGGGAAACATCCAGTTCTCACATAGTACCAGGGCAATGTAAAAGTCACATCTTTAATAATAAAGATGAAAAAGATATGATTTTTCTCTACATCTACAGCACATTTTCACCACTGTTGTAGATGTTCTAGTATCTCTAAAGTAAGGAGAATTGAATAATTGATCTTCTTAATACTTGATCTCAAAGATAAAACTCTTAAACTAACTTTTAACACAGACCTAGCAAGCACAGAATCTATATAACATAATCGAATGCCCCTTTATGAATCCAAGAGTTACATGAATAAATTCAGAAGGCCACTGCCAAATCATTGGCCCAAGCACCCCAACAGTCATGACATGCAAGTAATAACAGATTTAAGACCAAACAGATTTTAAATTGACCCATTTTTTAAATTATGTATATGCACAAAGGAAACCATTTTTGAAGCAAAACCCCATGACATATTCTGAAAAAAAAAAAAAAAAAAACAAAAACCCCAAGCCTTTTTTTTTTTTTTAAACACAGCCTTTTTCTTACCATGGGGCAAACAATACAGGCAGGTATAATAATCACATGACTGTTAATGAAGTCAGAGTTACTGTTTGTATTAGGGAGAAGGATAAAAACTATGGACGTGGTGAATGAGTAGGGACTTTTATTATGTAAGAACCGTGTGAAGAAAGATAGTCAATTATGATAAGATGGACTAAATAAGAAATACAGACAGTTTACATGGATAGCCTTAAATGTTTTTAGTGACACTTCTTTCTTTGTACATAGAATAGTTCAATTCAATGCAAATTGAATTATTTAGTATTAAGCTTTCGTGGTTATTATCTGCTACCATTTCTCTAACCTCATTTTCACATTCTGCACAACAGCAGCTTGCATTTATGCACTCTAGACTTGCTGACAAGCACTGACAGAAGCAATATGATCTGCATCTGAGCATTACAGAAATATGCAATCTTAATTTCCTCTTTCTCTGAATCCTTAATGGATATCACAACTTCTAGTCTACACTCCTCTACAGGGACTTGGAAAATTCATGAGAAGGATGGCAGCTTACACAGAATCAGCTCCTGTACTATCTGATGCAAACTTTTTGTCCACTGCAAAATGGATTAGATAATGCCAAATTCATCTCAAACTGATGACTACATAATCCTCACACAATAAATAATCTTGGTTACTATTGAGCTCATCCACATTTGGACTACTGAAGGAATCTACATCTCATTACCGAATCATATTGTCTGCCTTTGTGGATTACAGTCTATTCTAAATAAAAACTGCTTTGTGAACAACAGGTGTAAAATTACTGTATGTCATCATTTTACTCAGGGAACCACAAATCCAATGGTTCATGTAACCTGTTGTGTGACACCATACTCCCAGGTAATCACAGAGCAATGCACAAAAAGGACAGTTTTATGATAAACATGAGCAGGCACTTACTGTTCAACTTGCCCACATGCATGCACGTACTTGCAAGTGTGTGTATGTATGTGGACATGAACAGCTTAAAAAAAAGGCTTCGTAGAATTATGTTCATTCACAGTGATACGGCTGAGAAGGGACATGGGAAATCTACAGAGCTGACTGTCTACTGTTTAGGTTTGATGGCATTCCCAGTAGAAACTCCTGTAAAGCTGAGACTCTAGTAGAGGAGATGGAGAGTCTTGCTGCTCACAAATGAGGTAAATCACACACAGATATCTGAAAGCTGACTGTAATTACATCCATTTTAATTACAGAGCAATAATTACACTCAAAAATCAAACATGAAAGCTTTCTAAGGTATCTCTTAACTGGGGGGGATGACACGACATGACTAGAAGAAACAATCAAAGCTATTGTGTTGTAGAAGTCATGCTTTCAAAATAACTGCAGTAAAGGACTAATGCCACCACCTTACTCCTTTATTATTCACATTTATTATAGTAAGCCATAGAGGCCACAAAATGCATGCAGGCTCAAATGAGCAATTTAGAGAGGACATATAACAAAATGTGTGGTCAAACTCTGATCCAACACACTCCATTCAGCTACAGAAGTGTCTGCATCGCTTGGAATCAGAAACATGGAAGATGAAATGGGACAAGTATAATGAAGTCATGACATCTGCACTTAAAAAGCATATTTATTGTAAATTACTTAAGCAAGAGGCTTAAGAGGTTGGCTACGACTGAACATAACAAATGGCTGGAAGGAATAGGCAGAGAAGCTAATATTCCTCTTCAAAGTTTGGGGTTACAAATTCAGATGTCTAAAATACTGAATAGGACATTTTGCCTGAGAGTGACTTACCCTTCAACACAAAATACGCGGTTTAGGTTGAGTAGATCTGGTAAGGCTTGTGAAAAAAACAAATAACAGGAAAAATTTGAAATGATGGCCAGGAGCCACTACTGCTCTTTTGACATACTTTTGAAGTCCAATACCTCGCTAAAGGCCCAATTTTTAATAGCTCTCTCCTGATCCCTTTCTTCTCCCTGACTCATCATACTCATTCCACCAAGGAATCCCTTTCCAACCCTGCATTTAATTTATAATCTCTCATAAGACTAAGAGCTGTGTCAGATCACAGATCCATCTAATACAAAATCCTCTCTCTGTGGCCACAGAAACCTAGAGACAAGCGTGAGAACAGGGCAAGCATACAGTATTATTGCCCCACAGTATTTTACTAGTCTCCAGCAATTTGGACCTCGAAGTCCTCCTGAGATAGAGGCTGTGTAAGCTCAATGGTGAGTCCAGAGGAACAGCTCCACCCTGAATGAGGTGGTCACAACCCTATTGGTATGAGTGGAAAGGCACTCTGTTTCTGCACCTGACTCTAGGTCTATCTGGCCCTTGCTTTATAACAAAGAGACACACTAAAGCAAAGTTGGACTCCGTAAAAGGACAGTTAAATGGCAAGTTGTACTACTTTTTGCTATAGGGAAAAAGAAGCACTGGTACCATATATTAACAAAATTCAGCAGAGTCTTCAGAAGGCAGACTGTCTGCTTCTCTACCAAAAAGGATTATGATAGTTTGGTCAATAACCATTTTACTTGGATAATAATTCCCCTCTTTGCTTATAACAGTATTCATAACATCACACCACTACAATTAAAACAAAGAAGAGATGAAAATATACCAACATACAAGTAATACACGCAAATGGACAGGCTCAATTTCAATATGGAAGACAAAAGGCCTGGAAAGGAAGGTAATGCATATGAACCAAGCACACATGACAGTTTTAAAAACATCTGTGGAATAAAATTGCATAATGGAGGGAGATTAAATGAAATGGCTTTAGGGAGAAACAATCCAGGGGGTATCACAGCCACAGAACAAACATCTGCCAACCTCAAATGAAAACAGAGATTTCCTCAAGAACATAAAGACTTCACTACTTCCCCTGCATACAGTTCAAGGCTGACAGTTACACATGCACTAAGGGCTGCCATTGCAACACTTTGTTAAAACCATATTGCCAAATTAAAGTCAGCCTTCAAAGAATGCAGGGCCAGTGTAATGCAGCCCCAGTATCTCAGTCATGAGCACTCCTGGCGCTGCATTCTGATGGAGGAGCTGTGCTGACAGCTCCACCAGCAGAAAAGGACAAGCACCCAGTCTCGTGGTCAGCAAGGACACAGGCTGCTGTCCCAAGGTCATCTTAGGGCCAAACTGCAAGCCCCATAAAACCATTGTATACATAAAGTGTACAGATGTACACCAACAACACATCCACACAAACAGCAGTTTGTGCAAAGATTCGTGCTAAATGGATAAAGAATATATAAAAAGTTCTGAACGTTAATGAGTCAAAAATCAAAGGCAAGAATGAAAATTCCTTGCAGTTTATTGGCCTCCACAATGAAGTGTGCAGGCTGAGGAACTTAGCCCCACCAGCACAAAGGACTTCACTGGTCATAAGAAATTCCAATTATAGCAAAAATTCTGGGAAACAAAATTCACCCCCTATACATTTGCATATTCCATTCAAGCCAATGAAGAAACACCTACTGATTTCACCAGAGGCTGAATAAGGCCCCAAAATTGGATGCCATTTTTAAACACAGAGTCTCTTTAAAAATAAATTGGTCTGGACCATTACATATTACTACTGCTTTGAAAGTATTAATGACACTTTGCCATTATGCTTTACATATCTCAAGGAAAATCTAAAACACTTACAGGCTAAACGCATCACAAGTTTTCAGCAAAAGCCCACATCCCTGAACCATTATAGGCTTCAGAAACCTGGCTTGACTTAGTTACTCACCTTAGCTCACAAGCCCCTGCAGAAAATCAGAGAAAACACAGCCACTCAATTTATCAGTTATTTAACAGCCACAGCCAACATTACTCCTAATGGGCACACAGCACAATAATAATTCCTTTTCAATTAAATAAAATATTTCTTCACTATTTGTCGAGGAGTTTTTGCCTTTAAGAACAGCAACCATGTTCAGAAACAAGTTGCATGGAAACACTACATGTATTTTGGGTCAGATAAGTGCTCCAGGTCCATTTTCATTTTGGCCTTTACATGAGTTGACAGGCACTTATTGTACCATATGCCATTCTTTTCCCAAAGAAAGCAAGTAGATAATCATCAGTAAAAATATTAATAATCTCTACTACCTCCTAAAGTAGCTTGAGATTACAAGGGAGCCATCTTGGTAGGTTCTTTTAAGGATCTATCCAATTTTCAGCACTCCTTCTGTGAAAATTAAGGTATTACCAGACGGTGTATGTACAAAGAGGAAACTTTGACTTTGTCAAGTCACACTTTCAAGTCAGCACTGTAACACCTACACATCCCAGATACTGTTTTTCTGAGTTACCTATTCCTTTCTGATATGTAACCCCTAATAATTTATACCTTAAGTGTAGATTCTGTATGTTCTACTCTCATAAAATCAACATACTCGTTCACCTTGAACAATAACATCCTGAATCTAAATATCAGATTACAACACAAACATGAGCCAGACATGATTTTTTGGTTTCTTTAGAACACCACTTGTTAAAGCAAGTCACTCTCTCCTCAGTAATGTGTCCTCTGCTGCCAGCCACCACCCTCGCAGGAAGAATACCACTCCTTAACTCCCATTCCCATGAAGGGACAAAGTTATTATTCACACACACTTTCCCAGAGGGACATAGAAATAATGTTCCACCAAGGTAAATCTGATGCTGTTACATTGAAGCAATTGGATCTACTCCAATTTAAAATGTCTTGGATCCGATCTGTGATGTTTATATAACGTCTATATCTGATGGACAGTTTTAAAGCTCTATAGCAACTAAGGCAAGAATTTGCTAGCTAAATAATTTTTAAAGATATTCTAGCATTCAGTGGATTCTCTCTAGAAGTGCAAGTCAGTAATAATATGCTAAGCAGTTCTGAGCATCTATCACCACAGACCAATAGATAACACTCAAAACTCATCTGTTTTATTTTTATCCTCCCTCCTTACAGCTATGTATACTGGCACTCAGTTCTGTTCTAGCCAATCAAACTTCATAGGATCAGGCTATAACTAGAAAAAATACTGCATTTTCCTGATTAAATCAGCCAAGGTGTTCTCATGGGAGACACACTCCGCATGAGACCCACTTTTTGGAACATTCTCCTTCCTAGGGCCTCTGCTTCACACCGTCCAAGTGCTCTGAAAAGCTCATCCTTCTGTGGCTGATAATTTAAGGTACTAGAGTAGGCTGTGCTTTTCTATTACTTTTGTGTGCTTTTTCACTTGAGTCTTGGATGGGCACATGCTGCACTGTACATACCTGAAAAAATATGTATCATAAATTTAAACCCACTTGAAAAGAGAAATGTAAATATAAGGATGCAAATAGTCACCGTCACTTACATCACTTATTATTTCACTGCATTTTCGGGCCAGTTCCATATTTCTGTCCTCAATAACAGGCTTGAGGAAGACCTGTAAGAGAAAGATAATCACTCCAGGTTTGTTGTCCTAAAAGGGTAACAACAGAAGGAAATAAGTACTTTTCAAAGATATTGGGGTTTAACTCACCTTTTCTTCTTCTTCCCCATCCTCATTTTCATCTTCCCTGAGATCCTGAATGACAGATACTCGCATTTTAATACTTTGCAGAAAACAACAATGAAAACTCTAAAAAGGTTCAGCACTGCAGGAAACAGCTCAGACCCTACAGCATGCCTGGAATCAATGGTTCATTTGTGTCCTCGCTGCACTTAACTCTGCCAAGGCTCCTTCCTTATTTAGGCAGCACTTGACGGTCTTTATCTGAACAATTCAGTGTGAGTGAACTGAAAGGCATTGCAGATGGCCTTGCTAGCTATCAGTCGCAGCAGAGCTAATGCTTTCTTACAGATAAAATATAATTAAATGACCTATCCCAGTCAACTATTTTTAAAATTACTATGAACACACTTAATTAAAATACTGTGATGCAGTTAATTCATAACATAAGTAATTTAGTAAAATTAATAGGCTTAAAAGGGGAACATTGACTCTAGGGTTATGGGAAAACCGCCCAGTTCTAAGATTCAAGGCATCACTGACTCCAAAACCAGTTATCACGAAACTTTATTTTGTTGGTCCAATAATAGAGCTTTTTGATTAAAAGACGCACACTCTTCTCATTTTCCAGTAGATGTAACTGCTAGTATTTCAGGAAATACTCGTTTTCCACAAAGCATATAAAATTCCTTAAATGCTTTGCATATTATGTCAGCTGAAGGTTAAACCTGTGCATACATAGATACAAACACATCTGTACACTTAAAAGTATACATGGCTATGTATTTACACAAACATGAATGTTCCTTCACTGTTAAAAATTGTCATGGTGTGTAGTCTCAAAACCAACCTTTTTCAGTATGAAGTCATTGACTCCAGCTGCAATGAAACTGAAAGATATCCTTATGCCAATGGATACAGTGTCACAGTGTTTGCTTCTGTAAAACAAGCAAGGAGGTATTACAGGACCAGTTGGAGTAACCAGCATTTTAACTTTTTTTTTTTTCCTTTCCAAACCGTAGCTTGTATACTTCTCATTTTATAGAGGTCACGATTTTGAACTTCATCTAGCAAAGTGATTTGCCACTACACAGCTTTGCAATCAGGCAAAGATATAAGGAATGTGTGGTCTTAAAAAACCTCTTCAAAGAATTTTAAGTACTTGTGCCCATCCTTAGAGCTTATTTAGAAACATACATTTCCTTAGAAAAATAAACTTTTCAAAGAAGAGAAAAAAATACAGCATTTGACTTAGTTAAGGTCTGAAAATCTGAAAAAAATATTAAGAAGAAAGGCACAAGCTGCTTTCAGTGTATAATAATCCAGAGACAGAATTCTTTATATATTAATAGTACAGAATGCTTCAAGATTTTCCATTCCTCTACTTCAAATATAAGCTCCTAAAGTTCAGATGTGGATTGGCATTGCTGAAGTTCAGGTTGAAAACTATAAGTCTGGTTTGTATAGGTGAGAATTACCTGTAATTTATGCTGACTACTTTTGGACCTCAGGATATTTCATCCTTGTGAAAAAAATGGTACGGTCTTATAAGATGGATATTCACAGTAACAGGTCATTTTTGAAGATTATGGCCACAGCAAATATATTCCTAAACAACAGATTCATGCATGATTTCAAGGACCACAAGTTAAGGAGACAGAGTACCTACAGAAGTACCAGACAGAAATGCACATGAAGGCTTCATTTGGGGATTTTTGTGATAATATTGCAAATACTATATTTTTCCAGCATAGTTAATTTCCCTTTCTTTCCTACATTTAATAAATTTTTTAGGTGGAGACATTGAAAAATATTTGAGAGTAGAGAAGACCTATTAGTAGCTGCAAAGCTTGCTGAATATGGGGAAATCTTTTGCTATTTTTTGCACCAGAAAGCAAATACATTCAAAATGACAAAGTCAAAACTGTTCAGGTTTGGGGGGGAAGATGGGGCTGTTCAGCTTTTTAACATGCTTACATTGTATCTGGTGGTTTTTCAGCAGCTGGACATACCAAAATTTATGTATTAATTGTGGGTTTCCTGTAATGGTTTCTGCATAATAAAGATGTGCTTTCTCTTTAGCATGATCTTCAACTGATTTGATAGAATTCATTTTTTCCCATTTTTACGAGTGTCCAAATATGCTACGCCCCATGTAACTTCCATAATACAGGGACTGCAAGACAGCTCCTATAACTCATCATATTAAAGAAAAATATAATGCTATGCACAAAGGGAGCAAGGGAAAAAATATCACAGTATCAACTAACCATACACAAGTTATTCAAAATGACACTCTTCACATAACAGATGCAGTAAGAGACCATATAACACAAAACCTACCTCCCTTTTTTTCATCCTCCTCGAAACACTGAATAGTCAGATAACATTCACAGTGCAATAAAGCAAGCCTGAAAATTAAATATATCCAGATATAATTCAGAGAATAATCTGTTATAAGGATTTAAGAGTTGCATGGTTTAGAAGTGCATTATGATTCTATTAGCAGCCTGCAGGTCAAGAACAAGCTTAGGTTACTTCTGTAAGAGGCAGTAAATAATCTAGGATCGGCAGGCATGTTTGGCATTGCAAATGTTTGTGTATGTTTACAAATATTTTTAAAACCACGCTAAAAGTACTAAATCTAATCGGAATAAAGTTCAAGTTAAAATGCTGAGCTTTACATCCCCAAAACAAATATGAAGTATGTCGTATTAAAGAATACTTTTTACCTGCAAAACCTGCAGTTTTACCAAAACTTCCAAACTGACACTGCTGAACCACTTTCCACTGTAGACAGTGGAATAATCCGTAGTCATTTGTTTTGGCATGAAACAGCACAGATTAAACAAAATCCAATTGTACATAATTTTAAGAAAACACTGCAACGGACTGCTAAGCTGTGTATACACAATATTTGCATGCATACAGGACATGGCAAAATTAGGATTTATTACTGCATTATAGATATCTTAATATGCACACAAAGGGGAGAAATGGGTTCTTCGGGGAAGTACCCAATATGAACTCATTCAAATTTTGTAAGGGAATGTTGCATAGCTCCACATTTCTGCTTCCAGCCACCCTGCATGGATGTTTCACATCTCAGTTCAAATCTAGCCTTAAGAATGAGGATATTTTGTGGAAGAAGCTGCAACGAAATGAAGCTGCAACTGTACGTTGTCTAGATTGTTCACAGAAGCACAGTATTTGCAGTACACAATCTTCATCACGTATGAACTTTTGATTGAGAAGATAAGACTTCCAGAAGCAAAATATATGGTTTCTCCTATGAAAGGAGACAGCTGAATCTTCCAACACTTACAGACATCATTCGCTCCTGTCAATGTACTATTTTTTGACACAGAACATTACTCAAGCACTTGGTCTAAATGCATATCTGCTGAGGAGGCAGAAGGGGAAGAAACATGGGGTATAAAGGAGCCCCAGTCCCCATGATGACGAGTCGGCCCAGCACACAAATGGCTCAGGCACGCAGTTGTGCAGCTTCCTGCTTTGATCACACACAGCTGTGTCCACAACTGGCCAAAGCCCCACCATCTCCTTGTCCCTTTATCAGTCTTTTAACAAATACATTTGGGAGATCTTGGCCCAGAAAGTTAAAAAGCTTCATCTCATTTTGGCCCTGATACACATAACAATTTAGCAGTGACACTCAGTTCTGTCACTAAACAAACAACACCGCTGGACTTCTTTGGCATAATCCCCAAAGCCTTCCGAGATCTGACATATTCACATGTACTGCTCAGCTGAAAGAACTTTACCACTTCACAGAACAGCAGAAACTGTTCTTGTCCTAGAAAATGTTCCAGAAATGTCATAATCTCAAACCTATTAATGCAGAGTTCCTCATGGGGTACTTGAACATAGGCTGCAAGTTAAGGGCCAAGTTATTTCAGCTGGAGGCTCTACACAGCATTATAGTGAAAGGTATATACATGTTATGAATATACTCCTTTCAATTCTGGACTGAAAACCTAGTAAGAACAGAGGTAGAGTTTTAGTGCTTTAACTGTCCTGCTTCCAATGAGTTAAAAATCAACCCACAGACATCCCTGAAATGAAAATGTTATTTTCTGTTCTCACTGGACAGACACACACATCACTGAAATAAGTACAATTAATGCAACACAACACAGCTGGTGGTCTCTTTTCAAAAAGCACACAAGGCATCTGTAAGCACTGAGATTCAATTACTTCTCATTTCTAGAAATACTCAACTATTAGACTGGAACTTACTAGCAACCCTGCATAAGGAAGTTCATAGTTAGGCTATCAGCACCACAATCACAAACAGAAAGCAAGCAAGGAATCCCAGCCTGCCAATTTTAACCTCCCCTGAAGATGAAATACCAATTAACATTAACAAAAGAAATTCAAAAGATGGTTCTATTTAGAGAAAAATCTTACCCATAAGCTTGTATCTGTCACATCATTAACACTGCATTTATCAACAACACTTTGAAACCTGAAAATATCTCATGGCTCTAAGCTAAGATCTTCATTCAATGAAAGTTATTTTATTTAAGGTTTTGGTAAAGCAGAGAGTGGCAATGGTATTTTTAAAGATGAATACAAATGAGATGTTAGAGTTGTGAATCCCAGAAAACCTAATGAATTTTCAATGCCTAATAAATACATAAATATAGACATTTTTTGCAAACACATACTCACAGGGACGTTGTCTAGCCCAACTGGATCTTGATGACTGAGCATTTAAGATGTCTGTACGGTACAACTAGTTTCACGTAATAATACCCAATCTAACTGAGTTACCAGAAGCAGTGTAGCTATGCTAGCATGACACTGCCTGAGTTAAACTCTTTCCCACACAGCTAATTATCCTGAGAAATGAACCCATTCAGAAGTGAGAGTATTTATCAGGGCACAAGATTGTGCCATGTGGATTGTAACCTTAGCTGTGATCAGCAACAATACATTGAAATAAACCAGCATAAAGCTTTTTCAGATACTAATGTATCCTGAAAAAAAACCCAAAACCTCAGCTTCATTTTTCTGACAATATTCATAACTGCCTACTACGTTTGCACAATAGCTTCTAACCCTCAAAGATGGTATTTCCTAAATGGGATATACAGTTTCACCTTTTTTTTTTTTTTTCCTAATTTTTCATTTGCCAAGAAATTAAATCCTCAACAATGGGGGAATTTGGTCTTTCCACCCCGCCAATATTTTCAGTTTAACCAGAAGCCTGAAAAATCTACCACTCCTACAGTTCTCTTCACAAGTTGATGCATCAGGAGCTGAGACCAAAATCAGCCACATTTAACTGCATTGCAACTGTTTAATCCACTCTTCCTGACATAGCTGTGGCATTTCCCTTTCTTACCAAGTGTTATAAAACCCCTCTCCCCTTACTCAAGTGTCCAACTAGGTATGGGAGTCCACCAGAGATAACAGCTCTGGGGCATAGCAGTTGAGGCTCTTCAGCACTCCCCACCTCTTACTAGTGCCATTACAACAACAAATAGTCAAGACATTTATTCCTACTACCTACAAAACTGCAGCCCAGATGCCAGTCCTGTATGCTAGTAATCAAGAGACTTGCACGCTAGTCCTCTGTAACCAGTGTGGAGCAGTACATATCCAAGCTATTCCTCTGCCCTGAAACTTGTGGCTCAGATTTCATAAGGCTGTTCTACAGAATATGGCTAGAAAATGAAATTATCAGTGGCCTGGGTTACTGTATGAGGTATCCCAAAGAGAAAAACCACATTCAGCAGAAGAGGGATTCAACTGAGAAGTTACAGCTTATCTCATAGGACTCCTCAAAAGGAGAGAAGTTTAGATAATACATCAAAGTTTTCCATTCACAACATTTTCATTTTATCCAAACCTAAATCCTATGGAAGAAAGAGCTAGGACTATATAGTAAGAATTTGGAAATTTTACCTTGCTATAAATCACAGCTAAAATTATCAATGATTGTAGGTAAAAGATATGAAGTCAGTAATAAACAAGTTTTATTTTGCCTCAATAAATCCTAAAAAGCTAAGGATACTCCCGTTCTCCTTTCAGTGACTATATATTCATATACAGCCTACTGTAATCTGAAATAACAGAAAGATATACTTGGCTTATATACAGACTTGCATACATTTTCTTAGCCATATAGACTGGGCATGTGTACTTACCAGGAATTTTTCTTGTGGCATTACTTCAAATTTAACTGCCTGAACTGACAGAATCTCCCAGAGCAGGAAGAGAAAATTGGATCTTTCCTACAAATTTAATTTCAGTTACCACTATGACCCTCACTTACTTAATGAATGCATTTTTCCAGAAACTAAAACCACAGTGGTTTATTTTTCTTGTATTTAACTGAGTTTTTTCTTCTCCATATTTTTGCACTTCTTGTTATAGACCTAATACTGTAACTTCAGTCACACTTTCTCTGGAGGGAACAATACCATAAGTAACACACGCCTTTAAAAAAACCTTTATAATTTTACTCTTCTGGAACATTTCATGTTACTTTGATTCTCAAGTAAGTTAAATTTGCATCAAATTGCCACAGACAGCTAACACTAAAACAAAAACTAAGTTCTTCATTTACAGTTATTTAAGATCATAGCTTTTAAATTTCAGAATAGTCTTCAGAAAAACCTCCAAAACAGAAAAGATTAAACCAAACAGGCCAGGATAAAAAAGAAATTTAATGAACAGATTTGAAGTAACAGAAGTCACTTGTTCATTGATGAAAAATTTATTCAAGTAACTTTATTTTTTGATCAAGACAAATAATTTCAAGTCATAAATAATTGATGGAGAAGGTATCTTTTGAAATATCTTCAGACCCAAAAAGACAAAAATAAAACCTTAATTATGTAAAACATACAGCTCCCTTATTGTGCTTAAAATGACTGTTTCTTAAATAGTTCTCCTTTGGAGAAATTAGTTTACATCTTTTATCTACTTTGTGAATTGTGCCCATTGTAAGATTTAAACACGAAAATAAGTTACACATACTTTGTGTCCAGGAGGGTTTAGATCTGTATTGTCATAGTCAAGCTTCCCTCTTAGCCTACCATTCTGTGCGTGACAGGTTAAGACAACTGTACACAGGAGCTGTACTATGAATTTAGCAGTGTATTTGAAAACAAAGCACTTAATATATAAAATGCGCATTCAGAAAATATCCATAATTTTCAAGACCGTTTATAATCACTGATGGATAGCTCATTCTTTCCAAAAAGCTGCTGTGGCAAAATAGTCTGCTTGAATAGAGTAAATATTATTTTTCAAGTGCTTATAATAGGCTACAATGGATTTGGAAATACAACTGTTAATAACCCTGTATTGAAAAGAATTTTATGGCAAAGAACCCTATACTAAGGGCTCTCTGGACAGCCTAATCCTGTAATTGAGTTCATGGTTGTAATTCAGGAGAGCAACTTACAAGTTCTTAAGCATTGACTACAGCGCTGAAGAAAATACACTAAAAATACAATAGGTAGCAATAATAAGTCACAGGAATGTTAGATCCTTATGTACACTCTGTTTAACAATGATATATACAGGTTTCCATGACAACAGTGACAAGATGATAAAAACATCTTCTTCCACCATCCACTGAAAAATATATTTCTGCTTATATCATTGATGAAGTGGCAAGCACCTAATTTAGAAATGTCGACTTGCATTTAATAACATATTTTTATATTCAGAGAAATGCACATCATATTTTTAAAGGATTTAACTGAATATCTGAAGCAGATTAAAAAGATTCGTGATCTGATATTTTTAGTCTTTTAAATCAAGTTACATAAAACTTTACCTTTTATTTTAGTCGTTGTCCATAGTTTAGCTGCAAATTTCAGCTTAAAAATTTTTTCCCCCCATGGAAATCTCTTTTGCATAGATCAAATAAAAGCTGATCTAGCATTTCCCAAAGAAACAGTGCAGATTTTAGTAGAAGAATACCTTATTTTTAAATTGGCTTCATTTTGCTCCATCATTCACAAAAAATGATGATAAGGCAGTTCTGCTTTATCACTTACATAATTTGCTTTCACATTAGAGCATTGTCTTAATTCTAGTCTGAATTGTTTTCTCAAAATGGTAGTGGACACAGAACTGGCATTTCTTGCTCCAGCTACTTTATAGTCATTCCTGGGACCTGGTAACCCCTGAAAACAAGCAATTCCAATGACATCAGTGGAATTTAAACTTGCAGTTATCTCAATACTGGTACTTCCAGGTGAGCATACTTCTCAATCTATAAAGTACTATCATAATACTTATTAAAATGTCAGTTCTCACATATTACTATAGGAAAAAATAGTTCCTATAAATTAGTAATAAAAATTTAGCCCTACAGTTCTTTTCATATAACACAGTACACCTAAATTACCACATTAAAAGCACACTGAATTACAGTTCTTCAAATCAAGGAAGGCTAATGCCTGCACCACGTGAAATAATGCAGTATGTACCTTCTGAGAGGAGGAAGGCAAAAGAAATAATATAGCAATGTTTTGTACACTACAAATTATCCAGAAATACCGCCTTTGGGCATGATCACTTGCTGTTGTTAATAACACTAAAGAACAACAACTACTTTATACTCATACAGCTTCTTGTGGAGAAGATTTTAAAGAATTTTATAAATACAGGGATAGAGTCTTTGATGGAGGATACTGACACAGAGTGAGCCAAGTCCTCTCCCTGTCCTCAGGCATTTGAGGACTAGGCTGGAGTCAGGCTTAAGTAAGACCAGCCATGGGTAGGTCTAACTTAGCCCAGCCAAAAAAACCTGCCCCAGATCATACTGCTGATTCATGGTTACTTGACAATCACGGTATGGCCAGAGGTTTGGGAGATGCAGCAGGCTTGACTGGGGGAATAAGCTGTCTTAAGTCTCCTTTGAACATCTTGAATTTTGTAAAGAGAATTCAGACCAGGATAAATAACTGCTCTACAGAATTGCTCCTTGCTACATACCTGAAGATACCTGATCATCTTATAATTCTGTTTTACAGAACAAGGGGCCATGAAGTAAAGCAGCATCTCCACAGTAAGAAAGGAACCTTGTAATGAATCAAGACTTCTTGACTCCCAGCCCTAGTTTTAATGCTGATATCACAGAGCTTCTCAGCAGGATTTTCCTGGCTCTTTTTCAGTTATATTTCTGTTAAGTCATTTCAAGCATAAACTAATTCTTAACTTATATACTCTACTTACAGCATTGAAGATGGGCTTTTCTGTAGAACATTTTGCTATCTGTTACCCAAATTTTAGTGTTAATATAACTTGAAAAATAAAAAAGGAAAAGTGGGACGAGAAAAGAACACAGAGCAGTCTTTCATTTAGAACCTTATACTAAATTATAATTAGTAAGCGACTGAGTTGACATGCAGCATAGAGTTAGAATAACAATGTAGTTACTTGTTATGCAAATTAATTTCAATGTCTACTGAGTTACAGGTAGTAACTATTTGGCATGAAACAAACAAGATAACCTCTCTGAAACTTGGCATATAGAAAGAGAAAGAAAATACCATGTTCCTTCCTTGCTTTCTGAAGTCTGAATTAAAGTTATATTAAGATGATTTTATGTTGAATTCAAATGAATAGGTGATATTAAAAAGTTAACTTCAGGTCTAGTTAGGTAAGGTCCTATTTAAATTGCATTTTTGTAAATATTTATTCATTTTTTTACACACATAAACCATTACCAGAGAATCAATTTATGTTAGGGCCTAAGGCCTAGCTTTGAAGAGCTTTTAGTCTTTTTATCTCTCTGATGATGTAATGGGAAGTCTGAGCCTGCCTTTCAGCAAAAATACCTCCGAAGCCAGAGGCTGCCTCTGGAAGAATTATATTCGCCTTCAGGTCTGTGGTAAATGTATTTTGGCAGCTTTACACTACAGCTAAAGAAATTTCTCAATCTCATCAGGAAAGTGTACGCAATAACGATAATCTGTAATACAAAACTGCAAACCCTGGGGGTGGGAAGTGCCTAATCTTACATACACGGATGCTACTCTACAGCCCCAGAAGTAACTACACATTTCACTTCTCTTTAACAATTTTAAACCATCTCTTTGCAAGATGAAGATGCAGCTATAATATGCTCTGTGTAGACATTCAAAATATGTCAGACTCAGCTTCCCCAAGCTTATATTTAAATCCTAGGATATTACCATGCAGTACAGCACAGTACTTGACTAATGCTACCCACAGGGGTTTTTTTAAGATGTTAGAACTTTCTACAGCTCAAAATCAAACTGAGGTAAAAAATGAATATCAGAGTTCAAGTCATGTTAATCTCACATTGGCTGTATGGCTAATAATGAGTTTAATCTTATAGTTTCACCACCATTAAACATACAAACAGGCTTTGGAGCAGCAGCCAGAACCCAGCCACCCTGGCCCTACTGCGTGATAACCACAGTACTCAGCCCAAGATGCTTCTCTGGCCCATGAACCTTTGTTCTTCTCTATGCCATGGTACAATTTCTGCAAAATGCTGGTCAGGACCTCCATCACAGTCAGGATTAGGCCACTCAACTGTGGGCTCAAACACCTGTTGGGCTGGAAGCAATATCTAACACTTCCTAGAGGAACGCCATCACACCTGAACTAACAGAAAAATGGTCATAAGCCTTCCCCTCTCTAAACACCCAGCCATGTTTCTGAGCGAGCGTGTTTGCGACACATACACTGCAGTGGCACACAGGCAGGCAGGCTCCAAATTCAACCTAATGACTCCAGATGAGGGGCTCTGATGGGATATAAACAATGAGCAGACGAGGGACCATTTGGAGGGAGGATGCTGAACATCTGCCTGATGCTGTAACACATCTGCAGACTCTGCTCTCTGCTCATACATGTAGTGAGACAGAATTATATTCTGTGCAAGTGTCACCTCAGCATCCAAATCTTTTGTGGATGCCATGATCTTCAACTTCTTAATTTAAACAGACAGATTACCGGACTTTAGTTTACAACATAACTGCAGTTGGAATCTTTTTAATATAAGAACTTTTACAATGATGGACTGGTGGACCAGCGCCAGTAGCTTTTCTGAATAGTATTTAGATAACTTCAGAATGATGTAGAGGCGGATGGAGGTATCATTTATCAGACTAGCAGCATTTAAAGTCAAATGATGAGACTAAAATTTAAAAAGTGTAAGTTAAGTGCTCATGAACTTTGCTAGATAAAAATTTTAAAAATAAAAGCAGCTATTCACCAAATGAAAATTTTATATAGTTGTTAGTCACTTTCAAAAAGGATAACACAAACCACCTTACAGGAAACTGTTAATGATCTTAAAATGGAGAATAAATAATTACCATTTTGTCAAGACCAAGTCTTGAAGTAACACTTTAATTTCTGAGACTCAACTTTTAAGAACCATAGGGTCACTTCAAGGACAGAACTCCTGAATCTCACAGAATTTTTAAAAAATCCTTAAATACAAAAACATAAGACAAAAAAAACCATAAGTAAACTAGAGAAAATGACTAAGTATTTTAAGTCTGCACTCAGGTTTAATGGCCCGGAATGACACGTTCTCTATCTCAAGTCAAACAAACTATTGAGATTTAACTTCATAAACTTCAATTAGCTTTTTCTTTGAAGGCTGCTTCTATTTGCATTTTAACTGCAAAAATGTCATCTTTATCCTCGTTATGACTTAATAGATGTACAGATACAAGTTATGCAAGCAGATAAGTGAGTTTTGTCCATATGTAGAAATTTAGATGAATTTGCAATTTGTCCGATTTAATCAAAATCAAGTTTTGTTACATAAAATTTGGTTTGCCTCTACTTCCTGCTCAAGTCTATCAGTCTTTGCTGCTTTGCTCTCATTTCAAAAGCACAGATTTTCTGTTGTGATTTGTTTCTTCTAGCATAAAATGACTTCCAGATAATGCAAGAGTATGGACATTCGTCATAGATTTTCTGTCCACTACAAATTATAATTCATTCTGCTGGAGACTCAAATTAATTATGTGCTTTAATCCACTACTCATCCCTTGTATTCTAGCCACAAAAGACAGAAAAGAATGTTCAGTAATAAACGTGCTCTGTGTTCTAAAAAAAAAAAAACAACAGTTTTCATCCCATGTAGCTAGTCTTTATCTTTCCATCAATAAGGACCACACAAGTAATCCCTAAGGGTCCAGTTCTGCCAAACCAGAATTATGTTTAAGACCAAATATATGTGAAATTCTGTGCCATATACAATTCTCATGTATGAAAATGGCAGAATCCATAAATAGTAGAAACTATTACAGGCGATCAGCACTCACTATATAACTATTCCCAAGCAATGTAAAATAGCATAATTGGCTATGCATCTGCATTATTATGCTTGAAGAAGTAATAGCGTAGTTGTCTTCTGTGTTTCGATACCTATATTTTATTCAAAAGCATGCATATGTACTTGTACAATGCAAAGATAGTGTTAATATTAAAGTTTAGCATAAATTCTGTACTCCGTTTAATATTACCTGACCTCTTTTACAGACTATCCTGAATTGAAGATAACCACTTTCAATAATTCATTACAAAATAATGTTTTTATGAAAAACAATTCTCAGTAAAAACAGGTTAACTTCATGCAAGCTTTGAAACAACTCACACTCAGATCACCATAACCTGAAGAACACAAGACTTCAGAAACCTGTCTAATACAAGTTAGTCATTTTATCTAAGGCACTGAGACAAGAAACTGCTAAAATCACTATCAACATAATTCTTATTGTCAGAACCCTTTAAGATGGGATCTTTTCAGGCAAGCTGGAAAGAAAGATACAGTAGCTGATATGTATTGATTTCCAACATAATCAATATAGGTATTCCAGATTCAAAAAATGGGTTTGTTTTAAATTTTTTTGAGCTGGGGAGAGCTTGAAAAAAAGGCTAAAGGTAGCTAAACTTTAAAACCAATTAGGTATAAATAGAAGATGAGGTCATTACGTAAATCTCAGTTTACAACTAAAACCCAGGTTTCCTTCTTTTACAGGATACGTTATTCACAGTATGGTTTAGTTTATTACACCCTGAATTGCAGATTATATCCTGCCAAAAACAGTAAATGTACTCACTGGCATGGAGAAAGTCTATTCATATATTCTCCATCCATGGGAAAAAATAATTTGGAATGGAAAAATGTTCCTCTATCACCTGTTATATATTAAAATATGCATTATTTGTCTTGATTCAAATCTAAACAGAAAAAGACAAAAAGTTTTCACATCTTTGGTCATTATGAAAGAGAATATACAGGGTTTGAGTCAAATTATGCCAAATATTGTCTGCCACTATTTAAGATTCGTAAAGATGCAGAAATCTCTTCTTTTACATCACTCATTTGAAGAACCAAAGAGAATGCATATTTTGGGTTTAATTTGACAGGCCTGTGTTTTTCCACATGGTTTCTCAGTTTCCCATCACCTCCTTTCAAGACACCTAGGTGTCCTAATCTTTCATTTAATTAAAAAAAAAAAAAAGTTTGTCTTTTTAAAAAACTAAGAAGTATTTGTTCAAAACATATCAGCATGAAGAATTTGTTCTGCATTTACCCTGGGCAGTCCAGTGGAATGAGTGTTCAGAATGATGGACGGTGTTTGGAGTAAAGAGAAAAATGGAGTAAGAGTTGACATTAGTAAAGCTCTTCTTTTGTTCCAACTGAATATTAATGACTCCTGCTCAGTCTTTCATCAAAAATTCATTCAGAATGCTATGTTATTGGAAAAAATGCTCCACCTGGAGAGACACACTCATGTCATTGCTGAATCAGAAGCTGGCAATAGCTACAACAATACACATATTTAAAGCATATCTTTGTCTTCTGAATAAGTCTTTCATATGGTAAGCTTAAATAACATGCCTTCCATGACCCAGCTTGTGATTTTGAAAATGTGTCTTTGCACCTCTACTCTTGAAACTCAATTGGAAACAAGCAAAATAAAGACAGTTTAAGACAAGGACGATTGTGGATGGCAAACAAAATATTGCACAAGAAGAAAAAAAAAAAGAAAGAAAGAATGCACAGATACAAAAACCTAGAAAGGAAAATATTTCATAACCAGGGACAGTCCTCAGCTCAGGCATACATTGTTTACAATTTTGTTTCAGTAAGTTTATGTATTCTTCTTCCTTTTACCTTCCACACATTATTGTCAATATTTTTTAGACTGTACACAGTACTGCAAGAAATTTAACTTAAATTTTATTTTCAACCATATTGTTATATTCCCCTCCATGGACTTGTTTTAAATCCCGAATTCATCTGTAATGACAGATTTTTCCTCTCAGGTGAAATGGTTTGTTAAATGCTGCATTTACATGAGGCAATGTCTTTTGTGTATAGATGTTAATTCCTTTCAGTATTCTATCCGCCTTAGCTCCATATTTTTTCCAGATACAAAAACATTTTTGTGGGGAAGTGGTAAAAAGGATGTTTAGTTTTCCTACAGATAGCTGTAGCCACATGATTTCCTCCATACCACTGTGGCTTCTCATTCTTTTTTCCAACAACCATTCACCAGTGGTGCTTGGCTGCACAAAGTCCCCACTATCGTTTCAGATTTATGGAAGAAACAAACAGAAGAAAAAGCTGGCAGTACAGAACATCCATTCTTCTTCCAAAATCTAAAGCTGAAAGCATTTGTGAAAATATGGCACTGTTTGATACTTTCAATAACATGTTCTCGTACTTGTATGGTGCAGTTAAAAATGTTTTTTACTTAAATCCTACAGCCAGACCTTATTTACTGAAGACTGCTGCCATATACTCAACTTTGCACAGGACGTGGTACGAAAGCAATTCAAGATGTCAGAGTGACTGTTACACTTCCTCTCCCTCTGCCCTCTCATCCTGCCTCCAATCTCCAGATACCCTAAACAACGCTAAGTTCCTCCTGGCCAGACTGAACGAACCTCAAGAATCACCAACTTCGTGCTTCCCTTCCCCAAGTCCATTTAGTCTGAACATAACCCACAGGCTATGCCATACTAGCCCATTGTCAGTCAACATTACCGCAGTTCCATATACCAGCTCAGAGGTAATTTTGTTGAGACCACCTACACAGAAAACATACTGTGTATCCCATGACACTGTGAAAATCAGAGCTGCTCCAGCACATCAGAATATTAATATCTTGAGCGTGCAGTTTGCACTAATGCAGCTTTTCTATGACAAGGAGCTGGAAGGTGAAGGGGAAGAAAGGTCAGCTCTCACAAAATCGCCAAGACGAAGACAGCCACAGTGAAAACCGCAAACTAGTTTTCCAGTGCTCCCACAGGCTAACCTCTCATCTGTTCCCACATCATCCCCATTCCTTTCCCGCTGCTATCCTTCTTCCACAGGTGCCACATGTGGAAGCCTCCTTACATCTGAACTGGAGCACACTCCCTCTGGGCACATGAGAGTTTAAAGACTACCATCTTTAAAATTTCTTTATATACCAAATATGCTCCACTGCAAAGTCAACCTGGGTAGTTTAATTCCACTGTTTTCTGGTTAATGACCTTTTTCAGACTTGCCCTAACAAGCAGATGCTGGCACACAGTAAGAAGACTATTCCTACAGAGAATGTATGACCATGACCAGAGCAGGCTATCTTACGAAAAACATACTCTATGGAGCTCCACTGAGTTCATACTGTTCTACCTCATAAAACAGAGTCAATATCACCAAGAAAGATACAAAGCAGTGAGCATTCATTTTCAAATTAAATCAACAGATGATCGTGAGTCCACAAAAAGCAGATGTGTTCAATCTCAAGATGTCAGTTTTACATTGTCACTCCTCAGATGAGAACTCTACTTTTAGCACAAAAAAAAACCCTTCACAAAACCAGTGTGAAAAGAAAACATGCTTCCCCAGAAAATTTACACATTGTGAAGAACTTTAAAAGGTCTAGGTCAACTTTTAAATCAGTTCATATGAAATGACACAAAATCAGTAATAAGAATTAAGAAAAAACAGTCTTCCTGGTAAGGATTCATGGGAATAATTATGGGCCAAGAGCAGGAAGTTTATGGCAGATATGTCTGATGTGCCAAGATGAGCCAAGATGTCTTAGAAGCTGGAATGAACTTCATGTTTCATATTTATAACTGAAGGTCAGTCTTGGATACATAATCATGGGGTCGAAACACAAGTGTTTGACAATGAAAACACAGCAAATACAGTAGTTAGGTTATGAAAAATATTAAAATATTATACACAAAAATATTGGTTTATGTAATTTAGGATTATACCACCGTACATATGGTCTTTACTGAGGATGCCAAGACAAACTGAAATTTGGCATTTCCTACCTACTCTGACAAGTGTTTGACAATGCATTCACAGTAATGTTTTCTATAGTATTTTGTATGCAGTTTCCTATTTATTTTTCCAAAAACTAAGAAAGCAGGAATTCCATTAGATAGCACTGTACTGACACTCACACAGTCTCTACCCAGGTTGCAGCATTTAAACCCATCACACAGATCTCTTGCACCTGAGCTGACAAACTAAGAAGAAACTGTCACGTCCTTTGCCACACATCTCAATCTGCCAGTCCTGCCAGGTTCAGAATAGCTCCCTGTCAAAGTTAACATTTCTGCTGTATCCTTCTCCAAACACTAATAGTTCCTTCCAAACTGATAGCCCCAATTTCCTTGTCTAGATTGTCCTACCTTCCTCCATTTCCATTGAACAACAGCTAATCCCAATTTCAGTGCTCTTCGTTTTCAGCTTGCTTTAATCCTCTTTACATCTTCTCACAAGTTTGTTTTCTGTCTCCTTTACACAGGAATCACCTGCAGCCAGCAGACTGTCATGGCATTGATGGTACAGAAGGGAGAAATTCCCTATTCCTGTATCAGATTTTTCAGTTTGGTCCAATATGCAGCAGTCCAACATTCAGCAGCAATTGCGGAGGCAATCCTGAGTTAGCGAATTCTAGCTGTGCTATATTCCTAAAGCAAATTAGACAGAGATTAATAGACAAACACTCATGCATCACATAAATCCTCCTCCTCTCCTGCCTCATTTCTTTTTTTTTTGACAACAACAGCAAATACAGCAGAAAAAATAATTAAGTTATTCAAAGAAAAAAATTAGATAAATTTTTAAAACATAAGCAAAGTAATATATATTTTCCTTATCCTTTGGAAGAGCTGTTCCAGGATGACAACCAACATGGAAGTTTTCAGTTCCAAGTAGCAAAGTTAGACAAACGTAAGCATTTGGAATAGAAAGTATTGGACAAACAATGCAACAGACAGCTCCATCAGGGCTAATAGCAAAACCTGTGCATCAGATTTCACCTTTGAACTCCTTGATAAGTACTGCTGAAAAGCTACTGTACTTGGTGGAGAAGCTCTCTTCATAATGGAAGGGAGAGTTACCAGCAATGGAAACAGATTAACTGTAGCAAAACTAGACTGAAGATGAGAAATTACAAACCACCAATAACTTTTGACATGGAAAAGGTATGGAGCCACCATTACCAAAGAGCTATAGTGCTTTCATCTGTATTGTTGGTTTTAGAAGAGAACTTGCTTACCATTGTTTTGACAAACATATCACTCAACAAATTTTATTACCTTACATCCAGTAAAACAAACAAATAAATAAAATTAGTATTTGTCTTCAGTTCTCACTGAGTTACAGACACAATGACTATAGTCTATTCCTATCTAAACCAGCATATCCAACAGTAATACATGTTGTTTTGGCTGACCATCATTATTTCCAATGAAAATAAAATCTTGGCAAGTACTGTGGCTTCATTCAAGGTCTTTTAGTAAATTGCATGAAATCTTGGAGAGGATAAAAGTAAACCCTGTCATCACTGGGTATATTAAAATATAATATGTAAGACTGACACTGTGATTTAGGGGTATTTCATTTATCACACACTCTTAAACAAAAAGAACTCCAGAAGATACCTTCTCTTGCTAACAACATGCTTGTTCTCAATTTAAACAAAGATAATGAAGATTGTACTTTTGGTCACATTTAGTGCTTCCTGGGTACAGCCTATTACAATGCACAAATGCTGCATTAGGACAGGAAGAGACCAGAGTCACATTAATCTAATTCTAATCCAATAGCTTTTGCCTTCCTCTAGCTCTCTCTTCCTGCTTCCTCTCTGAATCTTTCATTAACTACTCTCCTTTTTTTTTCTGTACATTAAAAAAAAAATGAAGTCTGAAACTATGAATCAGTCATACTTCAATGTCACTGGATCACCACAGTATCTCTGGACATGGTTAATATTCCTACTTTGGCACTCCCATTTCTCTAATTATGTTTATATTCTTCTTAATTGATAACATACTATCTGGCCGAATTGCAAACTCTGCTTTCAGACTTTATTGAGGCATTGCTGAGTGGTCCTGATCTGCAATTAGGCCTCCACTGCTCTAGGTCCCAAGAGCTGCCAAAACTCCCTCCCCCTTGAACAGCTTGTATTCTAAATACAAGTTGATGTCAGCCTTTATCAAATCCTAAACTTCACCATTGTGTATCCTCTGTACTCTGTAATTGTATTGCACAATTTGGGTTCTGCTAAGAATAAACATGAAAGCATAATAATTCATTTACATTTCTATAGCATTCCTCGTCATAGGATGCCAACTCCTCTTAAATATGAATGGCAGCTTCTGTATCAGATGGGGTTTCTTCCTCATCTAGGAAGATTATGAGTTGTCCAAGGTCACAGAAAAGTCCATGGAAGACCAGCAAACATATCTGAGTCCTTGAACACAGGACTGTGCTTCCTCTTTCCCAGTGTATTATTTCTGGCCAACAGTATATGAAATTCAAAGTTACAGCTGTATTCAAAACATCCCAGAACACAAAATCCATCTGTATGCCTCCCATCACCTACCAGTTTGGGATCTTTTTTTAATTTATTGTCCTAATTCTGCGTTGAATTTGAAACTAATTTTCCCCTGCTTACTCTCCTTTTACATTTCTAAACTTCTATAAAGTCTATGGAAAGAAGAAAAAAAAAAAGGATGGAACAAAATGACTGTGAGCTCTCTGCCTTTTCAGCATTTTACTGGTGTCCTTGAAAAAACAAGGCAAAAAGAAGATATTCTTAACATACTAATGTCAGAATAAATCTCATGTCTCTGCTGACTAGGTTCCATTTTTTGAAACATTTTTCCATACAAGCAGTGGCATATGAAACCAATTCCTTCTTTCATAATTCCATATAACACTACATTTTTTCCCGCATGAAGTATATATTAAAAAAACCATCTCCCAACTCAAATAGAGGAATGTCACAAAAGTTAAATTCAAAATGAAGATCTGTAAATTGTGGGTCTCAAAAGTGCTGTTTAATTTCAGAAACTATCATATCAGCAGTTTTGGAACACCCAAGTAGGAGGTGCAGTTTTATTAATATTCCACAGAACCAGTCACACATAAGTAACACACATTGCCCAAAAAGCAGTCTAGTCCCTCCCCTTAGTAATAAGAACTGTTTCAAGCTTTCTCCAAGAAAAACAAATTTGGACCGTACACAATATTCACTACTGCACACTGATACTAGAACTCTGTACTGATCACTGTAATTTCTTTTAAGTTATAATGCAGCCTTACTTTCCCCTCTAGGCATCTCTCTAAGGGAAGAGAGCCACTGGTAATGACATTTTCTATAGAAATGTCAACTGATGCCAAAATGACACTGAATAAATGACCAAAGACTGCCAAACTCAACTGAAAGGTCAATAAAGTCACTAAATACTGCAGAAGATGTGTTCCATTTCATTCGTAATTCAAAAGATTAGAAAACCATGGTTAACACTAACACTATTGAAAAGACAAATATAAATTATAGTTTCCTTTTTTATGTTTATTTGAGTTAGTTTAGATGCACCTTAAAGTAATTACTTTTCCTTTACTGTGCTGTTAAACAAAGAAGTTTTGAAAACCTCTACAAGAGCAGTAGAAAAGAGACTGCCTTAAATCTGGGCTTAGGTAACAGGCATGATAAACAGACATTGTAAACATGCATTAATAAAATTAAAGAAATACTTATGTGGGGGCTGTTCTACTGACTACTGAAACTTCAGCTGGTAATGGAAATGACATTACTACATTTTCTCAGCCCCCTGTCAATGTATCTAACTGGAGGGGAAAGTACTAGAACTCTTTAAAAGTGAAGAAAACATAGTACCAAAAATCTCAGGTTCCCAGACAAAGCTATATTAAGCTGGAGTTATGACTGAAAGTTTGTATCAGTAACTTAGGAGTTAACTGATTTTTTCACCAGTCCCAGAAACGATAAGGCCTGACTTCCCACTGACTTTTTTCTTTCAGACCTGCAATCCCTGCCAGCTGCGATGTCAGTTCTCCGACCATCTCTGCACCTCTGGACCTACTCCAGCATTTCCTGTATCCCATCCACAACTTCAGCAACAAAGAGCCAGGGCTGTGCCTGGTCCACATTTCTCAGGGAGATTAGGCAAAAAAAACCCAACAGTAATAGTTCTAATCATCCCAAAATAAAACATATACATAGAATATTCAGTTACAGTTAAATTTAAAAGAAACCAATCCTGAAATCATGAATTTTCAGCCAAAAGACCACTGTGATATGTATTCTTAACTTTTGGCCTATGAAAACTCATCAAATTTCATATAATAATTCCTGCATCACACTATATAGCATAAATACACAAATGCATTTTTCTGTAATTACATCTAAAAATGAAAAGCCTTAATCTACTCTTATTTTGTTATCATTTAATAAATTTTGACCTGGCAGTGACAGGGGCCATGGCATTGCTAGACACAATACTAGGGCTGAGGAATTTATATTCATTGTCTATTTCAATTACTACAGAGTTTTTCCTTGGGGGAAGAACAAGAGAAATTTACTTCTTGTGGCATGGTCCTCTTATTTTCCAACAATCTCAATCTACTTCCATTCATTTTGCAGTATTTTCTTTGCAAAAAAAATATTTCATAAAGAGGAAATTGAACTTATGGCTGTAATTCTGCTTGGAATTCTGTATAACAACTTTTCATGTTCCTAGGGATTTCCACCAGTGTCAGTAGAGCACAGTGTAAGTATATATTCTTATATAGAAGTGTATGCATCAGCAGAGCTGAAATTACCTTTAATTATAGGCATTTCTACTTAACCACAATCATATCACCAAGTATGCAGGAACAGAATACAACCTAAGCATCTTTAGAGTAACTTAAAGCAAGTAACTACTTTGCTTTATCTTTAGAAGGTGGCAAAACATGATTTTCTCATAGGAATTATACAAGACTTCTGTTCTGATACCTTCCAGGTTTTTTAATGTCATCTTTACACCTATAGTCTTGCAATGAGCCCCACACAGGTGAAGATCTGCCTTTATGCAAAGTACTGAGGACATCACAGTACAGGCAAAATCATCCACCCATATGAATTTCCTCATAGGAGCAGTGCTTAACACTATGATCAAAATTGTATGCAATAGGAAATGATAGATGCAAATTACCTATCTAATTTGAAGGAAAAAATACATATCTATAATTGGTAATTACTAGAAATTGTCTCTATAATTGTGAATAATCCAGAGATTGCTCCATGCGTAGAAATAGACCTGGTTTAAGCCTCTCTAAAAACATAAGACTCATATTCTACTTATTTAAACTACTTGCAGGTTATACATGATCCACAAAATAATGACTTGCATTTTGCAACAGTTATGCATGAAACAACCAGAGCACCAACCAGCAGGGACTTTAGAGGCATCCTCTGACTGTGCAGAAAATAAAAGCCTGATGCTCACTTCTGATTCCAGCTTACAGGAAACAAATAACCCCAGCCACCAACCATGTGGAATTTAATTGATTTTATTTATCTTTATGAGAGAATGTTTTACATTATGGACAAAAAGCAATGGATGACTCAATGTTTGCCACTGATTCTACAAAAACATTGTCTTTATTGCTTTCTAAGGGAAAATTTATATTCCTATGAGCAATTAAATTGGTAACAGAGGGTCAACACAAGCATCTATTGTCATTGCAGCAGTTATAAGCACAATAAGCATCTCAGCACACTCTTCAACCACTTCCTCTCTCTTCTTGGAGAACATTTTAATTGCACAAATTCAATACTTACGCATCCTTTTATTCTGAATGTTAATCTTTTGAAAATCAGAGCTCATACTACAAACCCCACATTTGATGAAAAGGTAATTTGCATGAAAAATGCCAAAAGGCATATACAAAGTGGTACTTCATACACCAAAACAAAATTATGAAGTCTCTGCAAAATGAGTTTCATCCATTATCTACATAAAACCAGATTATAATAGGACAATTTTTCTCTGTAGTGAAATGCGCTGAAATTGCAGCATAATTTTCATTTAAGAAGTTTAATACAATTCCAGTATTATCTCACATATTGTCTTTGAACTGACCAATTAAACACTAAAATTCTTCTCATTTTTATTCTCCATTATAACCGGCAGCCAAAAAAAGTGCATGAAGGAATTGTGTAAACACAGTCTTCGGCAAACACTTTTTTTAAATTTCCATTTTTACTACTTAAAGATATGGGAAAACATTCAGCCTCTATTTCTGTTGTCTTTTATCTCACTTAATTTCACCATTCATGAAAAGGGAAAAAAAAAGAGGAACACTTTTGCCTGAATTTTACCTTTTTCTTACAACTGTAGTTTTAAAAACTTAGGTAGAAAAATGGAAGTGTTTTCTGCAAACAGAATGGAAGAATCCAATACTAAAGACAACTGAATAAAGGCACAAATGACAGATGTAACACAATGAAGGTAACATTTTAATATCCTTCTTAACTTTGCTAGAAGTGTCTTCTTTGACATCAAGCAATCAGCAAATAGCTGTGATTTTTTTTTTTTTCTGAGCATAACGAACTAGGAATTGTTTTGAAAATGTACTTACACCTTTAAAGCCCTTTGAAATCCTTAATGACCTTGCTAGAGAGGACAATTTTCTCCTAAGTGGCTGTCCTGGTTTCAGCTGGGATAGAGTTAATTTTCTTCCTAGTAGCTGGTATACTGTTATGTCTTGGATTCAGTATGAGAATAATGTCGATAACACACTGATGTTTTCAGTTGTTGCCAAGTAGTGTTCAGACTAAGTCAAGGATTTTTCAGCTTCCCATGCCCAGCCAGCGAGAAAGCTGGAGGGGCACAAGAAGCTGGGAGGGGACACAGCCAGGGCAGCTGACCCAAACTGGCCAAAGGGGTATTCCATACCATGGGACGTCATGCCCAGTATATAAACTGGGGGGTGTTGGCCTGGAGGGATTGCTGCTTGGGAACTAACTGGGCATCAGTCAGTCAGTGGTGAGCAATTGCATTGTGCATCACTTGTTGTATATATTCCAATCCTATTGTTATTGTTATTTTATTATTGTTGTTATTATCATTGTTAGCTTCTTCCTTTCTGTTCTATTAGACTGTTCCTATCTCAACCCACAAGTTTTACTTTTTTTTTTCCAATTCTCTCCCCCATCCCACCGGGTCGTGGGGAGTGAGTGAGTGGGTGCGTGGTGCTTAGTTACCGGCTGGGGGTAAACCACAACAATAGCCTACTTCTACTCTCCTATGTCTTGGTCTCCATTGCCTGAAGAACTCTAGCCTCAAACACCTGGACAGCTCTGTATCCCCTGTAGCCGTGAGAAGCAATTTCACTGATGTACCTCTCATCTCCACCACAAAGCAGGTGCTTGGAAGCCATAAAGCCCTTTGAAGTTGCAGAAATGTCCAAAACTGAAAGTTTTCTGTTACTTCAAGGTGCTCTCAGTTTGTGTATCGGAGAACTCCAGTTACACGCTGGGGTAGAATTTTGCCTACATGAGAAAGGCCACTAGAAAACTCTTATGGGTTCACAGCCCTTATAAGCAGGGTCCACATTTAGCCTACGTAAAGACCAATGAAAAAGGATCAGACCGTATGTCAGGAGAATTTGCTGAATAACCAATGTGAGGGGACACATTTCTTTCTTTCAGCATTAATTCTGCACACAGTGATGTACCACACCTTTGGCATAGCTTGAACCAAATTTCTCAAGGCACTAATACCACTTCTTACAACACAAAAATCAAGGATGAACATAAAGGGTGGAGGAGCACTAAAGGCTGTAAACTTTGTCTGATACGCCTCTTAGGCCTCCCAGCATCTTACAAAAAGGGATTAGATCATCTTCTTCAACCTCACCTTTGGTGAAACTGTCTCCAGATACACAGCAATTGTATTAGTTTAAACAAAATTAAAACCTAATTTAATTAGATCAGCTACGCCTTTTGCATGTGGGCTCTTAAATCGCTTTCAGCTGTATGAGAAGTACTCTTGCTACCCACCTCCACCAGCTTCCTAGCTCATCCTAGCTAATATTAAACACGAGTGAAGTTTCACAATTCTCTTCAACCAATTCAGAACTTCATCATCGCTTAAAAGAGCAATTCTGTCCTCTCCCTGTCTTGCCACACAACTCACAAGCGTTAATTTCCAGCACAGATGGATGGGAATGTATCTGGCACTGTCACAGCAGACAGCAATAGCACCTCTTTAAACAGCAACACAATGTTAGATCAGCTCAAGATGACTGTCACACTACAGCCTGAAATGCATCCTTCTGGTCAACCATCAGCCCTGTATGCACAATGATCCCTGCAGAATAGTGTTTCACGTCTATAAATTTTGTTCTTTGTCACCCCTAACTCCTATCAAGTGTAGGCAAACCCTTCTCAAATCTACCTGGTCTGTAACATTTTGACCAGTTTTCTTGCCTTGAATCCCCGAACTACTGTAAAAGATGAGCTTTTGCTCAGAGAAATATAAGCATCACTTAGCCTTAGCAGTAACAAATAAGAACTTTTTCTGACAATCCCTGTGGTTAAATATCTTTACTCTTGAAAATATACACTTTAATTTCTAACTTAAATTCATCTTCCAGATGGTAGATCTGTTCTTGTTTTCTTCAGCACATACAATTTCTTTCTCCAACCAAACATCCTCTTTCTTCACAAGATCCTTCAAAATCATGAGATATTTTCAATATTTTATTCAACAACAACAAAAAAAGGATTACTGTCTCTAAGGACTAAAATCTCGCCTTAGATCGATCCTTTAGCATTTCTCCAAACCTCCTCTAGTTTGTTGGGCTTTTCAAGTGTATCCATCAGAACTGAAACTGCTGCTTCTACTGAGGAATATTAATACTAATAGAGAAAGAGACAATGACATCCATAGGTTTATACCTATAAGGATTGTGTTAACTTTTCTGATCCCTGCATAAGAGCTGATGCCCATCTTGCATATCATTTTACTTCTACTGAAGTAGCCACAACCCAACTCACATTCAAGCATCATATTGTTAGGTTTTCTATTTGTTTGTTTGTTCCAGGAACTGACTTTGTGGAAGGAAATGGATAGCTCCAATAACTTAAATGCTGAAATACTAAAAAAAGTGTATTAAAAAATAGAGGTAACAGTGAATGAGA
Organism: Haliaeetus leucocephalus; assembly: GCF_000737465.1. Lineage (NCBI taxonomy): Eukaryota > Metazoa > Chordata > Aves > Accipitriformes > Accipitridae > Haliaeetus > Haliaeetus leucocephalus. The sequence goes on from NW_010972436.1 coordinate 9,517,787, forward strand.
AAAGAAAGTGGTATTTCACAATAATCTGTCTGCTTTGCTTATGTAAGAAAGATAAAATAATGACATCTACTTAAGAATATATCATAGAAATATCAAGCTGATTTGAATGTCTTTATTCACAATTTCTTTGCTTTATTGATTAATTTATCTTAGCCAAGATGATAAGGAAGGCAATATTCACTGATCCTACCAGTACATAATAAGGGAACAATCACAAGACAAAAGCAGATTACCCAGGACCTAAGGAAATAATAATGAACTTCAGGTATTTATATATTCTCAAAGTAGTTCTGCAATATTTACCACTCCTTACAGCAGAACAGAAATGATAAGCAACGTATTATAATCAACGTGCATCCAGTGGAATTCCACGAACACAGCTTAATAAAAAATAACAATTTCCCCATTTGCAACAAAAAACATAACCAAATTCCAGCTCACCTGCTGTTATACTGGTCAGAACGCTTATAGTATCTGTGAATATGTTACAAGTCAATCACAGAGTCAAAAGAGAAAGTGATGTAAGGGCAAAAATACAGAGTTACCGACCACAGGCTGAGCAGAGCAATTACTTTGAACAGCAGTTTCTTAACTTTTGTTCCTTTTCAGATTCTACAGTTGCTCCAATTCTTGAAGGTGCCCTGAGAAACTGTAGTTCTTGGACATCACGGATGCTGTTCATCTCTGTGCAAGCCCTTCATACCTTGCTTAACTTCTGCACTGTCGGCAGAATTTCAAAACAGAAAGTCAATTATTCATGTGCTGAAAGACCCAACAACAGTTTATGTAGGAAGATCTTATAAATAGCATATATTTCTCCAGTTCTCTCTGGCCTTGCAGCCAGCAAAGATTATGCACAAATGAAAGCAAAGCATAAGCACTAGCAAGAGTAAGTTGGACAGTTTAAAGAGGAGATGCTCTAGGGATGTTGGGGATGCTCTAAGAAAACAATTACAATCCTTCCTAATTCCAAAAGGAGTGGTAGCAAGTGAAGAGGAGCAAGTTTGACTTTCTATACACTGCAAGCCACAGTGAGCACATGGAGAAGGCATACATAAAACCTTTGAAAGACACCAAAAAACCCAACAAAATAGCCATGGAAAACAAGACGGAATACCAGGATGATGCGACTCTAGCGTTCAGCAGTCGTGACCCTCTCTTTCTCATACACATGTACACTTTGCTTGCAGCTATGCTCTGCATAGCACAAGACTGCATTTTGTACTCCAAAACCCTCATTGACTTCCAAGTATACAGCCACGTTAAAAAATTTCAGTCTGAGGATGGTAAGCAGTTTGGCACAGAACAAGATGATACAACCACGCTGCAGAGAAAGTGAAAAGGCCTCAAGTCCTTCCAAATACATGTGGGAGAAAACATTTCCAGGCCCCAAACCCCATTAGCCTGATGCTGAGCTGAGCAAGACACAACAGGACTGCATTTAAGATGGTGTTCTCTGTAGTATCTAACAGCACTGATCCAGGCCATGTCATCTCTAAATAAAACCATAAACTGCATTTAACTATCTTTAGGAAGCTACGGGTTATTTATATCCACAGCCACAAGACCTTGTCATATCTCTGTCAGGATTGCTGTCAAGTCCCAGCTTTTCTGATATCTTTTGCTCATGTAAATATCTATACACAGTACTAAAACCATTTCTTTCTCACAGCTGAATGAATAGGTGTCACTCCAACAGCTTAATATTATTTTTACAAACCCCAGGATCATTTCTGTTGTCCTCCCTTGAACTCTACCCAATTATTCTAAAACCACCTCACCATGGGGACACAGTACTCTAGCATCAGTTCTGATTCTGTGCAACCTCTGCTGAATGCATTCTCCTCCTTCTACCCAGCATTGTTCTCACTGCACCTCCAAGGATATTAGCTTGTTTGCCCCAGTGTTACGATGAGAGAAGCAAGTAACTAGAATGAATTCTACATTTTTCTGTTTTTCAAATCCAACTCATCCTGTGATAAGTATCATTTGCCTTTCAGGTTCATAAACCTATTATTTTACATCTGACTATTAAAAATAAGTATTTTTGAACTTTGACCATTTAACCCAGAATCTGAAACCACTCTATAATGGTACTTGTTGAAAGATCACCAAGTTTCCTTTTACTTCTGGTATTATTTAACATTGTATCTGCATAATTTACCAGCAAACATCTCATCTCACTAGACTATCAATAAAACTGTTTGCTTTTTTTTTAAAATGTCTTTGACCAAGGACTAGCCCCTGGGAAAACTACTAAAAGCATCCCCATTTGAGATACCCCTTTGGTAACGACTACATCTTGAAATCTCCCAGTTAGCCATCTAACACATGCCTCGCTAATCACAGACAACAAACCCTCTTTAAACAGTCATGTGGTCCAGCTTCAGATATCTTGAGGAACTGGGACGGACACATCCTTCTGCTTCATTCCAAAAATACTGTAACTTTTTATATCTCCTAGTTGTAACTTTAAAAAGCCTAAATCCCAAATGTGAAATAAGAGCTTACTAATTTCAAATACAAATTCAACATGCAAAACACTAAGACAAATTGGAAAGGATCGGATTAGAAACCACATTCCATTGACTTGAAATAAGATTACATTGGCAGAAGTTATCTTGGTTATAGCTAAAAACTACACCTTATAATGATCCTTTATTTTAAAAGCTTTATTATTTTTAACTCTGTTAGCTATTTATAATGGACTCTTTCAGCTTTCTATATCCTTTGTATTTAGCCAGTAACTTATATTCAGCATCAATTTATTTCCATCTATTCTATAAATGTTTTAAATTTTATATTTTTATAAAAATATTTTATATAAATGTTTTATCACTGCTTCTATATTAAGAAAGAATTTAAGAGTCTCTAGTGCTGGCTCAGACCAAAGGTCCACCTGGCCTAGTGTTCTTTATCCAAGAATGGCCACAAGCATTAGTAGGAAGCCATATGGACAGGGTAAACATATATGATACTTCCCCCACTTACACACTCCCTGACTCCAACTGTTTTAGTCTGGTGTATTTCCTGAGCCTGCTGTGGTTTGTCTCATTCCACAGCAAATTTTTCTTCTCAGTGCTTGCCCTGGCCTTGAACTAATCTAAACTTTTTGCACTCACATCATCTTCTAGTACAAAAATCCATCATTTAATACTTTCCACAAAGAAGCACCTCCTTTTGCTTTATTTGATTGTGCTTCTGTCAAGCTTCATTTGTTAGTTCCTAGTTCTTGCATTAGAAGACAGGGACAACAGTCACTCCCTGACTATGCTTTCTATGATGATTATGTAACTTTCCTACAATGCCTTTGCAAATTCTTAAAACACCTTTTATCTAGGCTGAAGACTCCTAAGCCTGGACTCATTCATTCCTCCTATTGAATTTGATCATCCTTGGTGACTTTCCAGAAATACTTTTTTTTTAAGTTGAAGATACCAGAACCAAAAACATTATTCAAAGTATAGGTGAAAAAGGGATTTCCACAGAGGTATAATCAAGTTTTTTTCTTTTGCCTTCCAATGTTTTCCTATTTATTTCTAATGTTTGAATTGCTTTTTTGACTGCTATTAAGCACTGAGACAGTGTCTTCACAGAAGTACCTCGTGAGAGGTAATAGTTCAGAGGCCATTATTTTATAAATATAAGCTATACATATGCATTTATCTGTGCTTTTAATCTCATTTTCCGTTTCATTGTTCAGTTACTCACTCTTATAAAGCCTGTTTATAATTCTTCACATTCTACTCTTGCCCTACCTTGAATAACTTAGAATTATCACAAACTTGTCATTCTTTGCTTATCCCCTTTATCAGGTCCTTTATGAATATCACTTCTTAACCAAGACTGATTCTGCGCAGTGTGATTTTGCATTTCATATTTATATTACAATTTGGTTATACTACACTTAAGTTAATTAAAGTTAATTAAAGAGGAGATACTACACTTATAGTTAAGTTATACTTAACTATATACTACATATACTACACTTAAGTTAATTGCTTTAAGTTTTGCAAATAGGGCCTATTAAAGGTCCAAATAAACACAGTACTGCCTAGAGTCATGGTCTGCTCACACGTAAGTACTTTAATTAGATCATAGCATAATAACCACCAATTCTTAAATTGCCAGTTAATTCTTAACTCTATCAGAGTGAAAATTGGTTTCAAGTCACCAATATTGACTAAGGGACTGGTTTAAGAAGCTGTCACCTTTCAAATTTATAAACCGTCCTCGTATAGGTTAAAGTTGCTTACTAAAATCTGCTTCCAAATGAATTATATAGCTTCCAATTATCCAAAAAATTTCTTAATGAACATTTTCTTAAGAGTATTTCTTATTATTCAAATTCTAATATTAAAATATTTTCTTAGTATTAGCCATAAAAAAATGGAAGTAAGAAGCTACACAGGCAAGTTCTTAAACAATAACACTCTTGCAATATGTAACATACTCTACACCTCTTTCACTGAGGACTAGTCTACCTTGAATGATCTCGTTTCCTTTAAGAAGGAAACAGAGTAAAAGTGCCAGAAGGAAGCATGCAGATAGTTACTATGGAATACTGATGAATGAATACTTTGTTCATGCATCCTTTCTGCACAACCTTACATACATCCAGTTTAATGACCTAAAAAGCTTACATAATGGTTATTTGTGTGTGCAAATGTTGATGTGAAGGTCTATTATAGACAAAAATGAACAACAGCATTGCTTTTTAAAAACACACCACAGATTCTTTCACTACTCGGAGATCTCTCACACTGTCAATGTTTCTATTCTTAAAGCACATTTTCTAAGTGAATCTTACAGGCAAAAATCTCCTCTCAGTTCTGCAAAGCGAAATTCATCCATGATGTTGTACTTTTCATATATGTAAGACCTGCTTATAGATTTCAGGATAAAAAAGCCTTGCTAGAATTAAATGATGATTTAGGGGGGTTAAATTGTTTTTTTCAAGACAGCACAGCTTGTCACCACATTGGCTATTAGCACTTCTATCAATAGCATTAAGTTATTTTTATTAAGGCTACTTTTTAACACTCTGTCAAGCAGGTTCCCACAAAGCAGTGGAATAGGGAATTCTCATCATCATTATTATCTAACATAGCATTTCCATAATACAATTCCAGCAAAATTTACCGAATTAAGACTGAGCCAGCAAATCCAGGAAAGAAAAAAAGTGAGCATTTAAAAAGCCTTGATTTCCTTTGTGCTTACTTAAGAGTGTTTCTAACCAACCTGCCAAAGCTACAGATGTATGAGGGCGAAGTGTGGAAGGCATCTGTGTGGGAAAGCACAGACAAAGCAGAGATGTTGGCAAAACTCTGTATAAGAACAAGACTTTCAGGATACTGAAAAGAAATTTAGTTTAAAAGACTAAGAAGTCTTTATAAACCATCATTTCAATAAGAAATTACTCTCTCCACTTCTAGATAAAAAAACTATGTAATCAAGGAAATATGTTTAAAAAAAAAAAAGAAAAAGGAAATAAGGGAAAAAGACTGATTATTGCTGGCCATGTGGTAGCAGACTTCTTTTTAAAAAGAACTATCATTAAAGCAAAGGGAAGACTATAGAATTTTTTTTAAATGAGCAACTAATAAGAAGGGATCACACGAACCCAATTAGAACAAATGACTGCTGAATGTCTATGGGGACATCAAGGTTAACTGTTGATAAGAAAGATTAAATAGCTTTTAGTAGCGCGCTGTTACTAAACCATACAAAAAGCATACCTGAAAACTCCTCTTAACACACAGCAAAGCATTACTTTATTCACCTACAGAGTTCAGGCTTCACTGTTTCCATTCAGAAAGCTATTAGCTACAGGGGACTGTAAACTGCCAAGGTCATTTGGAGCAATGACTAACATAAATAAACTTTGCTTAGCAATTAAAAATATGTCTGCTTGTAGACAAGCGAGGGTTACGTGACTGCATCTGAGTAACGCGAACCATGCTTTCTATCATCAGGTTTGATACTGCTTTAGTATCATATAAATGCAACAATCCTTATGTGTCGGTGCAAGAAAACTTCTGAAAAATCTAAAAATGTTAACAATATTCTATAGTTCATTTTAGGAAAACTGTCCTAGATCATACTTAGAGCACTAAGCACACACACACAGACTTAAACTACTACTGGTTCACTGAAGCATAATCCTAGTTATGACCCTAAAAAATGGTTTGTAAAATGAACACAGAAGATGAAACAATGTAGAACCCAGTTTAGCAGTGAAGCCTATGTGACAAAATAAGACCAAAAAGAGTAGCAGGATGTCCCCTCATTTTCAAGCTTGCACACAAGCTGAGGGATTTCAGAACTTGATGCAACAATTTGCTGGCATGACATTTGGAGCTGGCCACACACATCCACCAAGAGCTTTGACCTCCTGTACCCTGATGACTAAAAGTCTTCAGAACAAGTATGCCAAATTATTGTTTCAGTAAACTAATAGGAGAATGCAGTTGTGCCTCTACATTTCCTGGCATTTTTGTAATGAAAATAACAAGCTAACATGAGATGAATCCCATCCTGAGACACACAGTCCACCCCAGTGAGATGTTACCAGAGAGTCTCAAGAGAATGCCACCAACCACTGAGCTAGCAGAGGACAGTTCCAGGTGAAAAAGGAATGCAGGACAGTCAGAGGCATGTAAGTATACCTCACTGGCAAAACTGGACAAAGATGTCTATAATTCAGGTCTCACCTGGAAGTTACACCACTTGCCTCCAGAGAAGAAATCACTCTACAACCCACCCATGGTTTGGATAGAGTTGAGAGGACAAAAAGGAACTTTGCTGTGAGGGCAAATTGGTTGTGACCATCTAGATTTCCTGTCTTATGCTGGGCATCAGCAGAATGGGAGACATAGAAGCTCAGCTTCAGTTTTCTTGGTGGAGTTGGAGACAGACAAAGGGAAAGAGGGGGAAGGCTCCGGTCTGGTAGAATAGCCAAATACCAGACCTCAGCAGTAAAAGATACGGGAGACTGGGAGATCTTGAGCTGTGGTCCTTCACACATTAAACCTGGAGCCTCCTTGGTTTGCATGTACAAATGCAGCATATAAAGTTACAGCTGATATTTCAAACCCAAGTGTCTCTGCCAACTATTCATTCTGTTTATGAATCCACGCCAACTTAACCGTTTATCCAGTAGGACTGAAAAGGATGATCAGCACACTACTTTCCCCTAAAATTGAGAACTTTCATGGAAATTCCATAAAATTCTATATAAATTTGATTTAAGGCATCACATACACAGGTGCAAGACCCGTGTTCAAGTGTTATAGGCAAAACAGGGACTCCGATCTGAATTCTGCTTTGACTCAAAGCAACTGTGTTAACTATTCTGATTTCTCTCTCTTTCCCTTTCTCCTCTTTCCTGCCTCCTCCAATTTTTTACGAAACATAGGTCTTCAAAGTGAAACTTTTCCAATGGCAGAGTTACATAGGCAGCACAGAGACATAGCAACCTACATCTGAAATGAGTGCCCCACACAATAGACTATCACATGTTCTGAGCACAGAAAAAGGATTGTCCTTGCTTCTGTTATGCTTAACTTTGAAAGGCTCCACATTGCAGGAAAAGCATTTGTGAAATTTCAGTATCTTTCAAAGTAAAAAGTATCCAGGAAGCTCTTACTGCAATGGGTCAAACACAAGAATTACATCCACATCTATAGTTATACGGCCATTAGTACAATTACTGATAATGATACTAAGAATTTTAACAAGGTTTATCACTTTTAAGCTTTATACTGTTTCACATATTCACATCAAGCAAGGAAATAGAATTACCTGAACTTTACAAAAAGCTGTATGAAACCAATGGGCAAGGAATTTCTCAAAGCCTGTATTCCCATATGATCTTTTTTTCTTGATAATCTTTTTTTTAATAATCTTTTATCAAGTAAAGGACTGTAACTCCTTGTGATAAAGGTTTTCCATTGGTATTTTCTATATTCTCCTAGATCTTCTACATGTCTGTTGTTATTTAGGAAATCCACTACACAGCCATTGAAATTCTGCAGCACCTAAAACATATGCCTGTCACTTAAGTTTAAAAAAAAAAAAAAAGGTATGCATTTAACTTACTTTAACATCCTTATCAGTTCACCCTGTAGAATGGGAGACAATACTGTTGAACTCCCTTGGGTCTTTTTAGCACAAACATCTCTGAAAAAGTAGTTTTAGTATCTTTAAGCTCACTGATGAATTATCACAAATGCAATCAAAATCAGAGAAAATTAGAACAAATCAACAAGAGAGTCAATGAGTAACTGAACTGTCCTTGTTTCCATTCCTGAAAAACAGTTTTCCTATTTCGGCACGTTTGTACTCCCATCACAAGGAGCTGAGCTCCCCAAATTTCCACTTAATACAACAAGCTTTACAGCATGCCTAAATTCCAGAAATTTGAACTAGAAATAAAGAAGTGAAAGTGGAGTGGCCTGGCTGGATACTCTTCCTTCTAAACAAAGAACAATATCATCTGGGTGTCGTCTTAATCTAAAAATGTTAATTGTGATATTTTACAGCATTTTAATTTCAGCAAAATCCTTACTGCACATACACTCACATCAGGAAAAGTACTTCTGCCGGAATCATCTTTTACATTTGGGGAATGTGGATAGAACTACTCTGCAAATACAATTTGCCACTGTCCTAGGTGTGATTTTTCTGACTCCACCAAAGAAAACCTGACAGAAGTTTTCTAGCACAACTCTGGAGTAACTGATCTCTTGCTCAAACCAATATTATAAACCTGTGAAGGAGATGGCAGCTCCCAAGATATTGAGGACTTTATGGGTCAAAGTAACAACTTTAAATGCCTCTTGGAAAGAGGTGAATGTACTATACATATAGACCATAAAGCATTATGCATTCCTAAATTTCCCATCAAACCTTGGAATCTCTTAGAGTTCACTTGTTGCCCATGAACTGTTCTCTGAAAAAAATCACAGGTTTAATCTGAAAACAAAAACAAATAGAAGATTTTTTAGCTTTTCTGGCAACCTGAAAAACTTTTTAAAAATGAAGCCTGAGTGTGCAGAGATGCTGCAAAAATTGTGAATTACTGGTCAATCTCTGTCAGTGCATTATGGACTCCATGGTTATGAGGATTTCAAAATCTGTCAATTGTTTCCTGTGGAATTTAGCACTGGCTGAAGCAAAATGCACTAGTGTTCAATATTTTGCTTTCCTCTCCGCTCCTTTGCCATTCTTGCTTTACAGATTTCCCTACTGGCAGTTGGTTGGGTTAACTCAGAATTTCTCCTGCTGCCTCCTACAAAGGCAGGCAACCAAGGATGATGAGAGGTAGGGCAAGAAAGGATAACAACAGGAAGAGACAGAAGGATTTCTCAGTAGGCTGTGGTGCATGCGCACACTAAGAGACCACAATGGAAGTAAGCCAATAAAAAGGGCTAAAAACTGCCCATTTCTTTTGCAGAAGGCAATGATGGAGAAGTTTGTTCTGATCCAGTGCTGCTGGAGAGAGGAATGAAAAGCTCACTATTTAAAAGACCCATCAGTCACACTGGTATTGAGCAGACTGGAATGATGAGAGTGAAGAAAGTTTCATGAAGGTGGAATACACTGAAGCTACAGCCAAATGTACAGACTTTTATCACAGAAGTTAGTTCCACTGAGCTTCCAACTCCACCAGCCCATCTATAACATTACATGGACATGCTCACATAATTGTCAAGCAATTTTATATATCAATACCCTGATAAATTACTTTGACCTGTTACTTGGGAAAGCAGATGTTGATCAGCTTTCAGGAATAAAATTCAAAGACCACAATCTGGCAAGATTAGACCATTGTATTTATGAAATATCTTTCCTGTTACTAGAGGTATGCAGGTCTAGGAATGGAATCCTAAAAAGGAACTTTAATTATCAAAACACAGCCAAGAGAACAAACACTAATAATAGTAAAGATAGTAAGAGTGGTAGAGACATTTTAGATGTAACTTTTTTTCACACTGCAAAGAGAAAATATTCTTTTGGCTTAGTTTAGGACAATTTTGAGAAAGAAGAGCTGAATAATTACCAGTGTGTTCAGATTAAATTAACTGGAAGGAAAAACAAAAGCATATAACCATTGCATTTGCTTCCATTTCCAAAGGAATACAGTATGAGAAATTAAGCAAACTGGATAGTAAAATCAGCTGAAAGGGTAAGCCTATTGACCTGAATTTAGAAGAGCTTCAGAATTTCTTTTCAGACATTAAAAAAATTTTTTTCTAGAACCTCCATCCAAAGTAAAGTAAAAATCTCTAAAGAAAGCCTCCATATCCAATGTCACAAATATCCATTTCAAAAAAGATACCAGGAATAACAAATGAGACTAGAAGGGAAAAAAAAAGTAAATAAAAGTTTAAAAATGCATCTTGGAGACTAGAAAGTGAAGGGACAAGGTTAGTGTTACAAAATGGATTTTATAAGTATATGAAGGCAAGAAATAAAAACTCCCCTAATTATGCAAATAAAAAGAAAATACAAAAAGCAAATACAAAAAAAAAAGTAGCTGTTCTTCAGACAGAAAACAGAAAGAATTTTGTCAATTCAGAACTATATTCTTCATCAGTTTTCAGTAAGAATGATGATACTGGGGTGGGGGGGAACAAATAATAACAAAAAAAAAAAAAAAAAAAGGAAAGCTAATGGAGTTTGCAAAGGAAATTACCAAACAGGAAATGGAATTAAAATGCAGATTTTTATGTGTCCAAATTGAAAGAATCTGGAAATAACTAAGCAAGAGCAGTGAATAAATCCCTGGCACTCTGAAATCACAAATCTCCTAATAAGAACTATTAAGAATTTATCAAATCAGGCATGGCAACCACAGAGAAGAAGTATAAAATAATATGGTTTATGTATTCAGTTAGAAAATATGGAGATTGATCTAAGAATTGCAAATTCAGAGACAGGTAGGAGACCACCTGACTGCAACAAACAATTCAACGAGCTGTGCTGATAGCAGAATGATGCTGAAAGGCTGAAAGGTTCCCAAGAGGAACTACCTTAAGGGCCATATTGGGATTAAGTTTATTAAATAATTTCATTAACAAGGTATGGCTATAAAATTCTCTATGAAAAACTGATCGAGTTTGAGGTCTGCAGTAACAGGATGGAATTTAATATTACTCAATGCAAAAAATATGCTCTTCAGAGAATTTCTGCTGCAGGTTGTAAGTTTGATAGTTGGAAAGAGGTGTACTTGCATATCTGAATCAATCACACAGTGACTGCGGGCCACCAAAATGGCCCTGAAGAAAAGCAAATATAATCCTGAAATTAATCAGGCAAGATATTTTTAAAATCTCACTTACAATAGCGTGAAAAACAGTCTCATCCTCTGTACTCAAGTGAGTTCGCATCAGAACAGGTAGAGGCAGGACTTTTTGGAACAGTGAGACTTCTGCACAGGCACATGAAAACTACCTACTTGTTCAGCATCACGTAACAAAAGTCTGACAATGACATCTCTCTCTAAACATGTAATGGAGGTAGAAGTGCCGTGCAAACTAAACGACAGTGCTCATACACAAATTGACATAGCCCTGCCACAGAGAAATTTATTGTGGAAACTGGATGAGGCTTTTAACCTCCAGCAGGTGAAGTCAATTTTCAAAAAGAATGGGTTAGAGCCCTGATGAGATTAATATGGAGTTTGACAAGTTTTTTGAGAAGTTTGTATGATATGATTGTCAGCAATACAGAGGACTAGAGCTGATGACTCAGGAAAGCCCCTCTTGTACTGCTTCCTATGTTCCCAAGTTACCACTAACAAAATTTGCACACATAAGTAACAACAACCAGCAGCCATACCATTCAGCTGTTCTATCATTTTCATTATATCTTTAAACAGTTTTCCAAAGGCCCTCAGCACCATTATCCCCATTTTGTAGAAAGACAAACAGAAGTGATGTAGCTTGCCAGAGGCAATGAAGAATGCCATCAGCAAGGTTAGGAATAAAGAGCAGACCTCCCAAATCCAGGTGTAACAAGCTGTATTGCCCTGTCTTAGTACAAACCAGCGATGGTTGATCCATGCATTCCATTGTGTCTAAGAGAAATTATCTGATGAACAAGAAACACCTAAGGTAACAACTGGTTAGACACTGAAAGCCAAAAATCTCAAGCTTTTCAAGATCAGGCTCAAAACACGTATGACGATTTCTGTAAGGAAGTGCTGCTGACAGCTGAGGACCTGAGTCAGTGGCCCTTACAATGCAATGTTCCTAACTGGAGTGAGTCAAAGTCCTCATTCAACAGGAAAAGCTTCCTGAAATCCCTCTATTCTGCCCAGCCAGTCTGAAAACTGGTAAGGAACAGGACTGAGCAAATGGCCCCGTTTCTGTGCAGTACACATCTCGGAACAGAAACCAAACACAGAGCAGGATATGCATGTGAATGAATGCCAGATCCACAGGATACATTTCAACAGCCAGCTTTATTAGTTTAACAGAGAACTGTGTGCCTCAGCTCTCAACCCTCTCATTTTATTTGGAGTTGGTGTCAGCAAAGGTCATGTTGCAAAATAGAAACAAATTGCTAACATGGAGCAGATTTCCTTGGATTGCCCAAGTTCCTCAAGCTGTTCTAGACCATAGGAATATCTTTTCCTCCAGACACAAGCCTACCAGCTAACTCCCAAGTCTCATTTATACCTGTGGGATACACTCAATTCCCAAGTCTTATTTATGCATCTGGCATATATTTATACTCTGCTCCCAAAGCAACAGCAACCAGCACGGCTACATTTCTGGCTACCTGCCTTCCCTCCTGTATCACACATACACACACACAGAGGGACTGTGTGCCTATCTTCTGCTGATCCAGACTCAAAAATCAGGGCAAAAGTCAGTTCTCACATCTAACAGATGCAGCATGTCATCTCCAAAAGTTCAGACCCAGCATACCAGATGTGATAGCTCCCAAAGTTATCTTAGTTATGTACTGTTAAGATTTTGAGGCTCTATCAGTTGCAACCTGGCTCACTGGTTATGCACCAAGCTTCCCGTCAGGGGTCTCTGACCAGGCTAATTTTGCATGTGGCAATAACCACATAATCAATCCACGTCTTTCTAAGTCCTAATGGAGCACCTGCACATCCAGACATGAATCTTACTCCTGACATCCCCCACAAACATAAATCACAAGTTTAGTGCACGCACCAGACAAGTCTCAGTGACCCCCTGACAGGGCAAACAGAGGTCATGCAACAATCTGATTTTCAGCACCCACAATTTCTACTCTTCCACTTTCTGAATTTTAAAGCCTGTAGTTATAGTTAATATCACTCTCCAGTCTTACAGGAATGCAACTTTGAAGTGATGACTGGTTCCTAAGCAGGATAACGTAAGTAACGTTTCCATTAGCAAGTACTGCAGCACAGTAGGAGCAGATCTCTAGAACGAAATGGCTCTGGGGACATAAAGTCTGTATTTTACATCAAGGGGGAGTAGCTATGGTCTAGCTCTACTCTGGTCCAATGGACTGGATACACTTTGGTCGTTGGAGTGCATCATTCAGTTTAGTTTCATCTGGAATGAATCCACTTTGTATGCTCCAAGACAGTCCTGCAATGCCAAGGGAAGTGTGGTAGTATGATCAGGAGATTCACCTGAAAACCACTAAAATGCTAGTGGGCCAAAACCATCTTACTCTTGACTAATACCTGGTCTGTCAATTGCCATGGCTATGCAAGAACACTTGCACATATGTAAGGAATATATGTCATATCCCAGTTACCCTTCCACCTCAGCCACCTCTTCAAAAATTTGCCATTCAAGACTTAGAAAGGCTTTCTGGTTTGTAACAGAAAGACCAAGAAGACAACCAGATGTTATGAATGAAGCTTGTTGATATCAAGAGAGGGTCTAGGGTCAGGTGCATAATTAATAATCCTTTTTAACTCTAACTCTATAAATTCAACCCAGCTATGTATAACCAAGGAAGCGGTCACTGCTTGGTACGGCTGAGCCACAGCTGTGGCTAGAAATGGCACAAAGTACTAAGCTCACTGATGGACTCATTGGTCTCATTGATAAGACCATCATGGCTCTGCCACTGCTCAATAACACATGCTTAGGGAACGTACCTATGCAACAGTCTTCCCCTCCCTAAGATCCTTCCAGTTTCCTGCTATCAGCGTACCAGAGCCTTCCTGACCCTGTCACTGGATTTGGGTCACAACAGTTAATATTTCCCAATGGATTTAACTTTCAGAATCTTGTCTAATCCTTCTTTTAATGTATTTCATACTTCTAGACTTCACTGTCTCCTGTATTAATGAGTTTCACAGCTTGATTATATGCCACATATTTGTTTTTCTTTCAAGTAGATGCCTGACAGCTACACTTCCTGATCCTAGTTCTTGCCTTATAAGAAACAGCATATAATCACATTCACTTTTCCAGCTCTGTGCTACCTGTGACTTTATAGACTTATTCCGCCTGATCTTTTTTTTCATACTGAAAGCTCAATCCCCATTTGTGTCTTCTCAGTATCTTTTCTACCCATTTTCAATATAGGCTGATCATTTAATCTCCAATCCCTCAGTACTGTCAGAGCCTTCTATAACTTTTTGCCATCACCTTCATTGATAATTCTGCTTAATTTTCTATCACCACCAAGCTTTTTTTGAGCCTTTCATCCAGTTCATTTCTGTTGAAAAGAAACCTTACTGCTAACTGAACTTCTCAATTCAAGACAGCATGCCAGCTATTATCTGAGCCAGAAACACACACTGCACAGAAAGGAATGCTAAACAAAAGGCAATGCCAAACAAGTGACCTCATTCCACGCCTGCTGCCCTTGCCCTGGTCGTATCTACAGCTCTCCTGGCACAGGCAAAGAAAACCTTTGGCCATTTCCCTTGTGTTCACAACACTGCAGCCAAGGGCAGCCCAGCCCACGCCAGAGCAGGTCTCCCTGCTGAGCAGGCAAGAAAACATGAGAGATGAGATGGAGGCACCTTCCCAGGTCCTCTGAATCCTTCATTTCCCATCAGTGGTGCCTGAGGGAGCAGCACTACCGAGTGGCTCCAGCTCTGCAACAAAATGGTAGCCAATACCATTCAAGATAAAAGGTGAAGTGCCTTTGTCCCACTAGCTGAGAAGAGGAGGGAGCACAATACCTGCTCAGTATTGGTATGCTGAGGCACAGCCTGAAGACAGCCAGACCTTGCCCTGATGCAGACTCTGGGTCTTGCCACAGCTTCTCTGTAAGCCAGTCCTCCCCCTTTTAACCAAAGACCACCTCCGCTGTGCCAAAACCCACACCAGCCACACTATCCTCCTCAGCTGCTTACCCACTCGCTACTCTGGAAATGGGGAACAGCTACCCCGATATGCCAAACCCTATAAAAATCAGTTAACCCCAGCAACATAAGTCACACACTCTGGACTATATTCCTCCTCTTAAGGCTGGAAAAGGGCTGGACTGGCCAAACTGGGTAGGGGTTCACTTTACTCCATCATTCCCTAGTGAAGAAAGCCGATATAAAGCAGGGGCACAGCAGAATGAAGTTCAGGAAGGCTGAAAACAACCAGCCTTGAAGTTCAAAACAACCACCTCTCAAGTGACATTTTCCTCAGACTAGACTTGCCCAAAGTCCAATATTTAGTTACTACACAGACTGAGGTTCAGACTCCCTCTACTTGCTTGCTTAGTGAAATATTCAGTATCTGCCCCTTTATACCTCATCTTTCTGGGGGACTGAACAGGGTCACTAATAACCAACCGAGAAAAGACATGAGAGAAAGAAATTAACTCAAGACGGATCTGAAGAAAAAATACTTCAGTTTTCCATTAAAATATTGTGGTTGCTAACAGCAAGACTATGTTGGTGAGAGCCACAGAAAGAACCTTTCAACAAAGTACACAAGCATTTCTGTAACTAAATCATTAGTTACAGTTAGCTTCTGAGAGCAGAAAGGGTTAGAAAGCAATACTTGCGTCATTGTAACCTGCTTTTTGGAAAAGTAAACTCTTACCCTCCGAGATCCTTGTAGACACAAGCAGAAACAGTACATGCAAACTTTTGCTACTTCCCCTCTTGTGTTAGGATGGTTAAAAAGTTTAATCATTATACTTACTACAGTGCTGGCTTTGTCACAACTAATGTATCTCTTGACAGGCTAAGTAAATCACAGACATGTGTTAACATGCAAAAAAAAATAACTGAGTGCCACAGAGGACCAGATACCCCTGCTGTCAAGGTCAATGAAGTCTGTGAGCATCATAGGGGTGAGACATTCAAATCTCCAGGGATCAAGATTTAAGATGGTATTAGCTTTAGAAGCAGAGCATCTTGTTCTTCAGCAGGAGGTTTACTGCCTAAGATGCTGCCCTAGCAACTGATGCACAAAAAATCAAAAGCATCAGATAAGACAGAATTAAAAGCTGAAAAGATAAGAGGGTAATGGACAATATAGGAAAACTAGGAAATTACAAATCATCTTTTCCTTGCAAGCATTTAAATACTCAAGGATCTCTAGAGGTGCTAACTCCTGCTTCTCAACTTTTTGGCTAATTAATTTTTTCTCATTCTAAAAGCTTCATTTTAATTAGCTCTCAAGTTAAGCTACTATGAAGGGGGTTTACTTTCATTCTCTTTTTACTATATGTAAAAAGCACTGGCTTCAAAAATATATACTCATTAAAAATAATGAGTGATTTTGATATTGCTTAAATATATTCAAGGGACACAGGAAAAAGCTGTTGTTGGGTTTTTGTCATGATTTAGTTGCTTAGTACCACAACAGAAAAAGCCATATACTTAAATATCAGAAATGTTCCATGTTGATTAAGTCTTTAAGTCACTAGTGTTTAAAGAAAGACTCAAGTCCTTTAGTCATATGACAGACAGGTGCTTACAACAGTTGTCACAAAACAGTTTTTATAGTTGTCTTCACTAAAGCTTGGAATTTTTCATTCCATAAACTACAGTACAAAGAGGCATGTGCAATATAGTCAATACTGCAGAAAAATGTGAAAATAGCATAACTGTCAATTTATTGCTCACATTGACATAGTGGTTTTAGCCTCCAATTAGGACATTCAGAGTTTTAAATAAGCACATATTGACCTAGAGGTTTACTTCTGTATCTGTAACACATGCATTTGTTGACAAGATATGGTAATTACTGTGGATTAAAAATGAAGTCCATGAAATGTTATGTTATATATTTGAAGATTATGTAGTAGTTTCTTAAATTACTGATGCCTTTCATATAAGCCTTGCCTTGCAATATGAATGTTATATCACAAATAGAAGATGAAACAAGTAAGACAGAAATTTCTATCATTTTCTTTCATATCTCCTAACTAGATATTTCTATTTTATTGTTATTTTAACCAGAAAAGGCCCAAGAGGTATTTTTCTAGACTGGATTGAACGTTTTGATCATCGAAAATAGAGCATCCTTTACTGAATTAAAGTGTATCTCCTGCAAAGCAACCCATCAACCCAAATACAAGTTTAACCAAATACAGGTTCAACTTAAAATTTACCAGTGCTAGTGACATAAATGAATCCAACGCCTTTGATTTTGGAGTTCAATGACACTGTTCTAACATACCACAAATACACGTTTTAATTATTTCTCTGTAATGCTCAGCTTTGTTGCTGTTTTCTAAAGAGAAGCATGACAGGACATGTCTATCAAAATATTTAGGTTATCACTTGATTCAATTCTACTTAAAGCCTACATTTTTGCAACCAGTTTGCAATTAGCATTCATTTCTCATGCATGAGTTGACCCACTTACACAATGCAGTAAATCTATGCCTTTGGGGATTTTTCTGGACGGCTTGCTTTACTTCCACCACACAACTCATTTTATTTTGTCAATATAGTGAGCAAGGTTACAGTCATCCTGTCAAACTTATTTATTTAAATTAGAATCAGAAAGACTATACTATTCCCTGTGGAACTTCACTGAAAACTTTTTGAAACTTTGAGATGTATTTCAACATCATAACGTCTCTATAACTTTTGTAATCAACTAATTTCATATGAAAGCAGTGATACAGAAGAAAATAAGCAATAGTTACAGCAATTTCTTCTACAAACTTATAAAAAAGACTTCTGAAATCCTAGGAAAAAACATAATAGACCACAATAATATATATCATATTATATTTGCTAAAAAAGGAGAGAAAAGAGTTTTTTCTAACCAAGCCTATAGAATAAAGCCAGATGGAATAAGACCATTTAAGAGGCAGCTATGTAGGAATCACATCTGCTTGCTTTCTCTACCAGAGATCCACTTAACCTAAAATATTTCCCCCTACATCTCTGAGGACAGTTTCAGCTTCACATTTGTGAGGGTTCTTATGAGGTCACTTATCCATCCTCACTGTGGGGCTGCTAAAAGGGAGGCTTCCCCAAGCAGAAATTGTCCCAAGGTCACATGCCATTCAAGTCCAAATAGACTTGTGTCTGACAGACAAGAACTTCCATTTTATACAATTTGCCGATGTGGCGTTTCTCTCGCACATTAGTAGCTTACCAGAACTTCAGTATACATTTGGGGTTAGTGTTGCAATGGACTTACCCAAATGCCTATCTGAATTTACACATCTAATGCTATTATGGGCAGTATGGGATATAATAGCTCAAACAACTCACTAACACCCATTATAAATCCCTATTTTTCATGTTCACAGTTTTTCCAAATGCAGTTGCCTCTCTTGGGCAGGGGTAAAATGCTCAATGGTAAAATGCTTCTGTTCTTTAAGAGTTATGCACCTTTCCACATTGGTTACAAAGTAGTCTTATAACAATGTCACTGATAGACTCTAATGCTTTTCCAGCTCTGGACCAGGAAGCTGATCTTCAGCAGGTGAAGAATGTCGCCCTGTTAGGGATATCTGTTTTACTACCCCCATGGAATATGACCTAATGTGACTGAGTTATACATTGCTGCAAATTGGAAGTCCACCTGCTCAGCAGAACTTTTCCAGTAGTTAAAGTCAACTAAATCATTCAATTCCAACTGAATACATAATAAATTCCACCATACATAATAATTGTAATGAGTATCTGACATTCCAAAAAGTATCCTTTAACTTGGCATTTTGGGGTCTAAAAATACTGTTTCTTCCCACATCTTGGGAGCTATTGTCATGTATATCACAAGGATTAAGAAAGGGAAACCAACAAAGAGAATCTGAAAAATTTATGGGGACAGAAGAAGTCAGCGACACCCCTGATGAATCACGAACACATTGCTCTGGATTCTCAGTGATCTCTTCCTCCCCAGCGAACAGCTGTAAAATTCCCTAGCAAAGTGTCTCCCTCTACCTCTAATGGAAGGCTGACACAGAAGATAATGGTTTACTCTAGGTGCCACTTACCAGATTAGCATGAATACTTTAATCTCTGTGCTCTAGTTCTTCATGTAAATAAGGACCACATAAAAGGGGATTCCAATACTTCCCCATTTCTTAGGCAACTCTGAAAACAACTTCATTCAATAGAGTTAAAGAAGGGAGAAAGGAGCTTTGAGGAAAACTCCACAGAGAAGTTACAGGTTGCTTTTACAACATTTTATGGTGTGTGGAATATCTTACCGTACAGTAAATAAACAGTATATGAAAGAAAATATTACAAAGCTGAATGCTTGCTGACTATTGTTCCACACAGGGATCAAAGCAAGAAGAAGTGGACAAAGTTGCATGCCATTAAATAATTTAAGACTTTTTACTGAAAGTGTAGGTAAAGAATTCATATACATAGGGGTTAAATTAATGCTGTCTTTTTCTAACTCTGCATAATACTTTGATAATGATCATTAAAGAAAGATTTTCCTTTTTTAAGTAGAATACACACTGAGGTTTGAAATGTGTTCTCAAAGGTTTCCAGTTCCTCACTTAGCACAAGTTCTATCTAAAATATTACTTACAGTTCCTTGGACTCATCATTTCTTAAGGATCTGTTCAGTCATTTTACAAATTTCTGAAAACTGTACAGTATATGAAAGCTATATAAAAATCTGCAAAAAATATTCATAGTCACTGAAAATTAATGTGATTCTTTTGTTAAGTCATTTCTAAAGCATTTATTAGGACTCTACATTTCAAGGCAGATTTTTTCCTGCTTACTCAAAATGAGAAGTCAAAAAACTTTAACACGGAAATATTAGAAAGCCAAAGGATCTGGGGCTTCTCAGAATTTCCACTTGTATGTATCTATACAAAGCAAGATTAGAAGATAATTCAAAAAAGGGACAAGGTTGGACATGACCCTATGCATGTATGGTCACTGCAGAGGAGCACAACAGGAACTCCATCTTCTTACAGATTCAACCTCCTAGCTTCCAGCCAGAAAAAAATGCTGTTGAATGCAACTGGTAGATGCTTAATCACATGAGTTACATGCAGCATATTTGAAATGCAGTTGTGTGGAATTAAGCCTACAGCACACCAAATAATGAAGAGCTCTTGGAGCTGCAGTTCATGTTAAACTGTCAGAGGAACCAACAGGAGCAGAAGGCAATCAGTACCATGGTGTACTGAGCCTTCTACACCTACTAGGCATGCAGCACTTCATACACTGGTCAGCAAGTGCTATGTTAGTAGACACAGTTGTCATATATGATTAAATGCATATTTCCCAAATGAAATAACAACAAAAAAATCATGCTTAGGAATATAAAGACAGTCAGATAAAGTATGAATCACTTCAGAAGCAGTGAAAATCCCAGCGTTGCCTAGAACAATATAAGCTCTTTTTGTATGCAATTTAACATGCTTACCCAGTCTCTTCGTTGATGTGCCATGGTTGGTTTTGTGAAATGTAGACATTGATGTTGCTGTCAATTTTTCTTGTTCCCTTTCATGCTATTCTTCTCCTTCACTTGAATTCAATGGAGGGAAAAAAGCCCTTAGAGATGAGTCTCTGCAGGCTTTATGCTGTGAATCCTACAAATGGAGCTCCAGGCCTTGTTGTTAACATCTTCTCCTGACAATTTTCTCTACAATCTGTTTTGGCAATTTAAGAGACTATTTTACATACGAGCAAGTAAACAGGTTGAACAACTGTGCCAATAGCTTCTAAATATGGAGCCATGGCTCAATGTCTGTTAGGGACAGTTTCTAATTTCAGATATGCAGATGTGCACAAGTCACTTGTTTCCTCATTTAGATGCTTCATGAAGACATATTTATGTCACATCTGAGGTAGTACCCAATTCCTTATCATTTGTGTCTTTCTCCAGAAAACAGGTATTTAGTTGATTCAAATTATGGGGGAAATCCTGTCCTCTACTGCTTCCCCTGAAGCTGTATGAATTTAACTGGAGGTAGAATGTGACCCTTAATGCTAAAAAACACATGCACCCTATTTCATTAAAGACAATGAATACATACATAGCCTTCCTCATTCAAATCCACATACACTGCTTTTGAGAATGTTACAAGATTTTCATGCTCTCTCTCTCTCTGCATCCAATACAGGCTTCACTAAACTCAGTGAGGGGTTCAACTCCTGGTATATGGGGGAGACACCCCCACCCCCCAGGGGTGTTTCAGTGACTTTCTCTTTACTAACTCTACCGTCCTTCATAACTTAAGGTCTTCACCAAAATAGGATAACTTGGAAATGCACTTTGCAAACCAGATTTAATCTGTTTTCATATTTTCCTTTTTTACCTTAAGGTATAGTTTTCATTTTGTATACAATCCAAACCCCCTGGAAAACAAGTCACATACATATAAATGAACTGCATGACTCCACTTTGCTAGCTCTCAAAGGGAAGAAGGGCACAGATACACGCTGCTTCTTGCTCCCACATGAATTAAGTTCATAACAGCATGAATGTGGAAGTGAGAAATGCTTGCATGAGCTCTCACTGTAATGAGGGCGACCACTGTGAAAGCTTCCATGCATCCTTCCAGCCATACAACCGTCAGCAACCCCTACTATCCAAGCACTGGCCTTTATCTTAATGAAAGCTTCTCACTCCATCAATTTGTATGGACACCTGTTTTGCTTTACACTTCGCAGACATTTACCAGGAACAGATTTAAGAAAGAGCAACTTATTTCACATAGGATAAAACATGCTTCAAGCCATATATCTAGACATAAAAGTGCAGTGGCAGTAGGCTGCAGCTCATTGCTACAAACTGCTGAAAGTGTTCCATTTCCCTGAAGGAAATACTATTAGATTGAGTTCCCACTTCTTCAGTTAGCCATGTGTCATGATAGATCAATAAATAAACTTTTGCCATCTTCTTTAACTATTCTCTTCCTTTTGCCACCTTAACTTTTTCCTTGTAAAATCAGTTTACAGTTAGCTTATTGGCAAAATCACCTATAAAAATATGTGGTATTGCTTTCATTTTGAGAATATTCGCATTCATATTGAAAATCCTCTCAAAGTTCAAGATGGACGAAAAACATTGCAAGGTCTTCTAAAAAAATTAACACATTTCTCTGTGTGAACAGTATAAATTTTGTGTGTATTAACTACAAATTCAATGCCAAGAAACAGTGACATCTGCAGCAGAAGTGATGGAAATTTTATATCTGGAATAACTGAAAAAATACTAATAAACTTCTATGATACTTATAAACATATATACTTTTTATAATACTTATAAAACATTTTCACACATATTAATTCGTAAAAATTATTTAAATTTTAAAATGCCTGCTCAGCCATGCAAAGGGTGCTAAAAATCCTGCAAACTCATCAGTAAAAAAAGCTGCTTAGTTTATGCTGCCTCGCTTACATCAATCTAGACTAGGATGCTAGTATGTGTGGTTTACGGCTTTCAAGCTAACTCAATGCTAAGAAGCTGTAGCAGTTGTAGTTTGGGGCAGCTGAACCTGAATGTCACGAAGAGACTTTGTGATTCTTTCTAACGAGCATGTTGTACATCTGCAGAATTAGGCTTTTAATGCTAAAAAAACCATGAGACACTGGGGTAAATTTTATTCTTTTCTAAGAAACTCCATTCTGGCCCTGATACATCCATCAAGCCACAAAATAAATTCTATGAGTTTGGTCTGTCTTCAGAGGCAGGACTGCTGGTGGCAAAATAGCAACTGAAATCCAACTCCCTCCATCAACTCCCTCTCCTCCCACTCCCCCCACCCCACTAACTTTTTTCCTCACAAGGTTTATATTGATAGTGTAAGAGATTCTTTAAAAAGTCAGAGCACTGTGCTAATATTCATGTATGCTGCAAAACTTAATATCAGGACAAAAATATTTTACAAAGATTTCTGCTAAATAATATCTATTATCATTAGTTTTATTTTGTTATTTATCTTCATCAAGAATAGCTACACACTTAACTGTGCTCACTTACCCCTTCAATGAAGTTGTTATGATTTTGTTTCAAATAGGCTCTTTGAGAAGTTTCTAATACTTCAAGGTGAAATCAAAGCAAAACTGAAAATTAAATATATATATATTAGTATTCTTCCATTTTGCTATATATGAAAAGTAAAATTATTTTAGAATTATTAAAGTGCTTACCTTTCAGTGTCTTGAAACCTTAATTAGATCCTTAGTCCGTGATGTATACTGTTTATCTGATAAATACAGAAACTACCCTGTGTGGAATGCATTTCTATAAAACAGGAGTTTTCTAATTACATTCAAGTTGTGGCCTATACAGAATTATCTTTCTACGATACAATGCTATAAATCAAATTATTATTTAAGTGTAAGTGTAAATGAAATGCAACTTCTTTTATAATGGACAGTTTAAAATTCCATTTTACCCTTCAGGATTAATTATTTCTAATAGAGTCCATGACTTGGAATCTGTCAGCTACATACATCAAGAAAAGAAAACAACTCCGTATTGTTATGACTGGATGGAACAAATCTATATTATTAAGACTGGGTGGTTAGGAACGAAGAGACTGGAGTGACCAAGGAAAAATACTGAAAAAAAAAAAAAGAAAAACACTTTTCACATTTAAAAAGATAGTTCTGGGTCTGAAAGGGCAGGCAGATACCTTTAGTTCATGAGCCAGACAGTATCATAAACTGTGCAACAAGGTCTTCTGCTAGAAGAGAAACCCTCTTGTCCTACTCCAAAATAGAGATGGGAAGAAAACTCTTTTATCATTTCACAAAACTACTTCTTTGTTTTTATTTTCCTGCTGTCATACTATTCTATATTCTGATGTTGAGGGTACTGGACTTGGGAGATCTAATTAAATTTCTTGGCATGCCAATATCCAAAACTGAGTATCGCAGGCCTGTTGTAGGGTACTCCTCTCAACCTCTCCTAACAGAGCAGACCCATGCAAGGGATTAAGTATTCATCAGAGCATTGCTCGTTTCATCTCCTTGATGCGTTCCAGAACTACCCCACACAGAAAGATTGCTCTTGCTCAAGGAAGCTATGTAGGTCGTGAGAGGACTTAAATTAAGTTCCTAGCCTGAATAAAAAATACAGCTGATTAAAACCAGGGACTCGCTGAAGTTTCCCAGATCCCAAATAGCAGTCTTAACGGCCATGCTTTTTGCCACTCTGAAGAATACATCTTTCTCTCTCACAAACCAGAAATTTCAGTTAGCCCCAGCATTAAAATAAGATATGAGCTTTTGTTCTCGTCTTATCTACGCACAGGAGCATTTGCACAGCTCTTAAATTAACTGTCCTCCCCATTGGACAATGCTCAAGGAAACGAGTCCTAAGTTTTCACCTCAAAGACCAGCTCTGGACATCAAAATCTTAACTAGTGAATGCTTCAGCAAGAATGGTACATCTCCATTGCTGTGATAAACTAGTATTTTTCAGTGACTCTTTTTTTTCAGTAGCATCCCAACCAGAAAAAAGTTTTTTCTTTCAAGTAAATAAACTCCATCGTTTTCTTCTGATCATACTTACACTAGGTGGCTCTGATGCCATGCTGTTATTTTATTATTACAATGAATGATTAAAAAAAATTTTCACAAAATCATCTATGGAGACATATTCTCGCAGCAGAAGAACCAGGAGGGAAGCCAGGACAAGTTAACGGTATTGATTCTGTATCATTTCTAGCTGCTTCTAGTTCTTACCTATTTCATACATATCATAACTCGCACTACGTATCTCCCAATATTCCACCATGCAGTGAGTTAAACATGCTACAAGGGAATACAATATAAATAAATTACTTTCCTAGTGAAAACATAAGTCAGGAAAAGTCGCATTTTTAAAAATCCCACTCCTGAAAGCATTCTGCATTCAAGCTCTAAGCTAATGAAACACATGGTTAAGTTTTGCTATTTGCCATTCCCTTCTCATCTTGCAGAACATTGCCTTGCATATATTTTCTTTTAAAACTCAGTACCAAAATTTTAACTGCCTCTAGAAAACTCCATCTTCCTAGTTATGCTAATTTTGACAGCCCCTGCTAAAAAAAGACAAAACTTTATAGCTCATATAACTTATATAGTTTACATGTAAATAAAAAGTTACAGAAGTATTCTTACTTGCTGGTAAATCTATTAAAGCAAAAAGTGTAAAATCATTTTAGTATAGAAAATACTTTGAGCATACTTGCTGAAAGCTGGAGAGGTGAACACACATTGCCAATGTGCTGTACAAGTCCACGGTATAAAGTTACACACACTTCAAAATCTGACATACACAAATCGGTCACCAAAATCAGATTCTTCACTCTCACAGACTTCATCAAAAACACCAACAAACACGCCTTTTCTTAGACACACTATTTCTCCATCTACAATCACTTTAGGTGGCAGTCACATACATTACTGATTTGTTCCTGAGTCCTTTTCAGTCTTTGTAACTCGGGCGTATCGGTCACAATACTGAACCCTCTTCCTTTGCTTTCTTCAAAGTCTCTTTTGTATTTTACCTACAGAATAGAAAATACAGAAGAACAGGGTTGTTTTCATTTTCCACAATGTGCCTCTAGCAATGTAGCAATTCTTTTTTACTGTAAATAAAGCACTTGTGAAAGGCTTTCAGCCCTTAAAGGAGAAGCCTGCCTTCATCCACAAACAGAGACAGGCAGCAACAGGACAAAATTCCCCAGTGCCCGAGGAACTGCCTCCTCCAGATGTGCTGTGGGCTCACCTCCATGCATACTGCAGCTGTGGAAAGATCACCCTCTGTGGTCATTTCATTCTCAGAGCAGTAACCACAGAACTACAGATGCCAACACAGCATCAAGCAAGCACTTATTTTCCCCCCAAAATAGCTATAACTAAATCTAGAGGTCTTCTAATACACAGCTTCACATTTCAGCCTCTCTTCACAACGAGTCTACCAGTCTCTTCCCCCATTGAAACATAAATTACATGTTAAAAAAATGCTGCATGAAAAGAGTATTTAGAGGATTGCGAAGTCAAACGTTCATAAGTTAAGGAATGGCTGCCAGTACAAGCTTAATTTGTCCCTCTTGCACGTATGCATTGGGATATTGTCTTTAATCAGGTACTCATATATTACCCTTTGACAAGTCCCCCTCCTTTATTCTGTACACTGCAGAGATGGGTCCGTATGTTCTGGTCCTTTTTTGAACCAGACTATTCAAATCCTACCGTCAAGGTAGGGATATTAGTTTCTGCAGGAGCTTTTTTATAGCTCTCATCACAGTCATTAATCAATCTTCATAATGCACCCTGGAAAGTAGGAATGGCATTATCCACACTTCTAGGGCAACCTGCAAACTGAGGTGAAAAAAGCTTAATTTCCAAAAACATACAGTGGTTTCAGGCTGTTCACTCTCAAATTCCTAACACTTGAATATGCTCAAATTATAGACTTAAGTTACAAATACCCAGTACTTCTACAAATCAGTCTTGGGAATATCAATTTCTGCATAAAGAAACAAGATGAAATCTGCAAAATCTTAAGTCACTGTCAAGCAGCAGACAAAACTCTGTAGCAAAGACAGAGCTGGGACCCATGTATCCACAGATGGATTCAGCTACCTTATCCATAACAACTTCTTTTTACTTCCTATGTACCCTGCTTTATTCACTACACACATCCAGATTTTGCAACACATGGGAGAGCAGTAGTACAAAAAGCAGTATTCTCCTTTACACAACTGATAACCAGAAAACATCCAGCTTATGCACCAAATTTTTAGTTAAAGGTTGGCTTAGGCTTATTTCACCAGCAAGCACTTAATGTTAAGGTGATGATACACAGGAAAAAATACCCCTAGATCACAAAAGTAAAGTTTCACAGTAGAATATAGTTTGCCCTGCCCATCCTAGTCCTTGATGTGTATCTTCATAACCTTTGCTTTTTCTTTAAATGCAGTTTTACTGTATATATTTATCATTGTATGTAGTTCATGCATAGGTCCATCATACAAATCCTTGATGCACTGCAGTAAATGACCACAGCAACAAATTACCATTTTTCCTGTGTTCCACCTTAGAGCTACCTGAAATTCATACACAAATGACTGTAGATTTCACATGAGTATATTCTTTTCACGCCACCCTGAGACTAAGGAAACAGTGCTTCCACTCAGGCTTTTGAGGAAAGTATCAGCCAGTGGCCCATGCCTTTCTATTCATCTGCCCCACATTCAACCCCTCTGCACCTGTCCTTCCATTTGACCACCATTATCAGGTATCACTTTGTCTCCCTCTGAGCTTCTACACTAGCCTTATCTATCTCTCCATGGCTTCTTGCTAAAGCCTTTTACCCAAGGCATTTCAAATACCTTTCTCAAATATGCTTTTTCTGTTGCCTATTATGTCCCTATAGTTCTACCAAATGGCTCTCCATCTTCCCACTGACTCTCAGAGGCTTCCTTGAATATACTGGATGGACATAATATTCCAGGACTGTCTGGCACTTAGAAAGAGGTCTTACAAGTATATGTGAACTTTTTTTTTTTTATTTGAAGTCATACAAAACTTTACCAAATTTGGACAGACTTCCATGGCCAAGGACATGTGCCTAACACAAAAGACTTTCTTCCATCTCAGCAAGCTTCAACTCTTCAGCCCTAAATGCTAAGACAACTGAGCTGTTCAACAAAAAAAAAAAAAAAAAAGCATCAAGAATT
Organism: Haliaeetus leucocephalus; assembly: GCF_000737465.1. Classification (NCBI taxonomy): domain Eukaryota; kingdom Metazoa; phylum Chordata; class Aves; order Accipitriformes; family Accipitridae; genus Haliaeetus; species Haliaeetus leucocephalus. Next base: position 9,545,828 of record NW_010972436.1, read on the forward strand.
TCAAATAAGGAAATAAAAGTTTGTCCTAGTCTCAGCCTTGGAAATAGCTGAGTATTTTGCATTAAAATTCAAAATTTGGCCTGAAGCAGACAGCTGACATGGAAATGTTCAGCCTTACTGCTTAAAGTTTACCAGAATTATGAGCAAGTGAACACATCTTATAATAAGAAATGGGCTCAGCCCTGCCTATAAGAGAGATTACCTATTGTTAGAAAGAGCATTTCCTGTTATTAGTCCCAAATGCATCAGCCATTAACTTCAAGTGACCTTTATTCATCTTACAAAGGAACAGAAGAAGAGAAGGAGAGAACTAGATAGTTTTAACATCACATTATTTTAATCCTCCAGTCAGCTAAAAAGGGCTCCTACTCTCTATTAATAAATCACTTCACAGGAGTGAGGTTAACTATATCCTTCAGAGCAACTACTCTGAAATCATAAAAAAAATACATTATTTAAAATGTTAGCAGAGTTAATATATGCATTATTGGATTTTGCTACCTAACTTCAAAATGTAGTTTTAAGTTATAAAAATCACAACAAATGTTTCATGAAGACTGCAGCTCAGTGAAATGTGGCCCACTAACACCAGTAGTTATTTTAAGTTCAAAAGAACAAAAACCCCAAGTTTCCAGAAAATGTCAAATAATAAAGATGCCATCAGTCATTCAGAACTTGGATCTAAAAAAAATCCTGTTCAGTATCAAGAATGCATATGAATGAAGAGGGGAGAAAACAACTGCTGACTGATCTCCAATTTTAGATAATTTAAAAATTCAAGTTTTTCTTACCCAGAAAACTTATAATTACTACAAAATCAGGGATTAAAATGCAATTTAATTGCTTCAAACCAATTTACCATAGAAAAGAATATTCTGTATAGGAGCTGTAAATATCACTATAATGAATGACTTAACTGCATACCAGGTCTGGATGGGATGGAGTTAACTTTCCTGATAGCAGCCCATACAGTGCTGTGCTTTGTATTTGTAGCTAGAACAGAGTTGATAACACACCAGTGTTTTGGCTACTGCTGATCACTGCTTGCACAGCATCAAGGATGTCTCCCCAAGCTCACCCAAAGACCGGTAGGCTGGGGACAGACGAGGGGTTGACAGGTGACACAGCTGGGACAGCTGACCCACACTGACCAAAGGGATATTCCATAAGATAAAACATCACACTCAGCAACAAAAGCTAAGGGGAATTGGGGGCATTGCTTATTAAGGCATTTGTCTTCTGAAGCACTATGTGTATTGAGGCCTACTTTCCCGGAAGTGGCTGGACATTGCCTGCTGATGGGAAGTAAGGAATAAATCTTTTTCTTGCTTTGCTTCAGTGTGCAGCCTTAGCTTTTTTCCCATTAAATTTGACCCATGAGGGGTTTTTTAATCGTATTTTTTCCCTCTGTCCTGCTGGGGGGCATGGTGAGAGAGTGGCTTGGTGGGCACCTGGCAGCCAGCCAAGGTCAACCCACAACAAACTGGAACCCTTGAAATTTAGTTTTGAAATGGAAATGTCTATAACCCCTAATGACTGAATCATAAATGCAGTCATTTCCTACAAAGATGCTTTTCAGCAGCTTATCACTAAAATCTCAGCTAGTGGTTCGTAATGCCTCCCTCTTGGCTCCAAAATTCAGTGCAGTCTCACAAATGCAGAGCACCCTCAGTAGTGACTGCCCTGAAAAATTGATCCTTTGAGAAACAATGTGTGGCATAAACATTAGAAATAAAACACTAATAAATCACCATAAATGAAAAAGTTTTAAGTGAAAATACTTCATGAGAAGTAATTCTGCACAGACCCACAGTGAAAGTACTAAGTGATCCAACAGATCTTTAACAAATCAAACTTCTCAGATTCATTACATCAGCAAGATATCTTTGATAAGCCCAAATCCATTCATGAGGTCAGCATGAAGCAGCCATGACAGTGGGTCCATCTTACTCTGTACATAAAATCTTATACTGGAGAAAATGCTGCTCATTTTTTTTGCAGGTATACTTGGTACTTGGCAGCAAATCCACCTATTAGCAAAACAAGACTAATTTTTCCTGGGAAAAATAGACTGAAAATATAAATGGAGCCTAAAAGATTGATTACTCTCTTGGGGTTTTTTGCACCTACCCTTAGTCCAGACTCATTTGCAATAACAGAAGCATGTATCAACTGAACAAACAACACAGGAGTCCAAAAACACCGAACAAAAAAAAACCAGAGCAAGAATTCAACATGGTGGATCTTATGCTCTTATCATCACTGGAGAGCTGTGAATAATACCGACCTCAGAAACACACTTCATTCCATCCCTACCTCAACAAGTTACTCAGCCACAACAAAGCAAATATTGAATCTCCAAAAGCTAGGGCAGTGTCAAAGCTGGTTTCCTGTAGAGTCCCTTGTCTCTTCTCCACTTCCCTGTACAGACCAGGCAGCTATGCCAATAATCTCCTTCCAAAATATCCCCTTTCCTTATTCTGATGCACTGCATAGCCCCACAGACTGTGGCATCATCATGCCTGATGTCCAGCAAGGAAGGAGTAAGCAGGGTAGAATGAGACCACACACACCACATTTGCCCTGAGAGGAATGTTCATAGACGTACAGTCTTTACCACACCCTGAATATTTATGAATTCGTTTCAGTATATTGTGTTTGAGGTTTGCCCAGAGCCATCTGCTCCTTCTGTGCCCAGCACACACAACTACTTCCCAAAGGTCACCATCTGCTAATACACTGGTTTTCACAGACTGGCAAGAAATCCTCTCCCACAGTACAGGTCCTAGAGGCACATCTTGGCAAAGATGCCTTTGTTTGGATTTGCTTCTTCCATAGAGCACCTATGTCTGTTGATTTTGCCTTGATTTATCTTGCTTCTTACAAAATTAATTGCAAGACAGAGAAAAAATTTACTCTGTAAATTAGGTTTTTATGAACATGACTAAAAAAACGGTTACAGGTAAATCAAATGTAAAGAACAAGTCCAGACTAAACTCAGTAAGACTTCCTTTTAGTTGACTAATCCCTCTATGAAGGATCCCTAACATTATCCTATCTGACAAAGCTAGGTTTCAGTCTTCATGGCATAGTCTGTCTTCTAACACTGCCCATAGCTCGAAATCCCATTCATCTCCTGCTCATAATTAGAGGTACATTTAAGTCCCATCTAAGACCCAACAACCGCCAGTACCCAATCTGCCCATGCATTGCTTCTCCTAATGGGAGTAAAACATGGCCTTCCCACTGTCACTCAATTAGAACTATTGTCCACAGTAAATCTAAACAGACATCTGGAATGCAGGAACTGAGAATGGCCCACAGGGCAGACTAAACTGTCCTCAAGATTTTTATATGAACTGGAAGCTATAGGTTGGGCATTCCTTAGGGAAATCAAGGAGCTATAGGCTCCTAAAAGGCCATTGATGAATGAGTTTACCTGGAACAAGGGACTGCAGGGTTAAAGATTTCATCCCATTAGTTTTACTGTTCTTAGTCAGCTAAAGGAATCTGCATTAAAAGAAAAAAAAAAAAAGTAGGCAGTAAAATGAAACAAAACAAAAATCCCCCGAGACTGCATTTTGCAATTTTTTTAAACAGTCTTTAGAATGCTCACGGTCATATTTTAGAAATTTTTCCTTTTAATATAGTAAAAAAGCCATTTTCACAACTCATGGCCCTGAAGCATTCATCATAATAGTTGAAACTTTCTGAGAGAAGAAAGTTTCTCATTCAAGGATGTTTTAAATCTGAAAAGGCCAGCACTCCAACACTATGAAAAACATCTGCAACTATATGGAGTAAAAAGGTTCAAGTGCCATCACTAACATTAAATATACTGTCTTTCTATACATATCATTCAAACATTGGGCAAGTCTGTCTGTGCTACCCTGTACAGTACACCTGAGCAAGTTTCTAACCATCTGCAAATCTCTGCACTGTAATTCCCCGAGGACCTTCGCAGTTTTGCCAGGGAACTACTTCTAACAAACAAAAATCTTGGAATCCATGTCAGAACAGTTAAAATATTGGATGGGTGCAAATTAAAATGTATAAATAGTAACTCTGGAGATAATGTCTCTATAATGTGGTCTCTTTATACTGAGGATGATGAGAGCGGCTTACAGAAAAAGCATGGGTAGAAATGTTCCAGACCCCGGGATGTGCAGGGACAGGAAATTGGAGGCAGTGAGAGATCAACAATTTCAGAATGAGAAAAAGATGGAGTCCTCCATTTGGATGTATCACAACAGCATGTGAACAGTAGCTGGGATCCAAATAAAATTATGACTGAAGAGAGGGTGATCTGAGACTGTTTCAACAGGCTTATGTCCAAACAAGTCGCCTAGGCTCCACGCCATCAAAGGTTATTTCCACTGAAACTACTTAGGTGCTTCTGCCCAAGAAATTACTTTTATGCCAGTACATATGCTGCTCAAGTGCCTTGCACTTTGTTTTGCTATTGGACAAAGTGGAAGTCAGTCATATCCTTTTCTATTAAAATATAGCACTAATGTTCTCCAAAGTCTGCACACACAGAGAAGGCTACATAAAGAACAAGCCAGTGGCAGATCAAGCTGGTTTTCCCCCACTTCCACCAGCAATTATCATCCATTCGACTTGTGAAACAAACTTTACATCAACATTTTAGAAGTAGTAAACAAATTCTGTGCAGAACTGCAGCTGAGGAAAGATGAGGTTGCAACCTTCATGTTAGAGAAATACCGTCAGATCTTCTGTCCATTCCGTATTACTTGGTATATTCTGTGTTTGAACTAGTTTATCTCCAAGGAACAAAAGCCTGGTGAGGTGAAGGATTTCTTAGTCTGCCACAACAGAAATAGATCTGCTTTCACCATATCTCATCTCCAAGCAGAAATTAAAGACTGATATATATAATCTAAATGCAACCTGATACATTACCACAAATTTTAATAATACCCTCAAAAATGAAACTAGTGATGGCAAACTCCTCCAAACAGGAAGATAATTATCAGACATAAAGGGAGTAAGAAAATAAAAAAACAAACCAACATTTAAATGCCTCGTGTATAGATTTACTAAATCCTGGAATATGGTTTTAACGCCAGGGTCTGAACTAAACATACTGTCTTGCCGTTCTCTCCATCAGAAAGGAGAATGGTCAGACAACCACCAGGAAAATGATGAACTCAAGAGCTGTGTACTCTGAAGGAAGTACACAGTAAATCACAAGCACATGTGAGCTTGCTCTGCCTACTCTCCAAGGTGGACAGAAAATGCATAACTGCTGGTTGGCTAGGGCATGAAGACTGAGCTAGTAAGTCCTGCTGAGAGGCAGGATATGTTAGCTCGGGCTCAGCGCCATGCAAACCATGGTCACACAGCCTTTAGTTGGCTCATAGCACTAGCAGTGCTCAGAGGCATCTGCCCACTGGGTACCAGAAAGATATAACCCAAAAATGCACATCCACAGAAAAGACAGGCAGCCACAACAGCAATTCTGGGGGAAAAAAAGAAACCCCAAACACTCCCCTCCCTGCAAAAAGCCACCAAATAAAAACCCCCAAAACCTACCTAACAAATCTTCCAAATAACACAAGGGCCATATTGGTCCTAAGAGTGTAGAAAATTCACATAAAGAATCAAGCCAAAAACTGAACTAAAAAATACAACATGAGATGTAGAAGATTGACCCCAGAAGGGACGTAAAGAAGATTGACCTCAGAAAACTGTAATACAGACCAAGGGTGCAAGTTGTAGTCATATATTACAAAAGGTAACCAAAACAAACACTAACAGGCAGCAGAGAGCCAGCACATGACATGTGGGGGGAAAAAGAAAAAATCTGTAAAACTTTCATGAACAACTGCCAAAAAATCAGGGAACATTCACTGCTGTAGCAAAAGAAAGAGGCTGAAATGAGTCCAGCTGAGAGCAACCAGAATGCAGCCCAGAACAAAGTGCAGAGGAAAAGGATCTGAAAAATCTGGATTTGAGCAATGCAGACGTGCAGGCACGCAGGCATTACAGAAAGTAATGGGACACACTGCAATTATACCCTCTGGCCTCTGCTGATAGCTTAGCAAACTTGGGGTCTCTCATGTCTGTCACTCAGACGCCATGTAGCTGGCACCTTATATACCACTCACATTAGTAACTATCCTCATGTCTCATTATCCTACAGCTCCTCTTGTCTGCTTTCTTGGTAAAGACATGCCATCTCTTATTCCACAGAGTTAATGGATCTTTTGTCTTTAGGTGCTCTTATGGAAGCTCCTTACAACTGTTTACTCTGCCATTTATTGGTTATTTCTTGGAAACTGATATATCAAGTGGAAGCAACCTGCAACCAGTGCAACCCTGGTTGCAAAATCCATGCCCTTTTTACACACTCTGTGCCCCCTTTGCCATATTAGTGTCACAGAAAGAGAGAGATGCACTTGGCTTGTAAAGAGAGAAGCAACAATATACTTTATTGATATAAAGTAGTGAGTTAACAAAGTTCAATGGTAAATGCAACAGTGATTTAACAAGATTCGATGGCAAGGTCCACTTGATTATTTACTGCATTTACTGACAGGGTCAGGCAAAGCTGTTAAGGAGACCCTCCCGTTGAGTCATGAGGTTCAGAGAGGACCCCGTTGTGTTCTAACTCCTTCTCAGAGGGGAGTATAGGTGCAGCTGGATCCAGACTTAATCCTAGACTTGGTCAACAGTTTATGTCTAGAGGATTATATATGCACAATCAATCCTTTATATCACTTAGCTAAAACTACAAAGTTTCAGCGTGCTTATTCCCAATTAACTTACCAAGTATCTGACGCAATAAGGATTCTCTCAACCTCAAGGAGTAACCTTGAGAGGTGTCCCTACTCAAGGGAACATCCTGGCATGCAGCCTGCTGCCATGCAGGAGTGCTCAATGGGCCCTTGGCTGTCCACTATTTATGGAGTAAGATGAGGGACCTATAGCCACATTTGCATACCAGCCGTATTTTGGTTGGCGCATGCTCAACTAGCTCTCAGCTGTTGAGCAAGATTTATAGCCCTTAGCTATTGTGTTGTTATCTGTCTCCCCAGAGTCCAACTTAAGCCGGATGCAGCCATCACGACCGCCACTGGTGGCTATTGCTTAAGCAGAAAAGGGCGGAGGGGAACACACTGCCACAATTAGTTATAGATGTCTCATGCAGTCAGTTCCTCTGTCTCTGTATAACCAAGGACAGGGGAGAGAGACTACCTACCTTTTCCATTTAACTGTAAGCAGATTCTGAAATCCTTATAATTTTTCTACCCTCCAAGTTATCTTTCTGCCACTCAGTAACGAAGATAAAGCCTCAAGGTATTGAAGGCACCATGAAGGTACCCTAGTGCTTTAGAAGGAACTTCCTTTCTAAAAGTTGGAAGTAAAAAGGGAAAAAAATTTGAAGTCCATAAAATCAACTTCCAGTTAATGCCTGCAGCTTGGCACCCACAGATTAGTTTTAATTAAACTCTAGCTAGAATGTGACAGTAAACCCCATTTTTTTGAGACTGTAAATTCTCCATTTAGTTCTTCATTTTAGGGTGGGAAGAAAAGGAAGGTGAATGGAAAATTATACATTTAAGAAAGGCAGTTTCATACCAGAAAATACACAGCAGACAGTTCAGCCTTGTATGGTTACATTTTCATTTATTTTCAACTCTGAATGTCAGATATTCTTAAGAAATTTCAGCTGCAGAGGGGAAAACCACAGAAAATATTGTCTTGTTCCAACTAATATTCCAAAAACTATCAAAAGACAGGTGTTTGTGAAGAGAACTGAATCACTGCAAATGTTAATCCTTGGAGTAGTCCATTAGCTGAATCACTTAGCGGGAATAATTTCTTATAGAACTCAGTATGTAGGCAGCCTCCTATAAATGCAAATCTAATATTTACATCTTCAGCCTCTCAAATATCATTATAACAACAAGCAGAGTGAAACTGTTAGAAACGCAGGAAAGTCATTCAATTCCAAAATTACAGCCACACGAACTGAGAGCAGAAGATGCCAAAGCCCACCAGTAAAATCATTGTTGCAACCTGTTTCTGACTGTCTTTTCTTCATGCACCCTGATGCTTGAATCATCTGAATATACAATTTCCGATACTTCCAAATTGTTTGCCTCTACACCTAGAAAATGCTTACACAGGTAATCTACCTCATTCGCAAAGAGGATACAGGCTCATCACCCCAGAGTCCCTGACTTGAGCTCACACTTCCCCATGCGCATCAGGAAGCTGACCCCAGTCCTGCCACAACTCATGGGAAAAAAGACACAGATTGTCCTTGACTCCTGAAGCTACAAGACCCAAGGGATACATATCAAAAACTCTTAGCCACATGCTCAAAGGAAAGCACTACAGTGAGAACATGATAACTTGGGGATAGTTTTGCAGTGTTGATGGTAACAGGGAAATTAGGCCATTCCATTTGTCAGTTATCTAAGTAAACTGGGCAATAAAAATACATCCAGTCCCCTCATCCCACCCCCATTAAAAACATTTGCTGCTCAGACTCTCACTTTAACATCCTTAAACTGAGATCAGATAATTAAATCATCCTCCAAGCCTGGCTGTCAATTTTAGGATCTTCTTTGGGAGCCACAGCTAGAGCTTGTTACAGTTAATAGGAAAATTCCAAGTAATTTCAGTTTATCAGCCATTATCCCAGAGAACTCCTCAGATGGTGATAACTGACCAGGAACAGCAGGCTCATCGGACAAAAAGCAGATGTCTCTAATACAGACACCTACACACAACCTCATCAACCAACCTGCTCTTACACTGAGTGAAGAGAAACGGACATTTTCAGAGAACAACTCAGCTCATCCTGAAGAAGGTACTTCAAACATCTTCAAAATACTTGTATTTAAAACATCTTTAAGTACCTTAAAAAGTAAAAATGCATCTTAAAAATACCTAAAATATCTTTAGGTATCTTAAAAAGACATCTAAAGCCAGGTGAAATGAACTCTACCCAGAGCTCCAACACTCCTCATCATGTTGTCTCTACATCTCCTGTCATGCTGTTATTTTTGTGAGCTGCTTCAAAATAAATTCGTGACCAGTTTCCTAAACCTTCAGAATTCTAGAGCTGCACACAGATGCCAGTACTGAGTTTGGTGTGGGATCAGTTTTCAGACACAGAAACTATCAGCTGCATACAGCACAGTGTTTTTTAAATTGAGAGCTGAATCACCAGATTTTTCTCAAACTGTGCCTGTAGAGCAATATGTAAAACCAAACTAAAAGAGTGGTTATTTATGATGTGCAAAGGAACGAGAAGGGCAAGGTACCCTTTAAATATATCCATTATTCATTCCTACTGAATACACATGACTTCTGCTTCAAACAGCGAGGGATATGTTGTGAGAGATGCCCTTCTAATAAAAACAAGGCAGGAATGTTAGTACCAGAAGGTTCCCTGCAGGCTAAAAAGTGACAGTTGGCTGGGCTAGGATCAGAGCAAAAAGTGGGGTGTAGCAGCAGGGCACGCTTACACACAGAAAAAGCGGAAAGAAAAGGAAGGGTCCACAAATTCCAGAAATGAACTGAAAACTTTAAAAAACAAAAACAACAACAACCCCCCCAAAAAACACTGTTCCAGAAAACGAAGACCAGGCATCCCAAAGAAGCAGACAGGGGCTGTACGTTGCATTTCTTATCAGCGATGTTAGCTAATAACAATGAGCAGGAGTGGAAGGAGGGAAGAGAAAGAGGAGAATAGTTACTAATCACCCCAGTTGTAAAAACTGCTCCCTTTGTTAAATGGCCGTTAGTGGAGAGAAGGTGGGAATTTGAAGAAGGATCTTTGTTATTTAAATGCTATCTTGTGCTGCTTTTTCAAAACTTCCTTAGAAATGTATAATAAAACCAACTATTTTTTAGTTCCAAGCACTAAAGGCCACAGGCTAGAGATTTGGGTTGGGTTTTTTTTTTCCTTTACTGACCAGGGAAAACTAGGAGAGAGGTCATTGCTTCTTATAAAAGAGAGGAACGACATTCCTAAATCTGTATACATCCTACCTTCTGATTGCTTCTAGGTTTTGAAAACATCTACACAGATGAGCTTTGTCATTACTGTAAAGCCTTCCATTTGTGAAAAAAAGTAGACTGATGAAAATAACTCTTTTGTAAATTTCAATACTGTTTATTTTTCTTGCTCACCTCTAATCAGCAGGAACTTATCCCTCCCAAGACAACCTCATCTTTTTATTTCAGGGAAGGGAAAGTAGTGGCAGGGATAATCTGACAGCAATGATGCAAACTGCATGCACCATTTGTATGCAAGGAAATAGGAGGACTGGCACACAATGTTAAAAAAACTCTGAAACATGCTAAATTTCTTCAAAATGGTTTGCATATTTTTTAGACATTTGTTTATCTGAAAGGGAGAAGGCTCAGCCTACATTCAGCCGGCCAGCCATCCCCTTTTTAATATCTCAGGAAACATCATAACCTACAGGTAAGATGCAACTTAGGGTAAGATTTTGGTCTGCCCTGTTCAATTCACCTGTGCGGGGAGGTATATTCCACAGAAGGCAAATAGAGCTTCTGCAAGTAATACAGCCAGCCTTCACAAATCAAATAGGCTGAAAAAAAGATACATTTAAATGCACTGAAATGTTCATTAATTGCAGAGAATTTTGCCTAAAGCCCACAGGACCCTCATGCACTGGCATAATAGGAAAAGGCACAACTTCTGGCAATTGCACAATGTGCTTGCCAACATACTTATTTGAATTACAGAGATTAGATACAAACTTCCCAGATTCCAAACAATGATTGTCCTTTTCCTTGGCATTTTTTAATATTTCTGCTGCGAGGAAATGCAGTTACTCACAGGAGTAAGTTTGATCCTTGGGTCTCCTGTCAATTTCAATGCACATTCACATATTTTGAGAAATGGTAGAGACTGCAAAATTAGTTCTAATATAATATAGAAAAGAAGTTTGAAGACAAACACTGTCTCTTCACAACAGAAAAGCCCCCAAAAGCCACATGCTTGTCCCTCAATGCAACTGCCTCTGTAAAGCACATTTGAATCATTATGCCTTGTTGCTTAAACAGGCCAAATAGGAGTAACGCCGGACAGGCACTTCATGGGCATTACTTCCACCAAGACATTGTTATTATGTTATTTTCCTATCACAAAGCTTATATGCACATTGTAAGTCCTGCCTGCTGGAAAGATATGAAGGAGTATTTTCCATTTTCCAAAGGATGGGAAGTTTTGAATGGAGGCCACTCTGATATCTTTTCCCTGAAAGATCTGCTGCTGAACTGGTCTGTGTGCACTGTAATGGGACTGTGTCCAACCCACTGTTAACAAGCAGGAACGTGGACCTCTAGAAACCCAGCTGCAACTAGAGTCAGTGTTTGAAGGGAACTGTTCTGCATGATGGCTTGCAGCCATCTAGTGAGATGACGTTAGCAGTGAGGCAATCATTGGTAGAGAATAGTGAAGCTCGAAACCTGCCAAATGAAGGATGACTGCCTCTTCTGACACTTGCAGAACGTGCTGGAAACAGGTACATAATTTAAGAGGACAGAGAGCAAAGAAACAGAGACACCATACGCCCAGCAGAAGACAGAGGGCTTGAAAAAGAAAGTTCAATGCTGCCATAACCACTGTCAGACCACAGCACAGGAAAGGAATCATAAGAAATGAGTAAACCATACAGGTAAATCATACACACAGCATTAGAGACAGCTAACTGTTACACTGCTGAATACCAGACATTTCTTTTATTCTCATCTGTTTACACCCTTCTTGCAGCTCTTACAGATGGAGTATAAACTCTTTTCAGGCAGATACTGGGGGTTTTGTGTTTAATTTGTACAGCTCCTAGCAGCACATGCTAGGCCCAAAGCCACCAGATACTGCAGTAATCTGGGCATTTGCTGAGAGCTGACATAGTGGTAACCATTCTCTCTGCCAGAATTCAACCAGGGTATTCAGACGAACACCTACATGCACTGAGCCACAGTGCCCAGGGGTTCATATCAGTGTCATTCAAGGTATTTGGGGTCTACAAACCAGCAGGGTCCAGGAAATTGGGTACAAAGGCAGAGGAAGGAAGGAGAGGAGGCAGAGGAGGACTGGCAGCAGCTAAGTGAGAAGTTCCCTGACCCAGACCTGTGTCAATATGGTGCGTTAACACTGCTTGTCTCAAAGATGTATCAATACTGAAACAGGCACTGCCTATACCAGACTTTTGAAATGTGTGAGAAGCACACATTTGAACAGCTCGTCTGTCACCGTGCACATGGTGCAGCTCATATCAGCATACGGCACTGGCATGGGGAGCAGAGCGTACGTGCAGTTTGTACCAGAGAAAAAATATTTTTGGTTAGCTTAGTCTAACTTCTGCCACTCAGAGCAAACTGTACACTATGTGCACTACTGTATCCTCAGTCTATGATCATGTCAGTCCCAACTCACACTGTCATACCCCTGACAACAGCTTTAGTTCAGATTTGACCCTCAAATCAAGGCATCAGATGGTAAGCCACAGGCTGTTGCATCCAAAATGCCCTGTTCTTCAAGGTTTTACTTGTTTGCTAGGCACTTGTAATTGCCCAAGGGGTGGGGAGAAGCTCCTGGAGGACTCCTGGCAGGTTCACCCTGTTGGATTCTGCTTGCAATGAGAGCTCCTCATGCAGCTGCTGGCTGCAGAGGTGGTGGAGCAAGCAGTGGTCAGGGTCACAGCTTCACCTGCAGCCTCAGAGGCAGCTCGGTGGAGCAAGGTCTGCAAACCGTGTGCCTGAGCGCTGGCAGCACAGAGCTCAAATGGGAGATGGGAGTTGGACAACGGAAAGAGAGCATGAGATGGAGTTACCTGAGAAAGAAGAACAGCAGGGAAGAGAATTGCAAGGATAAACTTAAGAGGGCTTGGGATAGTTGTCTGGCTGCGTGCAAACATTCTTGGGATCCTCAAAAAATTCCGGACCTGCCTCAGTACTTTTCTAAAGAAAAATGGAGGGGAAAATATATTTGGCATTGCTAGAATACCAGGTGGCTTCACTGTTTGGCAACCATCTGGTCTCAGTTTTCTCTTTGTTAATAGCACCAGCATCAAATGAGACAGAAATAGGAAATGTTAACTATTAAAATATACACAATTAGACAAATAAAAGCTACTATAAAGCAAAGGGAATCCAGCAAATGGACGGCAGTGTTAAACCCATGGCAACTCATTAAAAAAAGAAAAAAACCTAAAGCCAAGGCCATCCTGAATTATAACTAAATAGCAGTTATTTTAATGCTTGTAATATTGCACATGAATTATGATATTTTTGCTAATGGTTTATTATTGTCCTCCCCTCCAGCTCCTCCACATGCCATATAGTAAAAGAGCTGCAGAAACAGACAGAAATGTTCAGATTACAAAGAAGGCAACTCAACACAGAAGAGAAAAACCAGAGGAAGGAGGGAAACAGCAGCGGGGCCAGAGCTATAGGTGAGTACAAAGGACCAAACCAAAGACCCACATTTATTGATCTGCCATTTAATTAAAATTAAATTTAAAAGAAACCATATTTGAATTTCACATGAAATTTTTTTTGTCAAAGATAGTGGTAACTGCACAAAACATTTAAGACTTCTCTGAAGTCTCATTGCTTCAAGATTGTTATTACCATCCCAAACCAGGATCAGTTATTACTTTAAAATACGAAGCGTATGCAAGGCTAATTTTTCAGATGGGGAAGAGCAAAGACAGATCTGCAGGTTCATTTGCCTCCATGAAAAACCTCGTTTGTACATATGCAGTAGGCAATTATGTTACATGTTGCTTTTGCACATTACTAATCTACACCCACAACACATCTAATCACAATTTTGCAGGCAGAGTTTAAAGACTTTGGCACAAAGTGTTTGCTTTTTTATTTTAGAGATGAAATAAACCACCAAGTAGAAACAGAAAAATAACAACTATAGCAAGAAAATCTAACTTGAAAATTGAAGCAGAGAAGCAGTTCAGCAACCAGAGACCCTTATGGCCTCTGCCACTTGACTTCATGGTCTTATTCCTGCTGTCAGAGAAAACAATAGATGAAAACACAGCGAGAAGATTGAATATTCTAAAAAAATGCAACTATGTCCCATAAATGCCAACATGTATAATGTAATCATTGCCATCAAAGAATAGCATCCATTTATCATGGTATATGTGCAGAAACTTGTCATCACAGTCATATTGTGCACTAAGAAGATTAAACACGACTCTGCTGTGAGATAACTCTTGACTGGTAACTTGATTTTTTTTCTATTTCTTTTGATTAACTTCTCCTTCTTTTCACCAGCACTGTATTAGGCAAACTCGCTTCACCCATTTCCACCTGTCAGCTAAATTTCTGACAAATACTTTATTCTCTGAAATTATTAATTACTGGTAAATGCCAAGTGAGGCTGTTATTAGTTCAAGCTAATAAAAGGAGTCCTGCTGAACAGAGATCAAAGGACATACCAGGCACAGAGTGAGAAAGAACCTTTGATAAATATCAGGAACCCTGAAAATACAGCAGCACTGCCACAGGGCTGCATCCCCGTGACATCTGAGAGGAATCCAGTTCAAATCTGGTATCAAGGGCTCTGCACTGGCATCTTTTATCAAATGCACAATGAAGTGTTAATTGGAGCACCATAGCCTCAATACCCTATCTACTCTATTGGTACCATGACAAAAATAACTACACTGTAGAAACTGGTTAACAGGAGACCAATGACCCTGTCTCTTCTCAGCCACCCATCACCTTGCTAAGTGAGTCAAGAATTCAAAATTTAAAGGACAGAAAATATGTGACTAAGTGATGATATAGAGAGCTCTTCAGAGAAAGAACTGAAAATGACCTGAGAAAACATTCTTGATATAATCCTACACTTCAAACTAATCTATTAAATTTCATTTCCATTTCTATTACTCTTTAATAGTCAACATAAAAGATTTTCCAGTTTTATGGGGAAAAAGTAGACATATATCTGTGCTGCCAAGACTGTTAGCAAATACTTGAGGACTTAGAATTAAAGGCCATATCTAAATTATATTTTGGCAAGGATTTATAGACAGTCATTTTGGTAACATGGAAATAATCAATAAATATCAGAGGTGGATTACTTTACACTAAAACTCCCTATCATGCACACTTAATCTCCTAGAACTTCTTGCTTCTGCTCTCTTTGATGTGATAACTATTAAAAGACTACGTGTAAAAAAATTCCAAGTCCTTGCATAGTGTTTTTAAACTGGGGGCATGTCATTCTCTCAGAGTTACTCAAGCCTGCCATTATTTTAACTGCTGAGAGTAGTACATAAAGAAATCGGGCAGGCTGAGTTGCAGGAATAAAAATGTTTGAGTTATTGCAAACATATTTGTTACCAAGATGCAGACTGTTACTACTGTGTTTTGGCTTAGGAAAGCCATCCTCAACTAGCTGAAATTGTTGCTTTTTTTAAGTGTCCGTGGGTATTTATATCACAGTTCATCATAATCATCTACAACAGTCACTGCCTCCTTAAGAGTTAAAAGTATGAATTTAATTTTTCTTAGATTTATCTGTAAGTCAACACAAAGCTTGCCATTTTGACTAGGAAGTAAGGAAATCAGTTCAGCAAGTATGGTAACTGTTCATAATTTCTGTTATTAAGTGTAATATATAGTAGTGACTGTCTACATAAACCATTGCAGATGTCATAAACCAGGCTGAGTAACCAGCCTGGTAGCACAACAGTTTTCTGTAACATTTCCCACATTTAAATCTTGAATTTAGAAACAAACAAATTCAAGAAAACTGTACCAGCTGGTGGAAGGAAAACACAAACAGATCATGTTGTGTTTGTATTTGAAATGGGTACATGGTGATCAAGCATCTTGTACTTTAGAGTTCTCCAAGTCCTTGCCTACTAATTAAATTCAGACACTGACCAGTGACACATTTCAGTTTGACCTCAGCCACCTAATGCTCTGGAAAGAATGTACAGGGAAAAAGGTCAAACAAATTCCAACTTACTTTTAACTACAGCCTGAAATCCTCTGTGAACTCCACACCACATCTTGCTTCTTTAAACGTCAAAAATGCTTCAGAAGACCCCAGAGAAACACCATCTTTCCCATGAACCTTTTTATGATTCCTTCAGCTTACACTAAAGCAATTCCGTGACTCCAGTAATTACATACATATCTCACAACCAAGAAAGACTCAGTAAGCAAAACAGGACGCTATTCTTCCTCCTCAAGAAAAATGCAAAAACTACCCAAGCGCAGTATATATTATCTACTCCAAAGTGATATACAGCCCTTAAAGTTAGCACTGATTTTATTGAGAGTTCCATAACTAAATCCACATAAATCTGGAGTTTAGGTCAGCCCGTTCCTTTTACCATAGCACGATGGAAGTGCCAGGTGCAATTCTAGCTGATTCAGCTGGAATTTCTGCCAGGAATTCAAGGGAGTGTACATGGCTACAGATGCTCAACCACATTTTGAATGGATGCAGTGTATGCTTTTCACGTGCTTAAGTTGCTCTGCCAGCCAGTGCAACAGAGACGGTGCCACAATCCCAAACTCACGCTTCCTGCTTCAAAGCAAATACTGCCAGATGTGCTATCTCCGTCCATACTGGGATGCATAGGGACTCTAGATGAGGTTGAGAAAGGCTTCTCAGGCCCCTGCTGAGCCATCACTCACATTATCAGCTGACCCTCAACATGGAGAAAGCAGAAGGCAGGAGCAGAGTTTGCTCCTGAATACCTTTTTGCAACACATTCTGAAATATCGTCTATTTATTCTTTTTTCTTTGCTGAAAACAATACAGACACAGTGTAAAAACTCCACTCAAGAATCACAACATTTCTTGTCATTAACTTATCCATTTGTAAATCCTAAATGTTCAGGTTAGAAATGCACATATAATGCTTGGTCTTCCCTTACCATGCTGCAGAGAGCACCGATTACAGCATTAACTAATTATGACTATAAAGATATTCACCACCCAAAACCCGATGTTGTAACACTGCAAAGGGTTCAAAACCCTCCATAATAAGCCAGAAACACTATCAACCATTTTTAATACAAATTATGCCATGGACACTTGAGAAACTGAGTGAATAACGCCAAGGTGGATTTACCTCCATTGTAGCTATTTCTCTGGCCCCTATCACATTTAGCATACAAGTATCACACAATAATTAGCAAGAACACAGAACATGTTCTAAAAAGGTCTGTTTGCCACAATCCCTGAAAGCCCATTTTCAAGAGGTCTAAATGTTTAAAGTATTTTCTTCTTAACCGTTTCTTCCTCCCGCACTCTGCTGCTTTTTCTTCTCTTTTTCATCTCCCTTCCCCCCCTAACCTATCAGCAGCAATGGAGCCTTTTTCTTTACGCTCATAATCAATCCTTCCCAAGCTGGATTCCACTGCATCTTGACATAACAATCAATTACTCTCCACAACCAAGGGTTTCCACAGAAAAAGAGTCCAACATAAAGCTTTCCTTATTTGTTTTACAAAAGCAAACATGAACTTTTGAAAAAAATTTAGGGATGAAATAGCTATGAGTTTGACAGATAACTATGTCATTTGAGTACACACAATATTCTTTTTAGAAGAGATCAGAGAAAAAGTTAAGAGACTGAAAAGCGTAATAAGGGCGAAATGTGAAAAATGAAGATCAGATTGTTAATCAAAGACTAGAAACAAAAGGAAACTAACTGAAAAAGATTAAGAGAGTCACAAGACACAAAAATTTAATAGTAAATACTTAACAGAGGAACTACACTCAGGACCTTCACAGCATCAGCCTCCTTTACGAGTACCTTTTTCCTTGTCTAATTCACAATTCAGGCTTTTATTTGGCGATTCAACTTGATCTCCCCTCCCTGCTCTCCCAGACTGTAGAAGAAAGATAGGAGCAATACTAAGATGGTAAATGTTTTAAAGAAGAAAGTAAGATCCAAAACCCATGGATTGACCTATTCTTATGAAAATACAAGTGCTACATAGCTTTCTGGCAAAAGCTACTATCCATATACTGCCTGATACCTGCAAGAAAAATCTGAAGTCACAAATGAGTGTGTTTATAATGCTGAACTAGAAGACAGTATTACTGGTTTCTCTTTTCTTCCTACACATCAGCAAAAAGCCATCAATGTGTTATTTCATAACTGCAAGACATTTTCTCGCACATTTATTTTGTTATATCCTGAAACACAGGAGGTCAGCACTGCACTATCTTAAGAGTTTTCTAACATCAGCTGCCATAGAATTGAAAGAAAATTTTCTTATTTTCATACATATGGTCTGATATATTTCCCAGGAGGGAAGAAGGCAACAGTTAACCCTCTTCCTTGTTCTTTATTTCTATTTTATGACTAAAACCATTTTTTTAAAAAAGAAGTTGCTTTAATCTGGAGGATTTTTTTTTCCTTTTCTTCCTTTTTGAAACATTGTATCTGTGAGCTTTACAGGTTTTAAAGGTCACTGTACAATTATTGTGCTGTATCCACATAATTCAGATGCTTTAATCCACTCTTCTTTTGATGGACAGAATCTGATCTATTGTCCTGCTTCAGGTTATATTTTAAAATGACAAGACAAATGTTTATAGCATATATTGCTTATGCAAACGTGATTTTCATCTAAACATTCTGCAACAATTTTTGCTTTTAGTTTCTCCTATTAACCCACGTAAACCCATGCTTTTACATATGTGCTACGATAAATGCTCATCATATTTCGAAGGAAAAGATCAACACCAGGGAATTTTTTTACATGACACTCTCCATGAACTCCAGTGAACTCCTCCTCCCACTCCTGACAGTATTTGTCTGATGGTTTTTGTTGCATTCACAATTTGTGCCCCTTGAACAGTGTTATCAGGAACTGCAATACAAAAATCAATATATATCTATCAATACCAAGAATAAATTTTTATTGCCTGATTTTATTGCCTCCTTCAAAAATTCAAAAATAAACCTTTTTAAAGCATAATTTGAGCAATACTCCCTACAAACTAAAAATAAACAGCTCCAAAAATTTTACATAAACAGGAACAGAAAAATATACACCTACAACATAAGTCCTAGAAGAGCTTGTATCCTATTTAAGCTTTAAAATTAGACTACTTTACAAGGCAGAAAGAAATCTCACTACTATTTAAACACCAACATATTTCAACCCAAAATGGCCTGTCCCTGAGGAATATCTGCTAAATTCAAGAAACGCTTGGCTAAAAGCAACTAAACAGTATCACAAACAGTACTTTCATTGTTAGATAGTGCTTACTGGATATTATTCTTCTAGTGTGTTAAAAATAAGACAACTGTCTTCATTTTAGAGATCACAGAACTAACACGAGGAGAAACTAAGCACCCCGGTTACCAGAGCAGATGCGGATTTATATTAAGTGCACTGTTTACTGAATTTTACTTCCTTTTCAGTTGTGGGAATGTAATTTGTTTCAAAATTCCCTGGAATATATGTAATAGTATTTTACGTATTTATTACATTTCAGCTGTGTTCAGAAAATTATTTCAAAAAAATTTCCAAACCAACAGTCCTTGTTTCCATGAAGAATCAGTGCAAAGCAGGTTGGAGATCATCTGGTCCAACCTTCTGTTGAAAGCATGGCCTCAGACCAGGTTATCCAGGGTCCTGTCAAGCCAAATCTTGAATTTTTTCAGCAAGGGAGATTTCACCACTTCTCTTGGCAACTTAGTCCAATGGTTAATTGTTCACATGGTGAAGATGTTTTTTCTTATACCCAAGACAGAATTTCTCCTGAAGCAACTATTCCCATTGCCTCTTCTCCTACCACCACGCATCCTTTTAAAGAGAGAACCTCCACTGTGTCTATAGCAATCTTTTCGTTATTGGAAGACTGTGATTAGATTTCCCCTTAACCTTCTCTTCTTTAGGCTGAGAAAACCCAGTTACTTCAGTTCTACTTCAGATGTCAAGTTCTCCAGCCCTTTGATCATCTTTGTGGCTGTACTGGGATCTGGCTGGGATGGAGTTATTTTTCTTCACAGCAGCTGGTATGGTGCTGTATTTTAGATTTCTGACCACCAAACAATGCTGATAACACACTAATGTTTTAGCTGTTGCCGAACAGCATTTGCAGAGCATCAGGGTCTTCTCTGTTTCTTATTCCACGCTGCCAGTGAATAGATTGGGGGTACGCAACATGTTGGGAGGGGACACAGCCAGGCAGATGACACAAGCTAACCAAAGAGATCCTCCATGCCATTTAACATCACGCTCAGCAATAAAACAAACAGGAGGGTTTAGGTAGGTTAGCCATCTTTTTAGGGGGAACCGTCTGGGTGTCCACCCATAGGAGGTGGTAAGCAGATTGCTTTTGTATTACTTGTTTTGTTTTCCTTTCTTCTTTGACTTCTCCTTTGCTTATTAAACTATTTTTAGCTCAACCAACAAGTTTTCTCACTTTTACTCTTCCTTTTCTCTTGCCCCATCCCACTGGGGATGGGGATGGGGGGGCACTACAACTGTGTGCTGCTTAGCTGCCTAGCAGAGTTAACCCACAAGAGTAGCCTTCCACTGAACTCTCTCCAAGAAATAGTCCACCTATCTTCCAGCACTCACCAACAAGCTCAAATTTTGCAAGGAATGCTTTACACCACTTTACTACCTCTGCACAAAGCAAAGGCCTTCTGCATTAGCTCCGATATTATAAAACTACGCAAACACACACAGACAATCATGTGTAATGTCATATTAAAGCAATTATGCTTATTTTCTAGGCTGCTGTTGTAACAATGGTCTGCCATGTAGCACATTAGGACATCATGGGCCAAGTTTTCTTAATAAACCATATCATCTGATCCATATTGGCAGGCCCAGAGTCAGTACTGTAGATTCAGTCCATACTGTATGGCTGCAGCTAAATTTGCATCCTAAGCTATACAGCTGGAATGCTTGCATGGGGAAACTTGTTCGTAATATTTCTTCTTGAGCACATAAACAGCATTTGGATACAGCCATCAACTTGCCCAAGCACAACTGTTCCCCTACACAGGCCTTTTTAAAAAATGTTAACCAGTATATAAACAGTTACACCCTGCAGAGAACATACTAGTCATGTCATAAGATCCATCACAGAATTTTTCATAAGCCATTTTCAGCTTCTATGACAGCTCAGAAGTGTGACTAAGTTTAATGGATTTGTTCTAGGTGTTCAACCAAAGCAAATTTTAATTGCTAGATAATCAATATTTATTCTCAACCTTGTTTATCCTGAAACGACTATGTGGGCTTCACATTTGCCAAATCAGAAAAAAAAGGCCATATTCAGTAGAATTGCATAAATTCTTCTTGAGCTTCAATTCTTTGCTTTTCTGTCAAAAAAAAAATGCATTATGAATTTGGTATAGCTCCTTATTATTCTACAGAGAGATGGCTGGGAGTACTGCAGAGAGCAAGAGCAGTGAGGGCAGAGTATTCATTTTTAGACATCACCTATCCCAAGCATAATACCTGATTTTATGAAAAAATGACACTGGCTTTTATGTACTAGTTATCTTAGTACTGTTTTTTACTTCTAATTAACCAAATCCAGGGCCAACTTGTATCAAAATTATGGAATGAGACCATTAAAGCAGAGTTCTTAATGGAATTTATTTGGATTTTTTGATTTTTGAATGATTACCTTAGGTCAGAATATACTTTTCTAAAAGCTGTTACATGACTTACAAGACTAAGTCTCAAAAAGCAACTTAATTTGAGTCCTTAGGACTGATTTAAATATTCAGGTGTTCCAGTTGTAATGAAAATAAATTGGGCTTAGGCACTTGGGGGAATTGACTGTTTGGTTTGGAAGTCAGAATGTAAAGGAGTGGGGTTAAAAGAAAACCTTATCTTATGTTTCATTCCTTCCTCATAACTTTAAGATTACCAAACATCATTTTTATTCCAGTAGAAGTTCTTCCACCACCAAAAAGGACAGCTGGTAGAACACAAGCAAAGAAACACAATCTTTATTAGTTTCCTACTTTCCATTTTCCTAAATTCACACCATATAAAATGGATACCTTGAGGCATTTGGATCCTGCAGCTTACGGGCAGTTTCCTGTAGCTAGATGTCTCAACAGAAAAGGTAGCCTAAGCTTAAAAGCAGGTCATCTAAATAGATTATCATAGGCATGCCATTAGGTCATAGACTACGTATCTGGCTGCTCTACATACAGTGTTTCACCTTCCTATCTGTAAGCTGGAGCTCTGGAAAGTTACAGGCATCCAGGCTTTAATCAGTTTGTGTCACCGTGACTGCAGAGATTCCAGTGAAAGAAACTCAGATACCACCTTGGACTGGATGGAGAGAGGCCTTGGAAAGATGCACAGCTATTAAAGAGGATCACTGAAAAGCTACAGTTGCAAAGGAATAATTTTGGCTTTGAAGATAAATTTAACTCATTTCAGAAGTGGAAGCTTCCTAAAGACAGGCAGAGGGTGAGAACACAGATAGGAAGAAGTGCTTCTGCTTCCGATTTGCTGTTGTTACCTTCAAAAGTAATAGAAAACAACAAAAAGATGATGCCTGAAAGTAGGGAGCAGAAGTCTAATAAACTTCGGTGCAAGGTGGTCTCAATTGTTTCTCACCAAGTCTCAGATCAGGTGCAAACACATGAGGATAAATTACAGCTGAACATGCAAAGATTGCCATTATTTGGTGTTCAGATGATGGAGACAGGGATGATACAGAAATCTCAAAATGTGCAGGAATAGCCTTTTGCCTCTTAATGATTAGGTTTGCAAGTGACACCTAACTTTTTGGCAACAGCCAGGAGTTATTTAGCATATGCTCACCAGGGGCTTTAGGATTTTAGTGGCATTTGGACAGTGATCATGCCAAAAGCAATGGGTAGAGCTAGTATAAAGGATGTGGGCATGAAGGCAGCCTGCTTTCTAGGGGCTACCCAACCAAGTCTAAGAGGAAACTGGATGTCCAGGAAACATGAGGTTAGCTCTGGCACTATAAACAGGATTGGAGGAGGAGCCTTCTTAAAGACTGGGCTTGTAATGCAGCTACACGTGGGAATTGTCAGCAAAACTACTTTCATGGAGGAAAAGGTAACAGAGGCATTTTGAAAATACAGCAGTTAATGTTCTTTCACTTGCACTGGATTTTCAGATGGGCTGGTTCTTCCGGCTTCTTGGCCCCTTGCAACAGCTCGAAAGGATCAAAGCAAGATGCTGTGCTGGCTCCAGCAGCCATGGGGAAAATTGCAGCTGCTTCAAAAGACGAGGAACTTAAGTTATATTAGAATGTAAGGAGATCTCCAAAGGTGTCATTGAAGTCTATGAGAAAACAGGAGAGTGGTATTCAAGAAGCATTATATGACTTTAGACCTCAGTATAGTATCTTTACACAGTTAACAAAGGGTGAACTTCAGCATAAGAAAGATTCTGTCCTCAATTTATAACATATTAACTTCCCCTGCGTGTACAGGTGAGTTATTGGAGTGTAATAATAATGTGGCATTATTGGATAAGGTTCAGCACATGTTACCCTATAGTTTGTAAAAAGAGCTTGTTTTCATTTGCACTAATTCACAAAATTCTGTAATTGGCAATAGATTGTTCCAACATTAGTGCAAATTAGCAAGGTTCCACTTAATTTTCTTTAATTACTGGACTGGAAAGGATGATCATGTACATTGAGAGATAATTAGCTAAGTGGGTATTAACCGTTTTTTTGTGTGTGAAAATCTCCAATCATTCAACTAGACACTGATTTGGGCATTTTCTTTTGAGATAGATGTTCCCAATGAACCCCATTAGCTCCCCCAAAGCTGCACAGTAACAGCTGGAAATCAGTGTAGGGAACACTCAAAGAAAAATGGGCTTGAACAGGAGCAGCTATTCCCTTCTGAATTGGATTGCCTCATACTAATTGAGAACAACTTCACTGGGCTGACAGAGCCTGTAGTTCCAACATGATAAAAATGATGTTTACAGTCCCCAGGGGTACTGAAGAGAAGTCTGCCTTCATGCATAGGAAACATATCAGCAACTGCATCAGTTGTGGAAAAACAGCTGCCTGACCATCCCACACACAGACCAAAAATACTGGACAGGGGCTGTTAGTTGAGAACGAGCAAGAACAGCCATGCAGTCAAATAGAAAATATGCACAAATGACCAGCACTGGACTGAGCGGCATACAAGCAGGCAATGCTATGGTAACAGAAATCAGATTTAATTGAAAGCGAGGTAAGAAAGAACTAGGGCAATAACCTCTGTTTTTCAACAGCATACATTCCTACGATAATTGAAATATACAGAAAGCAAACATCCTTAAGACATAATATGCTTCAGTAATTTATTTCCAAATCAGGGTCAGAACAGTTGTTAATATTTGTTTCATTTCTGCTGCAAAGAACACATGCCTCAAAGAAGAAAAACCTGGTAAGTAAAGGAAGATAGGACTGATATAAACCAATTGCAAGTCACATGTTTGTTTCTGATCTGCTCTTTCAAATAAAATATCAAACAGGAAATATATTTTTCCAAGCTTTCCTTTCCTAGGTGAAATATCTGTCTTTTCCCTTAGACAGACAACATCTCCCCAATGCTGTTGTAGCTCATTACCAAGGTAGTAACAACAGCCAGCTATTACACCATTTACATAGCGAACATCAATCAGCCTGGTAAGCACAATGAACCTCAGCCATCAATTCAGTACAGAAACAGAGTTTGCAGATGAATAATTTACTGCTGTCATCCCAACGATTACAAAAAGGAAATGGTCTATTTATTTGTAAAGCAACTTTATTGATGAATGTCCAGTTTAACCCTGGGATTATATTTGCTAACTTTTTCTCACTCAAAGTATTATTCCAGTGTAAAGCTACTTTTTTTTTTTCTTACTATACTAGTAGTTACCATTTAATAGCTAACTGGCAAAACAAAGACTATTTACTTGACTTCTTTGGTACTGTATTTCTGAGACACTTGTAATAACATCAGCATACAACTGGAAAAAAAAAAAACCTCTAGTAAACCAAATATCCAATAATATGAAAAAGTTCCTATCTGATAATTTGATTTTGACCATTTAACTATGATTCCAAGTGAAGGCTTTTGCAGTCAATTTATTTACAGACCCAATGTCTACATTGCTCCATACAGCCTCATAGAAAGATATCCAAGATATTGAAGTACTGCTGTTTAACTGCCTTTACAATACAAACTACTTAGCCGAATAAATTCACTTAGCTGAGGACCCATGCTATAGCAGCAGCTATACTGCATCCAGTTCCCAAGCAGCTAGAGATGACTGCACCACGCGGAGAAAGTTCCTGCTGTGACTTTACACTGTCAGCTCATTTCAGCAAAGGAATCTTTTCCTTTGATTTTGGTAAAATGCCAAGTCCTAATTCCCATCATCAGTGATGCACCCAAAGTTTTGAAGCAGAGGAAAATGAATGAAATATTAAAACCATATTATTTTTAAATAAAACATGAGCTTCCTTCAGCATATGTTAGAAACAAATCTGACTATTACTGAAACATTCCATTCTAGCCAAAAAACTTCTCAGTTTTAACTGCATCAGAGGCAAGATTTATAGATACTAAAAATAACTCACTGGACTAATACCTTTCAGGCTTACATGATTTACAGAGTCAAAGAAACATTTGCTAAGAATAAGCCAAATGATCTTATTTATTTTCTATTGTAATTATTAAAAATAGAGAAAACTAACTTTCATTTCATACACTTAACTATTTGCCAGACTATTATTTCTCCTGTTACTAGTGCTTTGTCTCAAAAGTAAATTTTCCATAACAAAGCATATGGATGACCTTAAAATGAAATTAATATATTTATTAAAGAAATTTAATTTCCATGCTGAAAACACTGCAGTTCCCATTGACAGCAAAATCATTCTCCAATACCAAAAAACAGTTCTAACTAAATTGGGAGACAAACGAAATCGTTGAGATAAAAATAATTTTGCACAAGTTGAGGACCTGGTTCAGTATGTTTAAGGAGAACTCTTAATGCTGTTGCTTTGAGGTTTGTTCACCAGAAGAGAGAATTTAACTGTCTGAAATATGTATTTTCTCTATTTCTGTTGGATATAAGAAGTGAGAGAAAAGAAGGTGACTGGAAGCCGTTAGTATACAGAGTGAGTGGAAAATACATAAGCCTTCCTGGTCTCTTGAAGAGAGTTGAGTGAAATGTTTCCATAAATGTTTTCTAACAAATTTTTTTTTTTTTAAAAGGGGGGGTATCTGAAAACTCAGAAACATTTTATGCATCAACTTTAATTCTTAATGTTTTTCACTTGAATTTTTTCCTATTTGTTTTAGGTATTCAAAAAGCGAGTGGACGGGGTACTTCAGGACATGGTTTAGTAGGCATGGTTGATGGTTGGACTCGATGATCTTGAAGGTCTTTTCCAACCTAAATGATTCTATGATTCTATAAAAAAGTTAAGTACTCAAATTCTAAAAGCATTTTTTCAACTTCTGAACTTCCACTGTTTTCAAGTTCTGGGCCAACGTTTTGGGAAAAAAAATCCATCCAAAACAATGTTTTGAATTTGTCATTTTTAGCATATCAACCAAACTTGTCATTCACAAATCAGCCTTTCAACCAATCAGACAGATCTGGAATAAGTGTAAATCCAGTGGTTAGTTGCCAGTTTCTCAATATATCTGAAGATATACATAATCTTTTCTTTATCTTAGCCTACATCTTCTTCCTGATTATGTGGGCAGTCACATTTAAAATCAACACTTTGTGCTTTGGTAGTATTGGGCTCTGTAACACTGCTGCGGTAGATCTTAAATACTTCTGCCCATTTAAAGCTTACAAGAGCAGACAAAAATCCGTTCAGAGTCATAATCAGAACATTAAACAAACTGGTTTCTCAGAAGAGTAATAAAATACAAATTTTAACCACTAGAATTGTTCACTATTGACAAAACAAAAAATTATATTCCCTTATTCTTTGTACATCAGATCATAGAATCATAGTTTGGATTGGAAGGGACCTTTAAAGGTCATCTAGTCCAACCCCCCTGCAATAAGCAGGGACCTCTTCAACTAGATCAGGTTGCTCACAGCCTGACCCTGAATGCTTCCAGAGATGGGGCATCTACCACCTCTCTGGGCAACCTGTGTCAGTATCTCACCACCCTCATCGTAAAAAAATTCTTCCTTATATCTCATCTGAATCTATCCTCTTTTAGTTTAAAACCATTACCTCTTCTCCTATCACAACAGGCCCTGCTGAAAAGTTTGTCCCCACCTTTTTTATAGGCCCCCTTTATGTACTAGAAGGCTGCTATAAGGTCTCCCCAGAGCCTTCTCTTCTCCAGACTGAACAACTCCAACTCTCTCAGCCTTTCCTCACAGGAGAGTTGTTCCATCCCACTGATCACTTTTGTGGCCCTCCTCTGGACGCACCCCAACAGGTCCATGTCTTCCCTGTGCTGAGGGTTCCAGAGCTGGACACAGTGCTCAGGTGGGGTCTCACCAGAGCAGAATAGAGAATCACCTCCCTCAACCTGCTGGCCACACTTCTTTTGATTCAGCCCAGGATACAGTTGGCTTTCTGGGCTGCAAGCGCACATTGCCAGCTCATGTCCAGCTTTTCATTCACCAGTATCCCCAAATCCTTCTCCACAGGGCTGCTTTCAATCCCTTCATCCCCCAGCCTGTATTGATATCGGGGGTTGCCCCAGCCCATGTGCAGGACCTTGCACTTGGCCTTGTTGAACCTCCTGAGGTTCACACGGGCCAACTCTCGAGCTTGTCCAGGTCCCTCTGGATGGCATCCCATCCCTCAGGCATGTCAACCGCACCACGCAGCTTGGTGTTGTCTGCCAATTTGCTGAGGGTGCACTCGATCCCACTATGTCATTGATGAAGATATTAAACAGTACTGGTCCCAATACAGACCCCTGAGACACACCACTGGTCACCAATCTCTACCTGGACATTGAACCATTGACTATCCAATCAATTCCCCATCCACCGGACAGCCCACCCATCAAATTCGTATCTCTCCAATTGAGAGAGAAGGATGTTGTGGGGGACCGTGTCAAAGGCCTTACAGAAGTCCAGACAGACAGCATTTGTAGCTCTTCCCTTGTCCACTGATGTAAGTCACTCCATCACAAAAGGCCACTAGCTTGCTCAAGCAGGAATTGCCCTTGGTGAAGCCATGCTGGCTGTCTCAGAACACCTCCCTGTCTTCCATATGCCTTAGCATAGCTTCTAGGAGGATCTGTTCCATGATCTTCCCAGGCACAGAGGTGAGGCTGACAGGTCAGTAGTTCCCAGGGTCCTCCTTTCTACCCTTTTTAAAAATGGGTGCAATGTTTCCCAAATGGGTGCGATGTTTCCCATCTAGAGGATTCTAGAGGTTCTTCTTTCATCAGGGAGATATAAAACCCAAATGGCTTCAGAGAGCTCAGTAACAAAATTAATGAAGTCCCCAAAGAACATAAACTCTTCAGTAAAACACAGTTTTCTTGAAAATAGACAGAAGTAATGAATCAGAAACACTAAATGCTCCAGAAATTGATGCTTATATCAAATCACTTGCCATTAAATAAAGTCTAATGAAAAATTAAACAGAGATGTCTGTTAAGAACATTTACAAACATCCACTCCTCAACTCACCAGAAGCAGGTGGGACTTCCCTCAGAAAGAGGGAGTGTCCAGATTGCATATTTTTATACCTCCTATGCTTCTATTAAAAATAAATACCTTCAATACCTATGGTCACCAGGAAGTTTCTTCCCACCCTTTCTGAACAGATTGAAGCAGCAGAGGTAAAACATTAACCAAAGGAGGGTTTGGTGAGCCCCCTCACCATGTTTCCAGAACAAGAATGTTCTATAGGGTGCTATAAAATAAGATGACCAGCATTACTTTACACAACTTGCTGGTTCAGGACAGCAGATGTGCTTTTCACTAGACTTCTGATGTTCCCTATCTCTCTCCAGTCTTTTTTCTTACACTTGACTCCAGTCCCCTGCAAAGCCAAATTTGGTCTGGTTATCATGTCAGTCAGTATTCAAACACTGCCTGCTATGTAACAAGGCATCAGATTCTACCCTACTTTAGAAGTCTTTATCTGAGACAGCCATGTGACACTTCATTCATAGTTAATGGGCAGAAACAGGCATTTTTAGGGACACTGTTCATACAACCTATTTTAGATGTTCTGATCCATCCAGGTCATACTACATCCCAGATAGCAGAAGAATACTGTCCTATGGCTTCGGCATCTACAAAAACAGAGCAAATTTTAAAGCTTTTCACCTACTAACTTAATCCATCACCAAAACATGTATAACTCATTCAGAGCACAGGGTGACAGAGCTGCAGTCCGGAGAGACAGCTCTCAGCACAGCTGGGTGCTCTGCTTAGCACAGCTCTCCATGTGCTGAAAGGTTCCCTGACATCTGACTCTACCCGAACTGAGGCTCTGCCTTAAGCACAGTATTTTACCGTTGGTCCTCCCTTTTTGCCTGCTCTTCACATCCCCTTCACTTCTCCTCTCAGTGGCTGCTCATGCATTGAGCTCTGTCATCTCTGTTGCTGTGCCCTGCTGACAGCCTTCCAGGGCAGCAGCTCCATTTTTCATTGGTATCGCTCATTTCAAAATATTCCAATTCCTGCACACTCAATTCACGTATTATCGCAAGAACCTGGCAGCAGAACAAAGACGAAGTAAAAGCAAAGGCCAAAAGCAAGAGCTGGGCTTAAGGCTGTAAAATGGGCTGAGAGATTGGAAAAGGATGGAATTTAACTGAAGGAGTGAGTTAAATTTAAAAGGATGGAAAAGTAGCTTCTGTTGCAGCAGCTGATGGAGACAGCAGCAGTATCATGAGACTCTAGTGCTCATTTTATTCCATAAGGAATGATCACAGGCTCAGGCTGGTGGCAAAGGCCACCATGTTACAAGGCACAGTGCTAACAACGTAAGGGTATACAGGCCAACAGCGTAGCAGGAAACCACTACTCAAGTCAAATACACCATTCTTTGATTTTTTGATTCTCCTCTTATACAGTGATCAAAACATTTTCCTTTGATCAAAACAAGCCACGTATCCCACTTCTCATCTATCTCAAACAGTGCTGTATCATGTGCTCGACCTGCCTCTGTGATGGGTCCTCACATTCCAGCCTTATCACCCAGACACTGGACCATCCTGTTCTCAACACACTTATTTCTCTTACTCCCTTCTTGACAGGGTTGAGCAACTTGGACCATTCTTCTGACGTTCTGACCACATTTAAGTTTATATCAACAATTCATTTACTGATAATTATATTATGCTATTACAAATTTATCTTGCAAAAATGAGCACAACTCTTGATATATCAAGTGGTACCTTCATTCACATTTGCATCTTTTCTTCTAAGGTTTTAAATTATTTTCTTTCACGGTAAAATTATTTTCTTTCAAGTGAAATTCAACTATTTTTAATTCACAAGAGATTAAAAATTAATATACTAAATGTAGATATTTTTCGATAGAAATGTTTAAATTTTAAATAAAACTGAACTGTAAGTTTATATAAATACAAAATATTTACATTTTTGGTCATTGATATCAAACTAGTATTTTTAATTTGGGTTTCTGATTTGATTATTCAGTGCCAAAGGGCCAGAAAAGGCAGTAGACAAAAGCTTTTTTTTTTCCCCTCCTCTTTTTTTTTTTTTTAATTAAAACAGGTTATGTATTTTGCCCTTCAAAATTTACAGTCCAGTAAGCTACTGGAAAAAAAATGAAACTGTGCTCAAGGCAGATTCTAACATTAAATCTTTGCCAAAAAAAAAAAAAGTTTTCTACCAAATATCTTCAAAGCTCTAACATTTGGTGCAATGAAAGCATTTAGTATTTTCTTCCACTCACTTTGTTTTGGGCAAGGTTAAACATTATACTAATCCTACTTTTTCCTTTCTCTTTCTTTCCTGACCCTTTCACTTGAAAGCCCATCAACATAATCTCCTGCAAGCATAGCACTACCTGACAAACTATCACCCCGAATAGACCTCAATCCATCCTGCAAGGCAGCAGTTACAAGAAATCATTGAACTCTGAATGGTCCCTGCACCATCTGAGAATAAATCAGGAAGACAATATATTTCTTGGATCTAAAACAGCCCCATCAATAAGTAACCTAAGCATCAGGAAAATGACCAGCTAAAATGCTGACGAACACTCATGGCCTTTTATTGGGGTCAAGGGGTAGGACTGCCCAGGAACTCTCCTGCCTTTCTTCTTCTTCCAAATACTCTGAAAAGCCTAATACCATGCGATTTCTGATTCATGTGTTGTTTTGGCCTTGCACCACCAGGCAAGCCAAGGCCAGTTTCTCCTTTCTCCTTCTCACAGTCACACTCAGTGTATTACAAGTGCTCTTTGCACCGTAAGCTCAGACTACACATGGTCAGAAATTACCAAGAACTGAAAAACAAATTCAGAGAGAGAGAGAGAGAGACAGAGGGAAACATCCACAAAGCTTCAAAGTGCAGAAAGTATCTTGCTGGAGTAGACAAAGCCCTTCTGCAGCTATTCAAAATCCAGAAGCCAGCGTACTACATTTTGTTGGGGAACATAGGGAATGACAGGGATTTTGTTTATTCAGTTTTTAATTTCTCCACTAAGGCTAAAGCTGTCTTTTTGCCATTTCATTTGCTTAACACTTCTATTTTGTAAGACTTCCAATTAAGAGAATGTGACACTCTCACCGGGCTTGGATTTCTCCTATTAAGCAGCTTTGCTGGTCATTTTGTTAAGGCCACCTCCAGAACAAATGCTGACCAAAAACAGAATTAATGGATTTAAAGGGTACTACTCAGTAGTCAGTGCACACAATGGGGACAGCTGTGTTATACAAAGCAAAGATATGCATCTGGATGGACTTTTTTTGTCACACTCAAAAAAAAAAAGCCAAAAAGGTAAAGAAATCCAGCCACTCTCAACTGTTATATAGAAATCTTTGACAATTTAAAATACTTTAGGCAGATACAAGTAACTTCTAAACAAAATGCATACTTATAAAGACTCTTCAGAAGCAGACTTACATCACAGTTAATCACATGGGAGAAGTCTTTAGGTAAATCAGTATTTTCCTTTTTTTCAATTTAGATCTAAAGAGTGCATGCAGTCTATGAAAAAAATAACTGCATCAAATAGACAGAAACATAATCATGCTCACAGAAATTCTGTTGTCTAATTCTACACTCCCATCACAATAGAAATATGCAACAAGTTTATTGCATGCCAGGAAAAAGCATTCAACTATGGGACAAACTATGGATTTGAGGCAATTTCTGGAGGTATGTTAGAGGAAGATTTGATCTCTCCATCTATCGGTAAACTCCAATTTATGTTAAAACTTTCAATTTGCTTTCTCCTTTGAAAGGGAACCATGGATATCTGCAAATCAACATAACACTGTGAGCAATGATCACTCTCAAGGATCCCCTGAACTAGAAAAACTGACAGGTTGAGCTTGTAGCATCAACAGGAAAAAAACTTTATGTCTCAAGAGTAAAAGTGGCTCATCCTTGTGGACTAAAACTTTACAAAGGGATAAGGACCAAATTCAAAACATTTTCAAGGAACCAATACAATTAGGAAAAATACAGTCATTTATCATATTCTTTCAACTTGTTAATGTAAGGCCATGAGAATAAGGACAAGAAAAAAATGAAGTGAAAAATTAACCTTGCCTTTAAAAATTCTCAGTCCAGAACCTCTGAAGTTTGTTAAGAAATTGCCACAGATGAACATAAAAATTGGTTTCATTATAACAAGATGGATGACTAGCTTCGTCCCTTGGTAAGAAACAGGTCAGTACTTCTGAAAAGATATGAGCTTAAAATCAGGAACTAAATGGAAGCCATTAATTGTCACAATGTGAAATGCCAAATGGATTAATCCAATGCTTTGATGTACAAAGAATTCATTGTTATAATCTCACATTGGAAAAGAAAATGTTGAGCTTTCACTTTGGATGAAAGGATATTAACAAAAATACTCATATGCCACTTTCAAATTATTAAATATGCCAGCCATTACAATTTGCTGGGAAAAAAAGAGATAATTTATCCCTGCCATTACACAAATGGAAGTCTAGGGCAAAGACTAAGAACTTCCTGGAGGAAGACACTGGCAACATCAAGAAAATAAAACAAGTTCTCTTTATTCAGTGTATTGACTAAAAACATGTTCCTGAAAATTCCTTTTTTACATCCCAGGGTGAGTAAGTAAAGGCATGCTCCTTAGCTGTCCTTCCTTTTAATGCTGACATTACCAATATTCCATACTGGATCAGACTAGTCACCCATCGAGTTAAGTTTCTTCCTGCTGATCACAATAAGTACGAACTGTTTGGGGGAAAAAACAGCAGTATCAGCAATAGGAAGCAAGACTACATCGACCCCTTTTGATTAAACATGGCAGCCTCTGAAAGATGCAGATTTGAACCCCAAAAAGGAAAGAAAGAGTGATGTGATCTCATTTTCTGACTTTGACAGACTTCCTCAGTACAAAATACTCTGCTAAAGGGGAGAGGGCAGGGGAAGGAACTCAGTACTGGCACCTCGATACCCCACACCACTGAGCGTGTTCCCCAGCTCTGCTGTGCTGCCATCCCCAAGGCAAGACCAAGCACAGCTCAGTGTCTACTTCATTCAAGGGAGAAGTCCTGAAAGCCAGCACGGACATGCCTGCACCAGCTTTGCTCCTCTGACCTGACCAGCCATTCCATGCAACCAAGAGGACACTGACCCCGCAATCTCCCCAAGTGCCATCAGGTTTCACCAATGCTGTTTCATGCTTCACAAGTGCCACTCTGACAGGCTTGTATGCAGCCCTCACACTATCTCAAACACTATGAATCGGAAAGAAATATATATCCATTATAAGGGGAGCAGCCACATACAGTGTGGACATAAGCCAGTACACACTACTTGTCTTCGGGATTGCGAATTTCTTCCCGGCTCTCTTGTACTTAAGCAGTACAGATATGTCCTCGGCATCTGATTTGCAGTCTCTGGGTGTCTCACTTTCTGTGACAATTGTTCTGTTCTTGTTCTCCATTTTAAACTCTCTACAACTGAACACATTTCTCCTTCATGTGGGTTTAAATACTGTGCAGTAATGCAACAAAAACATAACAAGAATCACAGCATCTAATTTCCTGCAACAGAGTTGCACAGAGCAACCATTAAAAAAATCTAGTTCCAAAAATAAACAGCAGAAAGAACCTCAAGAGAATCAGAAGATAAACTTGACAAGACATGAAAAAGAACATACATGTAAGTGTGGCCCAAGCCCAGTGAATGTTCCCCATTCCTTCCCCACCCAGAAAAAAAAGGATTTTTTTTTAAAGATTAGAATATAAAAGATTAAGTGAATAACTTTTTTAAATTGTAGAAATTCTGATAACATCTTAATTTTTAAGTTACTATTTTTATTAATTGTTCCTCTAAAAAGTTATAGAGATTTCAATACTAGTGCTGATGCAGTTAAGAATGCCACAACTCAACTTACAAACAACAGCTATGAATTCTGTGGCTCTCTTTTGTCCCCTTTCTATTAGTGCTGGTTGTACAAGTAAAGGTGGTCTGAATCACTTGCGATTTTATTGATCCTAAGATTTTCTATTATGATGTCCTACCTGCTGTACATTGATTCAATGTCAAAAGAAAGTCTACAAAAATGGTTTTGCTCAATAAGTACACTATTTAATAATCATGACCACTCTGCCTTCATCCTACCACAAAAATTACCTATATTTTATGTAAATGTATTATCTCTTCACTTTTTACAGTTAAACATTAAGTTCATCTGCGAAAGAGAAAAAGTACAATTATTTTTTTTTCCTCATCAACATATGCTAGAAAAATGGATCTCATTATATTCATATATGTTTCATCCTACTTCTGAGTCTTGGCACTGGGAGAGGCGATTCTTCTCCTGCGACTGTGTATTTTATAGACTTCATAATTTTTTGGCCAGCAGAAACAGCTTGCGCTGCTTGCTTTTGAGTCTCTGCAGACACTTGTGTTTCCTTAAATGTAATTCAGTTCTGGTTTTCCCCTACAAAATTACATCAGGTTTTCAAATCACTATGGATTTTAACACCATGTCAAGCTCTAATGCAAAAAAAATGCTGGCACTTTTACTTTTGTATCATCAAATCAACAGTGAAAAGCTGAAAAGTTAGATAGGTGGACATTTTCCATAGATGCTCAAGTGTGACTCTGTCTGAAGTTTCCTCTGAATGTTGGGCAAGTATTCATCTTTGCTTTGCTGTGTGCTCCTTCCATCATCATCTTCGCAGATTTTTTTGCAGAGAAATGAAGAATAGTACAAAAAGAATGGTCTGATGCAGTTGTTTTCTCAGGCACTGAAACCTGTAATTGTGCCCTTAGATATAAATGCAGATAATAGGTTCAGAAAAAAGGAACAGAATGTACTGCTTTTATCTACACAGCTTAACCTACTAATTTTCAAGGCGTGATCTGGCCCAAAAAGAAAATAGGTGAAAGAACTGTCAACATCATATGAAAATATAGTTATTTTCGTAAACAAGTAAAAACAAGAAAAAAAATACTATCCCAACCCCTTTATACAAGTAACTTTTGTTAAACTGACCAGTACATTACCATTGCAAATTAGTTTAAAATTCTGTATAATTATACAAGCCAATGATATTAGATTTAAAAAAGTATTTTAAAAAAATGTAGGATATGCAGCCAGTACCAGGAAACAGATTTAGGACTTAAGTCTTAACAACTTAAGGCTAAAGTAAACCATTCTTCTGTTTAAAAAAAGTAGTCCATAATCACATCTTATATCCCAGCAGAAGATTTGTACTTCCACCTGTGAAATAAAAGAACTTCAGGATACTACAAGTGTGTCAGTAACACAAAAATAAGTCAGTCTATTCCACAGAGAAACTCCCTCTTTGCCTCTCAATCTGTTTATCAACTATTACAGTACTACACACTGTTTGATGTCTTTACTTCATGTTCTGGTGTCTCTTGACCACAGGGTTACAACTTGTTTATCTCCACGTGCTGGTCCAGCCTCTGTGACAGCGAGGAGTAGCAGACAGGAAAGGAGAGGAAGCACTGCTGTCACATCCTGAATCTTACAGCCTGCCTAGTAATTGCAGGAAGGAAAAAAAAAAAAAAAAAAGAAAAAAAAAAACAGAAAGTGTAGATATGTGGTAGCACAGAAACAGGAGCCAATCCAGTGCAGACAGGATGTAGACAGAATCCCTCATGTACTCAGCAAAATAACAATCAGAAGAGGTGACAACCATTTTCCCAGAAGACTGAAATCCATTCTGCCTCCTGCACTCCCCTCAAGCTTTGTATTATTCACATCAAGAATTATTTTCATGCCTTTGATTCATGCAGATAAAACAAGTCATTTAAGTAGTCTTCAGAGGGGAAGAAGGAACAAACCACAAGCTGAAAAAAATCACATTTAGTAGGTAAGCATGATTTACAAAATGCTGCTGTGCAGGGGCTCACAGGGGAGCAAGGAAGAACTTACTGCAGGCAGTCTGGGTTTATTTTAAAGCACGAACGCAATCAACTACTCCAGGACTTCTCACTCAAAAGTAATAGCAAGAAGATAACCGAGAAGCCTGCACTCTTTTTGTTTTCTCACCCCTCTCTTCATACACATACAGTGGATTGGGTTCAGATCCTTGGACAACTGGAGAGAGGAGCAGATAAATAACCAGTACCTGATGGCTATCTGGAAAAATCCCATCTTTAAATTCTGTTGCAGGGTCTTCTGGCACAACTTACAAAATCACCCATAAAGCTATAACCAGGCCTCTCTGCTTGCTATCCTATATTTCCTTCTTTCCTCAGCTGAAGGAGGATATTTTTATCTTTGTCTCTAGCTCCAAGGACTGTTTTCTCCATGACTTCTCCAATGAGCTCACTCAGGGTACCCCAGGAAATCCATTAAATGTCTGCTTTAGTAATCCATCCAGCATTTTGTTCCCCTATAGCATTCACTGTGGCAGTTCATTCCAAAGACTTCATAAAAGCAGAGCATATAAACTGAAAAAGCTTTTTAACAAGTCAGGAAAAACAGCTAATAAAAAGAATCTGCCTGGAAGTTTGCTAACACATACTCTTGGAACAGAGAGGCAAAGAGAAGGCAGCAAGAAAGAAGACAGAAATGGTCAAGAGGAACCTGAAGAAGGACAGGACAGAGAGGAATCACAGCATCTGCAAACAGCTGAAGCTGGAGTGGAGATCACCTAGTGCATCACCCTACTCAAAGCTCAGTCAACTACAGCAGATGGCCCAGTCCTATTCTGAAAAACTCTAAGGATGGAGACTCCACAACCTCTCCAGGCAACCTGTGCCAGTGTTCAGTCACCCTCACACTGGAAAAGTCTTTCCCTACATATAAACAGAATTTTCTGTATTTTAGTTTACACCCATCGTCTCGTGCGCTTTCACAGGGAACTGCTAGGCAGAGTCTGTCTCTTCTTCAACCTGAACAGAGAGGAGTGTGGCCACCCTAGAGACAAACATTTGACCATAAGGATTT
This sequence comes from Haliaeetus leucocephalus, assembly GCF_000737465.1. Classification (NCBI taxonomy): domain Eukaryota; kingdom Metazoa; phylum Chordata; class Aves; order Accipitriformes; family Accipitridae; genus Haliaeetus; species Haliaeetus leucocephalus. The sequence continues at coordinate 9,583,422 of NW_010972436.1, forward strand.
CATATTCCCTTTCCTGAGGTTCACTTTCTTCCAAATTCTCAATATTATCGTGATTATCCTGGTGAGAGTTGGCAGACAAAGATACAAACACAAGCAATTCCTGAGAAAGTAAGGACTCTTAAAACATTAGACTATTAGCATAAAAGCCTGATTCAGTTGAGTATGTCTCCTAAGGAAAGATGGTACTTCTTGAAAATCAACATTTTCTGAACTCTGTTTAAGAAGAAAAACTGCAAGTATGTTTCTTCCTACAGAAAACACCTCATACACTTTCAGTTATCCAAGCTGCTGTAAGAGAAGTACAAGAAAAGTATTTTCCCCAGTATGAAAAGGAGCACTGGGAGTTTCCAAGGACAGCAGCCTCAGGCTGTGTCACCAGAGATTAGGACAAGAAGGCAGTAGGATGATACCCATGATTTTTGTATCAAGTTCCCCAAGACTTACCTGAAAGTAGATTTCCTCAGAAAGTGTTGGAATACGAGAACCCACCTTATACATCAGCCCTCTCTGATCCAACACTTCGATAGCCTTCCTGCCAAGAACTGCTGCAGAACTTCTCTGTTTCTTTCTCCAAGTTCAACTGGAGCTGCTGCTTTTGATCTACACAGTATTGCCACAGACAAGAACTAAAGGCCGCGGAGCAATTTATACTGTCACAAAGTTAGAGAGGTCAGTAGCTAAGGTACATGAAAGCAATTGCCAAGCAAACATAGCTGAGATGAGCATATTGGTAACTTCTGTAGTGAGTTCATCTAGGAGAGGCAAGTGCATGAGGAAAGCATCCATGGTATGCTATTGAGTAAAAAAATGCAGTAACCCACAGGAAAGTAAAGCCAGGGATTTTTCATCAGAGAGGTATAAAGAAAAAACTTGTTTGAGACATCGGATCCCTGTCTATACTCTTTATTTAGAGGATGAAAGACCTTAAAACTCGTTTTCCTTCAGTCAGGAGGCACACTAAACTGGGGAGTTTTCCAGAATGGGAAATCAAACTTACAGCCTCTCCTAAAATGCATTTGTGTCTCCTTCACGCTACAGAGTTGAAAGAAAGCCCATGGAAGCAAAAGGCTAAAGGAGGGGAAAGCTCTGAAATTATATTTTATAGAAGGAGAACATTCTCTGGAAAGCTTTTAAATGTTGCCATTTGACTTCTCAACAACATAATTTTTCAAGTGTTCTGAAGAGCAATCCATTTTCTATTGACTCCTCCAGAAAACAGTATTTTGGTTTTGTTTGTTTTGCTTGTCATGTTATGTCAACATGACAGTCTGGCCCCTAATGCTGGCCTTAATGGATTCTTGATAGAGGACCCAGCACTTCAACTTAAAACATTGTCAATTGCCACTTAAATGAAAATCAAAACAACAAATTTACAAAAACGTGTCTTTTAGCTTATACAATATTTAATGGTGTTTCCTTTACCAGTTCTTCCTGCTTTGCTGAGTAAGATAAACAATAGTTCTAAAACTACAGATTTTGAAAAGGCGCTTGGAGTCCTGCAGCTAAACACAGGGTTGTGCTTCTTCAGAACTAAAAGCATTAAAGATGTTTACTTAGAAATGACAAAGCAGCTACTACTGTGGAAAAGCATTTCACCTTACTCAGAAGTTAACATAATTTTTTACATTACCTAACAAAGAATGTGTTCAATCCCAAGTTGTCACTGCATTGGCAGAAGGCTCAAGCAGCTCTGATGCATACTGGAAGGTAGTAAGAATGTGATTCCAACCAGCCAAGTTTGGTTTCATGTGAAGGGCTTTTCTTGAACCATGTACACACTTATTTATACTGCACAGCACTGAAACAGGGTAAAACCTGAACAATGGCAAATTATAGATCATGTATTTGTTTCAGTTGGGAATCTTGCAACTTTCTCTGAAAAGAATAGGGCTGATTCAGGATGGCAATTTCTCTGTCCTTATACTCTTCAAAATATTATTGAAGTTATTCAGAATTTACAGTTTTGTTTTATGACAAGATTTAAATTGGATTATGAAAAGTCCCTGGAATCTTTATTTCAGCATTAAAACAATTTACAGGCTAGGCTACTTTACATGGTCTTGATGTGAATCAACACCAAGGAAGATAATGATGATCAGAAACATTATGGCTTTTCTTCCAAGTAGGTAAATTTGTGCCCTTATAATTTAAAACTATATTTGCAACAACTGCAAATCTTTTACTGCCTAATATCCTTGGAAAAAAAGGCACATTGCACAAATTAAGGGTTTCTCTCCATTTCCAAGTTTTGAGTAGATCCTTATATAACATTTTTTGCCAGTGCATTGTGAACAGTTGCAGCAAGTTTATACATAGGCAAACTCCAAGTTTCTCATTGATATTGCATATCCAGTCCTAGAATACCAAGTCCTCTGTTTACAAATAGAGAACAATACCAGAACAAGTTTCCTTACACTTCCAAAGTGCCATGTCAGCATGTTTCAAATAGGTTAGGGAAAGCCATTTCTCTTATAGTCTCTAGAAATAGACCACACTCCTTGGGCTAGTCAATATTTAGCCAAGACAGACAATTGATACAGGGGAGTTTGGAATGTGTGAGCTAAACTGGACATATACCAAGCCCATCATGTATTGGGATAGCACACAGTTATAAACCAGAAATTATTTCAGTCCTTACTACATTAGTCTTAACTCAAACTGATGCCTACCAGTTGACCTCTACACCCACCTGACAATTCTCAACAGCCCCTAGTCCCTCAGAAGTATTATCACAATAACCATGGAGAAGGTAGACTGCTTTAAGACAAAAGGTACATTTCCTAAATGAGATTCTGATCTGCCTGGACTTCATACAGGAGAGTTATCCTCTCTAAACACCTAAACAGGATTCCTCCCATCCATACTTTTCTTAACCAACTTCAAAAAAGCTCTCCAGTTAAAGCCTACCTGCCTGCAGAAATCAGTCCCATTAAAATCTTTTGCCAGTACTTTAAAATATATGGCTTCGGAGGCTTCCCTGAGGGCCTTTCAGATTAAGGCTCACAATTCACATGAGAGTTAAGGCATAGAATCGTGAGCACAAGGTTTGAAATGATTGTCTCAGGTTTTTTTACCACAGGCTCCTGAGGCAGGTGACATAGCTGTGAGGAAGTCAGCTGGCTTCTCTGCCACTCTGCCCATCACTGGCGAGCTGTCACCAAAGTAGACTCGTGTACCTGATTCCTTATAAAGTCCCAGCAGGCAAACTCACCCATGGTGTAACTGATATCCTGGGGATAAGCAGACAGAGGTAGCCATAGGCAAAGCACACATCTGATTGCTTTAAGTTTTGGCCTGAGATTTGTATATATCCACATGTGCATGGGTGCATGCACAGGTACAAAAGACAATACAGTGAAAAACTGACAGAAAGAGGAGTAAAATTTTATTATTCTCCTGAATCCCAACATTTTCCATCAAACCACTAAAAAAAATAGTGGGCTCAAAGTTTATATTCTTTTAAACAGACCTGTAAAAAGTACAGTTTACAGGTTCCTCTTAACTCCATGACAGAACGGTAACTATGGTATGCAGAACCACTAAACTACAAGAAAATGAAGCAAACTCCATTCTAAAAGCTACTGAAGTCAAGAGGAGATGCACATTCCACAAACTCTCCTCTTTCCAGACGGCAGAATTTCATCATGAAAGAATTTCTCTAAGTTGTATAATCAATAACTGTAATGGCAAAAGGTAAAGAATTGTTAAAAATTTATGTTGTGCTAAATATCTGTGCTAGCATTTCTCTTTAGCACTCCTTTGATTTTACCCATTAACCTACAGAGAGGCTCCCAAACAAGAAAGCTCATGTTGCCTACTTTCTGTTTTCTGCTACAGGTTTTTGTTACGTTAATTGACAATGATAATTACCAATTTATAATGAGAGATCGCAACTAAATCCAGACTAAAACCACAATGGTAAAAAAAACCCCACAACTTTCACAAAATAAAATGCAATCAAATATTATCAACTGTCTCACACAGCCAGGCCAACTTCCAGTGTTGCATAAAATCAAACAATAGGAAATTGATGAGGGAGCAGGATCCAGCTATTAAGGAATTAATATCAATAAGAACTGTATGTTATGGACTACCAAGTAATAACAGTAAACAATCGTCATGTTTGGGTCACATAAGTCTTCATTGCCATTTTCTTCTTTTTTTCCCTTTTTCTTTTTACATTTTAATTTCAAAGTATTTCTTATTAACCTATAAAGTTTTGATTGATAACATATTTATCACAACTGGCTTACAGACTGCTCCATATATGAATTCACAAAGGACATAACAGATCCATAAACGGATCATTCAGTCAGTTCAGTGTTGACAAGTATTAAAGGCTTCTAAATGTTTGCTAATGACAAATTAATTGTTTGCTAATCACACAGCTATTTTATGATTAAGTTTGATGTAAGCTAACAATGACAGTTTGTCTAAGGCAAATGAACCCTCTGGATTGAGCTGTAACATTTCAAACATTAAAAACTACTTAGATATTCCATATACTTTTGAAAATGAAGGATTTCAGTGATGTCAATGGACTTAGAATAGTATGGTAACTAGTATGAGATCAGAAATAAACTCCTGAGTTTTGCAGCGTTATACCAACCTACAAATATTTTTTACAATTAAATTAGAGTGCTACTCTGTAGCAGTACAAAGAAATACTAATACTACTTAGAAAAACTAAAGAGAAGTGGACTGACAGTCTAATATTAATGAGACAAAAGAATTATTTGATTTACCTGACTTTGCAATTCACTTTGTTGCTTCAGGCGAAGATTTTCTGGTGTATCAGCCACTGTAGTGAAGGACTGCTTTGGGTAATGTCTAGAAGAAGAAGCACAAAGCCAAACGGTAAATATTTACACATGCTAGAATGTCAAATGCATCCCAGCACTCTTTCCTATGATGTGCAGAACTCTTTCGTAGTTTACTGGGTTTGTGTTAGAAGTATTTACTCTAAAAATATTATGTCGGTCATGCTTTGCAGAAACAACATGAATGGGTTCCTGTAATGAGTCTAAATCCCACCCATTCATCCTGGCCACTGACTGCAGAGACCGACCAGCCAAGATCTGTCTCCAACAGGGTGAAAAAACTATGTTTAACTGCATTGTCTTGGTATAGTCATGTGCTGAATAAAGACTAAACTAAAATGCCTTAAAATAGAAGTGTTTTAGGGAAACTGAAAAGTTACGTCAATGAGTACAGCTGGAGTACCATGGTGTCTTAAATCCATTAGTGCAGAAACCAGAACGATCAAGGCAGGTACATCCCAGGTACAGAAAGGTCAAATGCTTTAATGGTAAATGTGTCAATACAGTGCTGTAATATCCAGTACCAAAGGCTGGAGTGGCTCAGAATTGCAATCCATCAGGCATCTCTTTTCATTTGAAATTTTACATCTTTACAAAATGTTCCTACTATTTGCTTTGGCATTTTACAGACAATTTTAATAGTCAAATCCTACTCATTTTCAGAACCATGATTTATTCATTTTCATGGCTTTATCCTGCAACTTTACAGCCAAACAAAAAGTTCTATTATAGGAAAGACCACAAAAAGAGGGAAATAACAAAACTAAACTGGCTATCCCAAAATAGGTGTATTATTATAAGCCAGGAACATTATCAGGGAACTGATTCTTACTAATTACTTTCCAGCATCTTCAGTGTCAAACCAAAATATTCACCTTACGACCACGGGAGGCACTCATGTTTTCAGTTACTACTCACAGCTTCCCATACCTGCCAGCTACCCCATTTGTGCCTCTAACATTTCAGAGGTACAAGGCAACAGGCATACCATTTTAGACACAATAACATTTGCAGCCTAATTTCTACAGAGGGACAAAGCAGTAAGCAAGTGTCTGGACTAAGGATATGCAGTATTAAACAAGTCCATGTTCAGACTCCAGGCTATCTCTAGTGTGTTCTTTCAATAACTAGTTCAGTTGCTACAGTTCCTCATAAAATTCCTGTGCTTTGTAAAGATGATATATATTTTCATTCAAAACTGTATTTTGTTAGGTTTTATTTTCCATTTAGAAGTTTTATTTCCATGAAGTGTATGGTTTCAGTAAAAAATAGTTCATTTTTATAAAAAAAAAAAATAAGCACCCATAAAAAGTGAAGGAAGATCCCCATTTTTAGCCAAAAGCTGAATGTTTCCTGTTCAGAAATGCAAAAGTAATACTTGATGAGAAATGCTGCCTGGATTTCATACAGTCCACTCTCTGCTATGGGTCTGATCCCCCCCATCAGACAACATCTGGCATTGCCAGACATCTACACGGCAGGACAATGGAGTAGACCAATGCATCACGAGGCTGTGGAACATCCCCTTGTTTATGGTGTCACTACACAGGGAAAACAGAGGAGAAATATGGGACAACCTGGGGATTTCAGGTCCCCAAGGCCTTACTAATAACTGCACAGAAAGAGCAAAGATGCAACACCTCGATGGAGGGAAGTTTTTCCTGACAACAATGTAAGAGCCATCCCAGGCTGGATACTGGCAGACAGAGGAATAATGCCACTGTAAAAACTTACAGTGAAATACATTCCCACCCATTATGTTAGCCGCTTGTCTAGGATAGTTCATGTCACTGAAAACTAGAACAAAGATGACACCTTCCAGCCTATTCTTTTGTAGGTACAGCCAAGTCCTCCCAAGTCCACCTAAGCAGTAGCTTTGGTCACAGAAACCACTGGGAGTGCTGCATATTCCTAAAGAGGCTGCTGCCTGTCTTCCTCCCTTTTCAAACTAGGGGCTCCCCCACCACCACCACCCTTACAGCCAGACGATGCCTGGTGGTTGAACAGCTTAGCCACAGCTCCAGCAATGCACAGGGAGACAGAACTAGGCTTTGCTTAGAGGACATCAACTAGAAGCAGCTCTTGCATGAAGCAGATGGCATCAGCACAATGTAATACCTTGGGACAGGCAGATAACTCCCAGAGGGGCTTCTATTTTTTTTTTCTTTATTTCACCTCCTCTATCTCACCCTTCCTTCTTCTGTATAGAGGAGAAAGACAAACGCCAGACTGGCCACAAGGAGGGTCCATAAGCCCTGTTTGGAAAGCAGCAATGGACAGATGGGGAAGGCAACAAGCCACCTCACAGCCAGGGCTTGCCAATATCCAAGGAAAATTGTAGCAATGAATGGTGCATAATGCACACCTTAAAGAATAGCAGCCTTGCAGATAGCAGGCATGAGATATTCATGGATAACTCGTGTAGAGGACAGAATCCTTCCCCCAAAAAAAAAAAAAAAAAAAAAAAATCAACTGCCACACATGCAGTTCAAAAATGATGTTATGCACATGCTGAATGCCAAAAGCATTCCCATAAACTTTCATAGCACTGCTTTTCACCGTGGTTACATACGATGACCCTGGTACTATTATCACAGCAATCACCTGCACTCACCCTTTTTAGCATGGAGAGCACAGAATGGGAGTCAGCCCAGACAGTTTTATTGGCCTAGTCCCCTTGTGAAATACGTGGACAACACTGAGGCAGGTGTCACAGTCACAGCCCCCAGGGACCCTGTTAGCAATAGCAGCAGAGACGATGTCTCTGCAAACCCAGGCTCTCAAATTAAATCTCCTCTCTCTTCTGAAGCATAGGAACATACAACTTGTCCCTATCATACACCAGCTTTTACTTCTGATCATTTGCAAAAGAAGTGGTTTCTTCCACAATTAGTATTCAGAAGTTCACAGGTATTTCAACAGTCAGAGCAAACCACTTAAGAACCAACGTATCTAAGATTGTTACTTCTTTTAGAAGCAGGAGCTCCATACTTCAGGTAAAAAAGGTATGCTTAGCCTTGAACAAGCAGTGCTTTATTATGCTGGAAATTACTGTGTAAACTGATCATATCAGTGAAAAGTATTTACACTTGACTATGGAAGTAAACAACACACATGACAAGTGAAAAAACCTGCTGAAATTTAAATAGGCCTTTAAACTGATCATATTAACCATTTACCACAGTGTATTACAGTGATTAAAAAAAGAATCATTTAGCAAAATTAAATTAGCAGAGCATTCTACTATGGGTTGTCATTTTAACTGTAGCTGATTTATGAAACCACCCACACGGTATATCAAACCAGAAAGACATGGTTTTAGACATATCCCTTCTAATTTATGGAAATTCTTGCCTCAAATCCATTAAAAAGACTAGTGTTAAATTTAAATCCTATCTTCAGCATTCACATTTGTTTTAAGCTTACTGATAGCATGTCTTCAGGATCATTAAAAATATCAGTATTTAAGATATTAAATCATCTGAAAACAATCTAAGATGCATTCTACCATTGGATACTTTTGACTGAAATAGAAGGCTGAAACACAAGTGTTAAAATGATCAAATCTCCTTTTTAACTATCAGCTTAAGGCCATACCGTGCTTCGCCACAATGCTCTGAATAAGGATGAGTAACTGGATGTCAACAGCCTTTAATTCAAAAGGCTGACAGTGCTATCATGGTCCCTGGTAATCCATTGCTCAGTTTCCCTTTTGTCCAAGATGAGGTCTGAGAAAGAGCCAGGAATTGGTTAAACAGGTTGATGTCATGTCAGCTATTTAATAGCAATGTCCAAAGGATTTTTTTTGTTTAAGTCTTTGTTAGTAGTCTAAGTCTACTTAGCAATATGTCTTACCACGCTAATGCTATTAGGATTAATCCTGTATAAAGATCTATACAAGAAGTTCCAGAACAAATCAGGATACACAGTATGGTGTCTCTGCTGTGGGTTACTGTATTGCTATTGCCTGCTTCAGCTGCACAGCTTGATTAATAAATCAAACCACAACTCAATCTCTGGCTCCTTATGAGGAAACTCCGTCACTTTCAGTATTTGGAAACAGTGTCAGTAAAACCTCCAAGAATTCAGGAACATATTTGAAAGTTTCCTAGCTTCTCCACTGACTAAACGTAGAAATTTCCCCAAATACTTGTTTAGCTGTAAGGTTTTCATCAGCTTTTCCATGCTTTCAAACCAACAAAAGGAATAAAAAACATGTTCTGAGAGATAATGGGATGAAGATTCAGCTTTCCCTCTTTTGAAAAAGGTCAGATTCAAAGCCTGAGATAAATTCAAGCATGTACTGAAATTAACTTGCTCATACCTCATTCTGACTTACCCAACATTTACGATATGACTAAGAGATTTTTGTGTGCGTGTGTATTTTCTAACTGTAACGTTAATTGTTCACAGTTACAGAATTATAACCCTTGTCAGAATTACTAGATTTCTGTTGGGTTATCTCTTCCCTAGAATACCTATTCATTAAATTGCCCACAACGTAAAATTTGTGATGTCTTTTAACCAGACAACAGCCACAAAATACACAAATCAAAATTGTTCTCCTAAGCAGAGGGTCAGCTCCATCACATCTTTTCATAATACCATCACTGGCTGTCACATTAGGCTGCATCTGTCCTCTCCTAATTTTTGTCTGTAATAACTGTTCTTCTAATTAAAGCAAACTCTAAAAGATAAGGAGATTAAAAAAAAAAAAAGGAAAAAATACACTTATTTTCAGTTGCAGTAATACAGTGGAACAAAAAAAAAAAACCTGAAGAACACAAAATAAAATTAAACCAATATTACAAGAATTATGAAAAACTATAAAAGCTAGTTATGCTTTTGTAACTAACACTTCAGTATAGTGTACGCAAAAGTTTCAAATTGAAATTAAACAGTGGATAATGATGTAGCAATTTGGATGCAACCCAAGCTCACAACTGATGGACAGGTAGGGAAGCTCCATCTTTGACCTACAAGGGCCCAATCTCTTCATCGTGATCTGAGCCCACATCCACTAACAGCACAAAAACACAGAGGAGAAACACAGGAGATCTCCAGTTGACACTCATTTAAAAGACATGAGATGAAATAATTTACCCAGGAAAAAGGTGACAAGGTATTAAGTTGTGCTCAGCCACGGAGTGTTTAAACTGGCAGCTTACCACCAAGTTTGAAGAGGCATGGGACTGCTTTCCTCTCCTTACCTGGAAACCGTGCCATTCACAGAAAGACATGCAAGATGTGCAACAGCAGAGAAAGAAGCAGCAGGAGGGAAATCTTGCCCACAGCTGACTTCTGGCTTTGAAATTTTTGCTCAGTTGTGCTTTCTGCTCTGAAGCTCCAGGAGGGATTTCTCTGTGTTTTCTGTTTTGTTTTGAATTTTCTGTGCAAGATCACTTATTTGCATTCAATTACAAAGCCTTTTGGAGGAGGAATAATCTAACTAGTGGATAATACAGCTTCAGTATGGCAGTACTTGAGCAATGAAGTGGACACAGAAGGTTTCACAATTCTCCACAAACTGCTCTGAAGATGGCATTCTCTTTGGCTACTGGTATCTACCCCACTGTATGAAGAATAGATACTCTGGCTGCGATTCATTTGCTTTGGAAAATATTTTTCCGTCTTTGTCTTCTATTGTTCAAGGGACTTACTTTTTCAGATATTTAATTTGTGCATCTGTGCTTCTTATTTGAAGAGAAAGTTGCTCCCATATGCTAGCTAAATACAAGTTCCTGTTTATGAGAAAATTCCCCTAGAGAGATGAGCTTGTATTGGTTTGGAGGAGATCTAGCAAACAGTAAGATCCACGAAAAAAAAAGTTACAAGCAAGGATATCCCACTTGCTTGTTGGGGTAAGCCATAACATCCTCTCTCCTGAAGCAAATGAAAGGCCACATATCACAGCATCATACAACCAGACACATGTTGCACATCATTGTGCTACCAGACTTGCACTTGGATACCTGTCTATAGAGACCCATATCTAGGGCTCCATTCAAAAGCTAAGGTTAGGGACCACATTAAATACGTGGTTACACAGGTTAGTGCCTTAGTGTCCTCTGCTACAGACTGAAAAAAAGATTCATTTACTGAAATATAGCAGGGCAGAAAATGATGTTTGCATTTTAGAGAAAACAGTGTAAAAATTGAGTAGCCAATGCTAATATCAAATTTCATTACTCTTACCATTTGAAATTCCATACAGAAATTCTGCTGTATCAAAATAGTGGAGTGGTTAGCTCTACAAATGTATGTCATATGATGAAGAACACCTGAAATCACAGAGGAGTGGACTACATAGTAATCTTATAATCACTGGCAGAAGGGGCAGCTGAGGAAAACAGGTGTAGACTGAAGATCTGGAACCCACAGGAGCTTATTTTGGAATTTAAAAAGCCAGTTTATTTGGAAAAAAAAAGTAAAATCTTATAGATTTCTGACATTTTCACAGTCTATATCCAAAAGCATTAACATTCTTCAAGTGGCCAGTACTGGCTAAGTTTTAGGGAAAAAGTGTACAGGTAACAACATTAAATTACTTTGTACTTACAATACCAAGATGACCAAGAAACCTACTCCAAACACATTTTCAGATATTGGTCAGCAGATAAATGGGCCGTCTAAATTTGCAATGCTCCCATACTGAGATTTTGATTTCAACCAGCTCCCCTGAAAACTGCTCTGAGCAGGGCTGGTGAAGACAGAAGGATAAGCGCAACCAGGCCACCACAAGCACTGCATCATGCAGGCAGCTGGACACATGCTCTAACCTCCGAGGATTGCTGTCTTCCTGCTTCCTCCCCAAAACTGTTTCAGAATAAAAAAATCCTCCTCTTAGGTGATACTCAGATTTTTCCCATCTCTTACATTCTTCTTTTAACTCTCTTTTGCAATTTCATATTTATTATACATAGAAGGACACATTGTTATGGAGACGGGTGAGTCTTGCCTCTTGAGAAATTCAGGTCAAAACCTTTTCATTTTAAAGATTTGAAAAAATATGGCAGAAGGGGGACACAGTTCATATTTAAGAAACTTATCATACAATAAAAAGAATTGTTATAATACAGATTTCAGCCAAGTGGCATCCAGATTTAGCAAAAAGATCAAAAAGAGTAAAATCCAAGCACCACGTATGTCAAAAGTAGAACTGCCAGAATTTTCAGATGAGCCAGGCACTCACCCTTTCAATAATTTACCTATTCCTCAGCTATGGGATGCCAATGCTTGGGGAAAGAAAATCAATCAGTAGCACACTGAGAACTACAGGGTAGCCCAGAGCTGTGCAGGAACCCATCAGCAGCACACTAATTGGCATTGCCAACAGATCAAAAAGTGAGAGTCACTGCTGGAGGAGGATCCAAAAAGATGTGCAAGTGCAGGGAGACTTGGAAGGCAGAGGAAACTGTGGCTACATGAAACAATAAACAAAAATCTGGCTGCAACAGCAAAATCTGTCGAAGAGCACAGGAAATCAGTCAAGAAGGGGAAAGATGTACACTTATCTTACCATTCGCCACTGCTAGGCTGCTCCCAGGGTATCACCCAGTGAGTTCATGCAGAGCTCACCTGGGTTTATACATTACCTAGACACAGGAAACTCCACAGGTGTTTAAGAAAACTTTGCTTTTAAATATTTTAAAGTGATCACCAGTGGCACAACAAAAGGCTTATGCTATTTCCAAATTCTTTTCTTCCACATGGTGTGATTATTATTATTTCTTTCAAAATATCCAAGAGACAAAAGTCCATGAATACAAGCAGCAAAAAACACGGACTAAAGCAGAGTTTCTCACTAACTTCACTTGCTGATTTACAGCAGCAGATCTAGCCAGTAAACTAACTCATAGCTGCCAATGTTGTTTTATCCCTTCAACATCTTGCTGTCCTCTTTCAAGAATGTCAGTTACAGTACACAGAGATACACCATAAAAGCAGTATGTTTTGCACAAGTCCAAATGCTTGGTCTGCCTACTTCAGCATAGTCCTGACATGCTACATATAGAGATATTTATCAAACCTGTACAGTGCAGGTTTATTCACATTCTAGGTTTGACTGGGGTATAATTCACACCTCCAGTAGTGACAAATTTTCTTACAAATTTCCTAAATTTTCCTATTAATTATTCTAAGAGCAATGGATCAGTACCTCAAGCAGCACAACACTTGAATTATGCAAGTAGTTTCTAAATTCTGCTCTTACTTATAATATGATAAATGTGCTCTTCTTTTTCCCCCTAATTCTGGAATATCTTCAAGTAGTAAGAACTTTTAGGCAAAAAAAATAGCCATAGGAATGCTTTCTCTGCTTACCATAAGTCAGTATTGCTGTATACAGCTAACTCCAGGGGTTCCCATCTTATATATCAAGACTACCAAATCTTGCTGGGTTTACAGTCAAAAGTTTTGTAATTTCCTTTCTTCCAAATACTGTAATTTCATCATCTGATTTCTAATCACAGGTATGTATATTTAAATCACTGTAAGTCTTCCTCAGGTAATAAAATCTATTTGTATTCAGTAAAATGTGTCAAAAACTATATAGGTAATTTATTTAATCATTTCCTTACCAAAAGGAACACCATGTTACATTAAACTGCATCTTTACAAGTAATGTAGCTTAAACAACATTATTTCCCTGATGTTCCTATAGCACATCTAGCCTGTTCCTATTCTTCATACACAGTAAGATACTTTTAATAGAAAGTTATCATTACATCAGAGCAGCGTTATACCTCAGCCTGCCACACTTAAAATGAACAACTCTTTCTGTGCTTGTATAGCAAGTCGAGCTTTCTCATGACTGACGAAGACACGAAAGGCCCCCCCAGGCAGCAGTTTAAGATATGCTAAAGTGACCTCCCTTGAATGTTAATCAAGGAGGATTTCAAAAGGTTTATTCACATTAGAAATCGTGGCATAACAAAGAAAATGCCTATGATAAAAACTACACTCATCATATGAATATTGGAAAAATACCATTTCAGTACTGCAATAGCGTATTTACAAAGGAAAACTGTAGGGACAGTAAACACCACAACCCATCTGGTATAGGAGTTTGTACAGCCCTATGTGACTGCAAATCCTGACAAGCAGATTGTAAATCAAGCTCAGTTACAGGCTCTACATCTAACTCATCTTTTCCGTGTGGAGACATCTACCCAGCCAGGTAACATTGTCTAAACTCCTTCTACTAGGACAAATTAAAGCTACTTTGTGAATGTCCAAGAGTCTTTGCATTCCTGCCTGGAATTAAGAGTCCCACTCAACTGATGAACATAGAGAAAATAGTTTCACCCCCGAATTATTATTTTTTCTATGCATTATTATTAATGTTATTCATGTTCTCTGCAGCACACCAATGGCTGGCATTCAAGACAAAGCCAAAACACTGTACTCACAAAACACTCCAATTTCAGTTGTTCATTTTGTCATGTTGAGGAAATTTTGCCACTAACCACATCTTATAAACACATACTTAAGATGAGATCAGGCAGCTTCAAAAGCTCCTCCGCAATCAGAAGCACTCAGTACGTGGATTTAAAGGCAACATCTAAACAGACATCTAAATGTAAGGCTTTCTGATACTAAATCCACGCACATGCAGAAGAGAAGTAAAACTTGAATCTATCCTAGTAACGCCTTTTTTCTCTGCCAGCATTTCAAATGAAAGAAATACAACAAAACTTTGATTCTAAAATTTTTAATGACAAAAAAAAAAAATCTATGACAATAACATCAGAGATCCAGAAAGAGTGATTACCTACTGTTTACTGCTCGTATTAAGCCTTGGTCTTCCAAGAAAGTATTGACTGAAAGAGTATTCACTACTAAAAACCGAAATTCTCATTCATTTATTGAAAAACTGTTAGGCTGTATAGTGGTAGATCACAGCTGTAATGAAATTGGAGTGCAGCTGTTGCACTCTCCTAAAACCGAAGGAAGAAAACTTGTTATAAGGCCAAAATCTGGGAAACTGAATATGGACTAGATTTTCTTCTAGCTCGCAGCTTTCATGTTTTCTACTTCTTAACTCTTCATTGTAAGCTTACTGGCTTTTAATTTTTATGCTTTTCTTTGTTTCTTTTGCAAAGCTATAAAGCCAAGCTATATTAGACAATTCATTGGTGGTTCTGAACTCCAAAGTTATCATTCAAAGACATGGCAAACAGGACCAAGGGGACACTAAAAAGCCACCTGGAAGACAGAAGAGAAATAAGTGCTAGAAAGACATCATAGGTTTTCTTGACCTCATAAAAACTACTATTTAGATGGCTATCAAGAGAGTGGGAAATCTAATACCCCTAAAAGCCAAAAGGCATCTGCCAAGTCATTGGTCTACTGAGCTTGAGTCATAACTGACTGACCTCCTCAGGAGCTATAGGTGTCATCCTGGAGGGCTCAGCTATCTATGTTACACACTACTCCCTTCAGAGGGACTGTTTCTGCAACTAACTATAGAAGCAGACCTCATATATTGTAACTTGCATAATTTGGACTCTATTAAAAAATTGGGGGACAAGACCAGAAGGGATATGGAAACAACTCATCTCCAATGTCTTAATATTGCTACCTCTTTAACTGCAGTGTGTTAAGCATTTGTCCTCTAAAACTGTGCCAACATTAGCAACTCCAAGCTAGCAGCAAAAAAAAGTAAATTAAAGAGAGCTATGTTTACATGTGTGCTACAGGAAAAAAAAGGAAAAGCTGATTTTTTGCCAAGTGGAAAATGATGGAATTAGTAGGGTGAAGACACCATTCTGCTTTTACATTTCTAACAGGATTGACAAATATTAGTGTATGCGAACTCACAGTTGATAAAAAATATCCAGTTTTTCAGCCTCAAAAATAAAGAGCTTGACCTGTTATTAGTACCATTTTTATACTTTATTTATTTATAAATTATTTCCTCTTTGGAAGGGTATCCAGGGATTTTTAATATGGTACAAGTTTCAAATCAGTTAATACTAGAAAGAAATACCTTGAGAAAGCATGGATTTGTATTTTTACATTAAATCCAGTATTTCTAATAATTTCAAAATTTTACTAGTTGCTTGTTCACATATTGTAAATTTTAAGCAGCTATGTTATCTGTACAGCTTTATGAACTGTCTCTCCTTTAATGTATCCATTTGTATAAAATTAGTATTAGTAGAACAAGAAAAAATGTTATATTGTGCAAGCATTTTATTAAAGATAGTTTATGTTAGTATAGCATGTAAGATTTCATATTACAGCACATTTGCCTACACAAAATTATTGGATGACACATCCAGCTTTTGCTTGCAAATGAAGAATACTCTCAGTAAAGCCTGGTTTGGCCTATTCTGCTGAAAGGGTAAGAGAATGTAAAAGCAAACTGTAATTTTTAATGTAAATCCTTGGCAAAAGTCAATGTATTATTAAATTAATTTAATACAATTCTATGAAACACTTCATAGGCCCCTCACAATGACCAACAGTTGTGGCACAGGATGTCATACTTCACAGGAGATCTGGTCTGTAAGTACCAAATTCTAAAGCCTATGTAATCAGGCCAAACCACAGATTACTTTTTTTTTATTTATTTACCATGAAAGAGCAACAACCAGGTAACATTTTCACTAATACCCTGCAAATGCCTCCAGAATTTCTGCATACATTATGCTCTCTGCTCTTCATAGACTGTTAATTATTTTGAGTAGAATCAGGTGCAGTTGCCATTGCTAATTAAATGCTCCATCAGTATTGCTACAAAGACTGTACTCCCTCCTCTTTGCTTAGGCAAATGAATGAGCTTTAAGTAACTGATAGAGCATGGGCTTTCTCATCACTTTCTTGGATACAGACCCTAAATTCCACCCAAATACTTTTTCAGAGACAGAAGCAACTGCAATGGATGTCGTCCAAGGTGACTTCCACAAGTTTCCACAGAAAAAGTTACTCAAACAAGCAGAACTTGATAACATCTCCTGAGCTTTTCACTCTAGCCTGAAGACCTCACTGTTGATCTGCCTCTCTCAACAACTTCAGATGAAAACACAAATAAATGTTTTCCATCTCCCCTTTTGGACAGAGGACAGCAGATGATGAATGGCTGCCAATATCCTAACAAATTCATCTTTTAAGACGTAAAAATAGACACAAACAAAACCATGTTAGTTGAATAATATATGAGAGGAATATGAACTATTCCTAAGCTAATTTACAAAGACAGCCTTCCCAAAGCATAAACCAAATATTTTAACTACAACAAAATACAAAAGAAAAAGTAATTTCTATCAGCTATGTAAAAATTCAGCCTGTAAGAGCAGATGCAATGTCACACTGTCAGATCAAGTGCAAAAAGGTGAATTATGGGATAGATGGAGAAGAAAGGAAGTCCCTGAACCTATCGTGACAAGACACGCAATATGTGTAAGATGAAAGGAAAAGCTCGTGCTTCAAATCACATGGCTTAGCCATTAAATAGCATTTATACCACAGGAACATAGAAGACCTGGGAGGGTATTCATAATCATGGGGGAAAAAAAAAAAAAGTGAAATATTTCTTAACTGTCCTCCTTATTCCTAAAGACTGCAGACTACAAATCTGTCAGATGTCACTGTCTGAGCCCATTCTACACCTATTACTACATTCCCGCAAACCCATCAGCTAGATCCTCCATGGCCAGAGCCCTCAGAGGGCAACTGAATCCATTCGAAGTAAAACTGAGTATGTGTCTTTGAGTAAGAGATAAGGTGAGAGATGATAGGAAATGCAAAGAAAACTATTTGTAGCTGCTATTTTGAAGTTCACAATGACTTGCAGGAAATATGTTCACAGCTGATGCTTGCACAGGAACACCTAAAACTAGTCTTATGGTTGATGAACTATTATTTGTACTGTAAGTGCATGATCAGTACCACCTCTTTTCCCTGCTAGCATGGAAGAAAGTTAAACCATTAAATGATCATCTTAAGAAGTTAAATAATCAAGGTTGCAAAACAAAAGCAAAAATAAAATACTTACTTTATAAAAATTAAGGAAAAAAGCAATCAGAAAATAATTTAATTATTTATAAGCAACTTTAACTCAATTTCCACATAATCACTAACTTTTCTATTGGGAGTTAGATTATTTTTGTTTCCTACAGATTTACTGATAATCTATGCATACCATGAGCCAGCCAACCCTGTCTGTTCATAGATATGAAAAGTACGTTTCCACCAATTTCTTGCAACTTAGTGAGGAAGAAGCCTGAAACCTCTGAAGCAGTTCAGTGACTAAAATCACCTGAGTGCCAGCCAACTCGCATCAAATCACTGCTAAAGCACATGGCTTCCTCTATAGGCCTGTTGTAATTTACACTAAAAAAATCTTTTAGATTCCATAAACTGTATTTTCTGTATATTTCAGAAACAAAAATAGGATTTTAAAGCCTTCTGCCAAAACTGAACAGTGCTGCAAATGTCTTTTGCATATATAATTACATTTCCTTGCTTGTACTAAGATTACTCCTGGGGGCTTCATATGGATGTTTACACTCTGATAGAAGTCTACTACCAGACAGGAGCATAGAGTTCCTCCCACAAATAGCTTTTAACACAAGAACAAATGCACAAAATAAAAACAGTTTCAACATTCAAACTAGAGCATTTCCAAGTGCTTAAAGCATCTCTTAAGCATCTGCTTAAAACTGCAAAAATTCAGAACACATTTAAAACTTAAGTTTTAATGGGTTTTAAAACCCATTGCTCAAGACCAGGAGAGCTCATCTGTGCTCCTTCATCTGTCTGTCCTCCTGCACCAGCACACATGAGCCTTTGGCTGATGGAGCTCTGTTTGCATTCTCATCAAAACCCAGAGACAAAGATTTCCAAGTGTTTAGCATCATCACTTCTACTCAACTCGAGGTGAGGAAGACCTCACTTGAGAAAGCTGAGCTGAGGCATCTGTGGAGCAGAGCAGTAGCCAAGAAAAGCAAAGGGAAAACTCTGCACACCATAACATACTTAGCAAACTTGGGCTAAGTGAAAACTAAAATATCTGGATGACAGTTGCCCACACTCCATACTTGACGAACATCCATAGTTTCACTGAAATCCAAATGGTGAAAGGCTATGGTGCAGTCCAAAACAAGTACCCGAAAAAAAAACATTTCCACAAGCCGTAACTCTTATAGAATAAAAAGATATCTTTGGGGGGGTGGGGGGGAATTCAAGGACATACTGAATTAACCTGACTTTGTCAAAGTTGTTAGAAATATACAGTTTGTGCATTGCTCACCAGGGAAAGACTAAATGCTCTATTTTGATGGGAAATTGGGTATATTATGAAGAATAGGTATAGGGAATACTGTCAGCAGAGCTGTTTAAAGAACAGAATTTCTGCTCTAGTAAGAATTAAATGGAACAACAGAGCATAGCTATTGCTGCTGTTCAGAATTTAAAAATACACATTTACATTTCCCATGCAAATATTTTTACGTCTTTTAAGCTCTTTTTTTTTTTCCCAAGTCTTTTAATATGTCTTTGAATGTCTTCTCATGTATTTTAAGGTTCTTCCATTTTTTATAAATGAAGTTGACAGGTGGAGCTCAATCTCCGGGGGCTTCTGGCTCAGACACAGTGTCTAGTCTCCTAGTTCCCTATCAGTTATAAAAGACTGATGAGGTCCTGCCCTGAAAATGCAGGTGATTCACGAGCCTAAAAGCATGGGAGCTAGAGCTTTGGCAAGAGATACATTTCTTCAGGTTGCCAGCTATGGATCCAGGCACTTAGACTTTAAGGCTACATCTGTGCTAGTAAATTAAAAAGCATCTAGCAACACTCTCTGGTACTGAGGCTAACTGGCATGGAGCAGCCCACATCAATACTGTTCAACTCTCCTACTGTCCAAAACAGGGTCACCACATCCAAACTGCCTGGGGAGAGCAGAAGTTAGCTTGGCCGTGGAAAGAGCCATACCTAGGAACTGCCTGGGAAGGAGTAACTAGCATAGGCTAAACCTATTGTGCCTGGCACTTTTAGCAATTTAACCATGTAGTCAACTGAGTTTCTTACCAATCTTTGATTTGCTAGTACAGATGAAGCAAAGGAGTCCAAGCTAGAGTTCTTGTACCACTGGACTCCCAGCTTCTCTGCTCTCCAAGAAGAAATTTCAAGAAAAACTTCTGCTCTAACATTTTAACAGCAAAAGTTCTTCTGTGTGGCTTTTCTAAACCTTCTGGCCTCTGTGTTTCTAAATCACAGAACCACAGAAGGGTTGAGACTAGAAAGGACCTCTGAAAGTTGTCAAAGCACAGTCAACTAGAGCAGGTTGCTTGGGACTGTGCCCAGTCCTCTTCTGAGTATCTCCAAGGATGGAGACTCCACAACCATTCAGGGCAACCCGAGACAGCGTTCAACCACCTTCACGCTGGAAAGTCACCCTCAGTTCATCTCTGTGGCCCTTCACTTAACTCCAGTATGTCCCAGTACTCCATTCCAGATGCGTCGCACCAGGGCTGAGCCGCAGGGAAAGATCACTCCCTTGACTTGCTGGCAACACTCTTCCTAGCACAGCGCAGGAGGCTGATGGCTCACGGATTGTTCCTCCCCAGGGGCAGTACTAGACATTTCCTTTTGCTGCGCTTCTTGAGGCTCCTGCCAGCCCATTTCTCCAGCCTGTCAAGGTCCCTATGGGTGCCAGCACAACCCTCTGGTGTATTGGCCACTCTTCCCAGTTTTCTGTCACCTGCAGACTTGCTCAGGGCGCACTCTGTCCCATCACCCATGTCCTTAATGAGGGCATTAAATAATACTGGACCCAGTATCATCTCTTGGGGTACACCACTAAAGACTGGCCACCAACAGGACTTTGTGCCACTGATCACAACCCTCTGAGCCAGGCAGTTCAGTCAGTTTTCAGTCCATCTCAATGTCCATTTATCTAGCCCATACTTCATCTCTATGATAATGTTATGGGAGACTGTCAAAAGCCATACTGAACTTGAGATAAACATGCACACACAGCCACAAACTTGGATCAGAAAGCTCTATATAAAACTTCCTTACAGAATGAAAACCATTAACATTGAAATACTTTACATCAAGATTTCCAAATTAATCCTTTTTTTTTTTTCCCCTAACTTTTCCAAGGACCAGGGAAGGTAATGTTTTTCTTTTTTCACCCTAATTAACTGGCATACTCATGGGAATGGTAGACAAATTCCTCCTTCTTCTTAACTTAAAGTTAAGAATAAATCAATAATTCCCTTCTGTATAATCCCCATTACCTTGTCCATTGCAATATTTTCAAAACCCCAAATAATCCAGAACTCCATTTGAAGGACAGAATGACTCATTCTCACAGTTTCTATCTGCTTATACAAATGCTCATGGTTTGATTTCACATGCATGATAATGATACAATGCATTTAAAAGCTATCAGACTAGGGAATTTACTCATATAAACAACAGATAAAACAGCGGAGATTACAATAATAATCACATGCTTTTCAGAGAGAGGTATAGGTACCTACCCTCCTATTCACAACTTCTGGACTTTCTGAAATGCTGCTACCTTTATTCTCTGATACCAGGACAAAAATTGAAAATAGGGTTCAAAACCTTATCTTTCTCTTAGTGGTTTAAATGAGAAAGACAGACACATAAATTTAATATTTAAACAGTCAAATTTTGTTATGATTCTAGTTTGCTGTCACTACTATGCCTTAATGGTAAATTTCCCACTACTGAAAACTCTCATACACAAATCATGTAGCTTTTTTCTCCCCAAAGCCAACAATTGCCAAGTAAGGTAAATGAGGAAAACACAGCTGCAAATGCTCATAATCAAAGTAGAACCAGTAGTGGCATGAAAGCAAAATCCTTCCAGTGGCCAGCACTGCAGCTGGCCAAGGAAACACAACACAACTCAAACTCTCTCAGTCCCTTTCACTTCTTGTCCCTTTCTTCTGTTATTGGCCTCTTCTCAAATCTCTACCCTTAAAATTCTGCCTATTGCTTCTTGGCTGAAAGTGTTGGGAAGGAAGCAACAAACGAACAAGGACTCTGACATGCCAGAAAAGAGTTCTGTTTCCAACAATAATTCTTGCAAAAAGGGCCAGCAGTACAGCTAAGCATGTGTACAATTCTCTCTATGTGGCGCTGCATACGACGATAGCCTTGCATATGTCCCACCATAGGTTACTCCACCACCAGTCTGACAACAGATGGAGGCAGAAAGAGACATACCACGGTGGCATACTGATCACTACTAGAGAAGAAGGCTCAACCATCTGCCTCCCACTACTTCCACGACAATGCAAGCTGCAGTTTAAAACACCCTTGTCTTGTTAGATAGCCTTGGTCCTCTGCTCACACCCTGCGTGGGGCAACACAGCTTTTCTTTATACGGGAGGATGCCTGGGTCTGTGTTAACAGGAACACAGCTAGTAGATTGAGGGAAGCAATTATCCCCCTCTGCCTAGCACTCATTAGACCACATCTACAAAACTGCATCCAGCACTGGGCTTCCAATACCAGAAAGATCAATAAACTGGAGCGAGATCAACAAGGGCTACCAAGATGGTCAGGTGGCTGGAGCACTTGACCTGTGAGAACAGGCTAACGGAACAGGGCTTGTTCAGCCTGGGGAAGAGATGGTTTTGAAGGGACCTAACAGCAGCCTTCCGACACTTGTAAGGAGTTGCAGAACTCCTGCAAGGAGTATCAGGAAGAGGGAGCCAGGCTCTTCACAGTGGTGCCTTGTGGGAACACAAGAGACAATGGGCATAAATTGAAACAAGAGAGGTTCAGACTGGATATAAGAAGAAACTGTTCCACCTTGAGGACAGTCCAGTAGTGGAAAAGATTACCCAAAGTGGTTACACAGACTCCATCCTTGGATGTTTTCAAGACTTGACTGGTCACAGCTGACTCTACTTTGAGCAGGACCTCCTGAGGTCCCTTCAGTCTAAATTATCATATGATCCTACGATAGCTTCCATTCACATTTGTAAGGTTCTGTACAAGTTCTTTGAACTGAGGTGGCTCTTACATTGTGGATAGTGGGGTCCATACCCAGCAGAACTTTAGACCCTTGGTAAAATCTGAGTCTTACTTCCCTCTTGAACTAAGTGGCAAAATTGCACCTGCTAGCACTGTACCCCAGCACACTGGAAAAT
The DNA here is from genome assembly GCF_000737465.1 of Haliaeetus leucocephalus. Classification (NCBI taxonomy): domain Eukaryota; kingdom Metazoa; phylum Chordata; class Aves; order Accipitriformes; family Accipitridae; genus Haliaeetus; species Haliaeetus leucocephalus. The sequence goes on from NW_010972436.1 coordinate 9,606,382, forward strand.
GAAATTTATATTGGAATAGGAAATGTACTGTGCCTGTGCAGTAGCCCTCAGCAGGGTTTTCCCTGAGTTTCATCAAAGATGGGCATGCAACAACCAGGCTGAGCACAAAGAAAAGGGTGCAGAAGTTAGGAGATGCCAACACCCCAGGTGTCTTGTGATTTCATTTGTGAGATAAGCAGTGACAATTTATCCATGTATGTATTTATACATGAAGGACATGTATAAGCATGCACTTCAAACCTCCCTGGCAGAGTGAAGTTGAACAAAATAGATTTTGTGTAATGAAAAACAAGTTTAGTAGATGTGCTACAGAGTACTCGTGTGCTCATGTGCCAGCTCAGTTGCCCTCAGTGGAAATCTTGTCAGTGCAGAGAGATGGGCTGGTAAAAACTTGGACTGAGCACAGAACAGGGCATACAGGGAGAAAAATTATGAAGTCCTTTACAAAGTAATGGCCATTTTTTCTGTTTTCCCAGGCTACCAGTAACTAAGTATTCTCACGTCACTATTACACTGATACTGAATAACCTATCCTGTCCTTGTTCATAGCGCATTCCTCTCTTACACCGCTGCTGTTACACACATCCACACACATCTACTACAAAATACTCCACTGAGATCCCCACCAGTCCAAAAGCACTCAAGCCGCAATTGCCTTTGAAGGAAGCAAAGGTGACCCAGGCTAAGAAGCAGCTAGTCATAATGCCCATGAGCAGCAGGGACTGTCACTGGAACAGAAAGAAAGTGAAAAACTGGGTCAGCAGATGAAAGTGGACTGTCTGCTCTATGTGACCGCAATGCAGTCCCAAACAGCTCCGAGAAACACTTCAATGGGAACACCGTATAGCTTCCCATGGCTTTGCATCCCACTAACAGGTGAACTTGGCTTAAGGAAGGGAAGGCCTGTTAAGACTTCTCACTGCAGTCCTCCTTGTAGGTTACTGCCTGAGGAAAGACCTCGTGGTACCAAAGTCTGGCAGCCTAAACCATTGGAGATCTGCAGGGCACCTTATTTATTCCCTGTGACACACACCCAAGGTGCCAGCAAAGGGCAAAATGTTAGAAATAAGCAATAATGCAAAGACTAAGATGATGACCAGTTAAAACAATTAGCTATTTAATTGAAAGACTTAGTCAGTTATACTCTGCTTTGAATGTGGAACACAGACCTCTTATAATTAAAAGAGGAAATTTTCATAACTTTGTATTTATTGACCTCTGCTAAGACAGAAACAAAGCGCCACTTTCAAATGTAAAACCTGTTTATGGAGCCAGAACAGCAAATACAAAATTATCTCCTGTCTTCAGTCAATGTTGTCACTTTAAGTTGTACCAATTACTTTTCTATTTATTTTTCCAGTGAGTCTGAGAGCATGCACCCAATTAATGGATGCAACTCAGAGATGCACACTCTTGCCAAATGTGACCTAATCCATATCAGCCTTAGCTACAAGTTTCGAGTTTTCTGTTTTCCATTTCCTTTCATTTGAGTTGATCAGTTCAATTTGAGCTTTGCCTGTTTTTAAAAGACAGATTTCACATAGATTAGAAAACTAACCTTTCACTGAGAGGTAGAACCATCTGAATTGAGAGCATGCAAGGAAATCTGGATGGAGAAAAAGGCTAGTACTATGATAAAGTCTACAGTTGTATCCCAGGGAAAAAAAAAAAAGAAAAAAAAAAGAGGGAAAGGCTGAGGAAAAGGAGGGTCTCAAAAAAATAGTGTTTCATAACTGAGGGAAGTGGAGGAGAGCAGCTGGACAATAGGGCATAAACTATTTTCTTTCCTGCCAACATGCTATTAACTGACACAGTGACACAAACAGATGGAAGATGGGTCAGCAATGCCAGAACAGAAACTCCACATTGCTATCTCTGTCCAGAAGAAAAGAGGACAGGATGGTCTTTTAGAAACACATAACATGAAATGCAAGCAAAATACAAGCATGTTTCTTGTGCTTTCTATCATACGACCTGCCCTGAAATGTCAAGAAGTCCGAACATGACTATCTCTCTGTCACTGGGAAAGAGAATACACTTAGAGATCAATGGGAGCCACTCCCTGATTCATGGATCTCATATCCCTTGTAATTCTTCTCATAAACATCATGAATCCATATGGTGTCCAAGTGTTACGTTTTGTGTTTGATTTAGCTAAAAGATACTTAAAACAAACAAAACCAGACTCAAGATGTTCCTATGCAATTGGAGGGTTCCCCACAGACTCCTCCTTAGCTGAGCCTCAGGAATGTAGAGTGCCCTTTATAATTCAAGTGCATTAAATCAGATCTAAAGAACTTCCCATTTAGAAGATAACATAGAAACAAGATGCATTTAATTGAAAGATTCTCAGAAAAATCCTGCATGGAATTGCAAACCTGCTCTATCTGGATTTTTTAGTGACACATATCCTAAGCAAGGTGACCGTTCACTGCTATGTAAAAGCTTCACTACCATTTTTTAATTGTTTTTTTAAACCACAGTTCACAGCTCTGAGTAAAGAGCCTGACTTCTGCAGGTGGACAACAGCAAACCTACAGAAGCCAGCAGCACGGAAAGGCAACGTCACCAACAGCACACAGTGCCACCATAGAACTCTGTAACAAAAAAGAAGAATAAAGTGGGGAAGAAAATAAAGGAGGCAGGGGCAATCAGGCCAAGAAAATAAAAAAAATATATATATATACACACAGTTTCGTAAATAGGAAGTGACAAAGGAAAAAAGGATAGAAAAGAGCAAATTAGTGATGGAAAAAAGAAGGCAGAAGCAACAAAAAGCAACATTTTATTGCAGTTCAGGGAAAATGATTCAGCATTCTGGGGGCCTACCATCCACAGACTGCTAAACTTTAAAAATATCTTGAGATATCGATTCAGTTAGAAATCACAACTACAGCAACTGCATAGCAGGGAAAATTACTCCCTCACGACTGCAATCAGAAAGATTTGCAGGGAAGGAAACATGGAGGAGGCCACAATCATCATCTTTAATAAACTGAAGCAGTAGCTAGAAGAAAGCGTGTCATTATCAGCACATGACTGTTGGCTGAGCAGAAAAAGAAATGAGAAAAGGAAAGAGAGAAAACTGTAATAAAAAAAAAGTTGTCAAAAGCTGATCTTCAGATGATCACATAATGGGAGTGAGAACATGGAAAATTGTTATTGACTAATAATTCACTGGATAGTAGCTACAAAGAAAGACAGTAAATTAATATACAGAGCTTTTTTCTTTTGGTTTGGTGGGGTTTTTTTGGTTTTTTTACTTTTAGACTATTACTTTGGTGATAACCAATAATTCTCTTTAAAAGGTGTGAAGCCAATTGCAAATACAGCAATGTTCTGCCCCTGTAGTAAATAGTAACTGTCACCTTGTTGCTGAGCCAAAGCATGGGCTCTCTCCTCTCCAGAGAAGGCATCACATAATGGTTCTTAGTTTACTGCCCAGACATCACTATATGGAATAAATCACTAACACTTTTTAAGGTAAAAAAAAAAAAAAATTTACATTGCTATAGCCTATGGCCAACAGCCATATAAAGTAACATTTTGCCAACAGATCCCCAGTGCTGATATCTAAAACAATCACCAATAGCTGTGTGTTTGAATAAGGACCACCTGAAAGCATATGCATTGCTTACACTTTCTGCAGTGAAAGCTTAACAGGTTTTGCTGATGAGACCTGTGATAAATTGATCCACTCAAGGGACAACCCACAGCCTCCAGTCAAAAAGACAGAGTCCTGGCCAGCCTGGAAGTTGGCATGCTGCCTCCTGCTATGTGAACCACAGTAAAATTACCAAATGAACAAACCTGAACAAATTAGACAAACACCTCAGTAAAAACATACGGGTCTGTCTGTGTTAGTGAAATGCTGCTAAAGCACATTTTTTCTTTTGGAGACAGTTCCCCCCTTGGTCTGCAATACAGCCTCAAGAATGTAGGTATGCTCCACCCAAAAACATTGCATGGATTTCTTAAACTCCTCACCAATTTCACTATCAAATTTGGTAAAGGCATAACAACATGCAAGTGCTAAGAAAATTGAAGTTAACACAAATGTCTTCACCCAGAGAAGTTGCTCATCTCTAAAGTACACAGGTACGTGGGATTTTATTTTTTTTACGTTTTGTTTCTTTCTTTGTGATCTCTAACCAAAAATCTGACACTGGGTCAAGTTTCAGCTGAACAATTTTCTGGTAGCAGTTTTACTTGGGCTGTGTACCCCTCTTCCTAGAGCTTTCAAGGCCCAAATGTATCTCCTGAACAGTAACCTGAACATCACTAATGGTACAGTAAGTTTTATCAGTGGACTAAAACAGGAACAAATAGGTTAGCTGTAAGGAGACACAAATCAGGCTTTCCTCCAAAAACTAACAAACTGCAATCAGGGTGGAATTTAAATCAGTGATCTCACCTGAGAACTGAACCACCAAGGCTGCCTCTAAACATCAATGGAGAAAGACAGGCACCTCCAAATGGTGACGCATCACCATTCTGTAAAAGCTAAGACACTGTATATAAAAAAAAGATTCAGCAATGACCTTTGGAAACAGCCTATGCAAGACAAGCTGAAGAAAAGCCACAACCCATCACCATGAGACCTCTTGGAAGGGGGTGGCTCACACCAGCCAATGGATACCACTCAGCTTTCTGAGAACCTCCCAGCAGATCAGCAGTACTCCCTGGGAATCCTGTTTAATGCTACAACACTGCAAGGACCACTCAGCTTCCTCTTCCACTGTCATCAGGCCATCATTTATCCTATCCAATCTCTCTGCACATACCTCTTCCCTCTTTGAAGCCTGGAACTGAGAGCACTGAAGATGCTGAGATACTATGAGTCCTTGGAAAAATACTACTTTGTGCACAGAAACTGACATTTAGTTAATGAGATAATCTTCATAACCATTGAGAGCAGAGTAAATAACTATACTGCCAAAAGAAACTTGAAACTACTATCACCAAGATTTTCACTACCTGGCTGGAGACACAGAAAAATATAGTTGAGAAAGAATAGAACAAAACATCCTTTAGTATTTTCAGCATTTCCACATGCATATAGATTATTAAAGTACAGCAAGATGGAGGAGTTCCCCCAGTCTCAGCCTACTCGAGAGTCCTCTGTTCCTAGGCACTAATGATATTTATATTTCACATGTGAAAAATATAGTAAATGCTAAAAAATACTTATGTCTCCAGTTCACTTGGTAATTTTTGTTCAAGTGTGACAGTGAACTTTGGAGCATTGCTGTTAAATGGAAATATTAGAAAAAAAATATTTAAAAGTGAAAATTTTCTTTTTATAGCTGTTGACAGTCTATCTGCAGAGCTATTACACACAAAGGAAGTGGAAATATTACTGTTATTAGGAGGGGTGATACTTTAAAATTGACTAATATTGATTATGTAAAATGCCAGTGTGTTCTATAAACTTCTAACAACGAAGATACATCAAAAAGGCCCAAAAAGGCACTAAATCAAGCGCACCTTCCTAGAAACAACTATTAGGTAACTAGAGAAAGACACTGGGTTTCGATTCATGTTTTTAGTGCAACAAGCACTTCAGAGTTCATCTGTAAATAATACAAATACTTGCAAGGTAGTATAAAACTGAGATTCTCTGCTCAGGTTTCTACATCAAGGAGGAAAAACAAGCAATGTACTTGCTGCAACAAACTATTCCTGACCTTCCCCAATAACAGGGGAAGGAGTTCAAGTCGATAGCAATCTAGCACAAGCATCCCTGAGAAGCTCATCAGTTACTGAACCTGAATGAGATGCTTATCAGTCCTGACACTCCTTCCTAAGCAATAATCATTGGATCTTATCACCTATCCTTGCTTTTTACAAAAAATGTTGCTGCACAATATTATTTTGGTTGCGAAGTAAACCTGAAGAATGTAATACAACATATGCTGCCTGATTTGGAAAAATCTATATCACTTTCCCTACATGGGAAAACAACTGCCTCCATCAGCAAGAAAGCATCAAAGGCCTACTGTACATGTAACAATATATTTATTTCCTCTCTTGTACCAAAGAATTCAGGTTTTAAAAAATAAAATAAAATCTATATTTATACAGACATTTTTAATAAATCAAAAGACTAATCAGTTTTTTATCTTTTGTCACACTTCTGGCAAAAGTTTTCTAAAGACTTATTTTTTTATACCAAAAATAAGTGACTATAAAGCTATTCTTTTAAAAAAAAAAAATTACAAAGAAACTTTTCAGGACAATGATTGCTTCCTATATAGAGAATTACAGAAGCCTTATCATGCATTTCATGCCGTATCTTACAGTTTTTTGAAGCACTTCAGTTAATTTCAATGGGGTTTTTTCCGATAAACCCTTTTTCTGTTGACTGCAAGTCTGGTAAGAAGAGGAACAGGGACCATCAAATTATGACAATTTCTCTCACATTCCTACAGTCAGATCACAAAGAAGTGAAGCCTTTTTTTTTTTCATTATTTTATTTTTATTCCAATATGCAAAATGGCCATAAAGTCTCAGCTCCTGGGATACTGAAAAGACAAACCATGTTGCCCTGCAACAGTGCAACATGCTTGAAATTTAAAACTAACTGAAATTCATCTATTTGTAGGTTCACAGTACCTCCACAAACATCACACACTTTATTATAAATTTTTCACACTGGCAAAGTTTCTGGTTTAGCATCAGATTGTTCGATGGTCACTGCAGTTTCAAGTCCATTTTTATAGCTGAAGTCTGGACTTTTTTAACTGGTTTCTCCAGTTGGAAATGCGTAACTATATCCACAGAATTTCTCTAGTTCCTTCTATTTTGCACACCCTCTATCAAAAACTAAAGAATCAGATGTTGTGACTGAAACTGTCCATTATGTTCTCAGTGTGGAAGCAACTGTGGGAGTATTTTTCTGATCTGTTTATGAGAAGATCTAATGAGAGTGCAGACTAGAATGGGAGGTCATTTTCCCCAAAGATTTTGGGTCATAATCAACAATGAGCGATCAGATCATCCTTGATTCCGCCATCTTGCAATCACCTACAGTTTGTGACATCTGATTTCGCTTTTGGAACCATCTCCTAGGCTGTTGGGGTTTTTCCTCCTCACCTTGTAACCACACTACTGAGGCTCCAACCAGGAGTTTCTCCCCAGGCAGCTTCCACTTTCTTGTGGCAATTCAGCAACACTCCATCTTTGGCCCTTTTTCCTCCCTCTTCACAACTTTTTCCATTCTGCCCCAAACTTCCAACTGTGACTTTGCTGTCAGGATCTGTCCCCTCAGGCAGGGGGTTCATCTTATTAGATTCGCCTAATCAAACACAGACATCTACAGTACGTCAAACAGATCTGTCTACATCTGAGGCTAGTCATCTAGACTCCATTAATAGGTAATAGAGAGGCACTTCTAGATATCAAATACAGATCAGAGGAGTCATGTCTTAGAAAGGACTATTCCTCTCCATTGACTACAAACAGATTTCAGGTGATACTGATAACCCACAGTGTAAAAGTTCAAAGTTTACTGTCTAAGCTCTACTTCTCTAACACCTCTTTGGAAATAGCCTGCTGTCCATCTAAGACACACTATTCAAATCCTAGCCTCCTTGTTACTATTTTTCTGCTTCCACTACTTGTCACACCTACCGTTTCTCATTTTAGACTTACAATATTTATAATATACTGATAATATTTAACCTTTGGATTAAAGCTCCTAAAAACAACCAATGACAGACACTTTTTTCCAAAATGAAGTTTTTGTTCTACCACAATCCAATGCGTTGTTGCAACTTAGCATTAAAAAACATATTTTCAAAAACATATTTTCAGAGTTCTATGCATACATCAGATAAACACATACTGATTTTCTAAAAAAATACAATACCTATACTACATATTCTTTCTGCATGTCTTTAGGTAGCTAATTGGAAATAAGATACTGTTCATAATAATACATTAATTGTGGTTTTATATTCCCTAAACAAAAATCAGTGAACTAATGGCCAGACGGCCCTAAATTGAAGACACCTTTTGATTTGTGGTGCTTTCTTACAGATAAGATGGAAAACTGCATTTGTGTATACCTTATTTTGCAAGTGTGCTTTAAAAACAAAAACAAAAAAAACCCTCTACTTGAAATTGATTACAATAGTTAAAAAAAAAATCAACCAAATTGAATTACACTAATTAAAGCAGGCTTGAGAAATAATATTACCTCTTGAAAATAATTCCATTCTCATTTAGTCATGAAAAGAATTTAGGGGTTTTGCCTATTTGTTTTACTTGCTGGTTTTATATGTGACTTCAACTCCTAAAAGAAACTTGAAAGACAGGAAAAAAAAATACTGTTCTGGTACTAACAGAGTAGTAGGAACACAATTTTTAAAAAGAAGAAAATATAAGCTCTTCTGCTCAATCAACAGCAGTAGGACATATTCATCATACTCTAATATCAGACTAGCCCAGCGCTTTGGAAGGGGAAGAAGCTGAGAGCAGAAAAAGAAGAGCTGGCATAAAAGCTGTATCTGCAGATCAGTATCTGGACCTGGGCTAATAGGAAGAGTGGCTGTTGCAAGTGTACAAATGAGAAGCCAGTTAGGATGACTGCTGCCAGGTGCATGTGTAGCCTCCCAGAGAGACAGCAAAGGTACGCTTTTGAAAGTAGTATGGAGCAGGATGCCCAGTTAGCATAATTCCTCCTGGAAACAAGCTCGGTTTCTCAAGCACAAATTTCTCTCCAGTACCTCTCAAATTCAGAGTCTTCCCTCCACACTAATAATTTTGTTCATTCTGTTACTTCCCTTATCATGTATTATCAATTAGCTTTTGATGGTCTCAAGCAAGAGAGAAAAAAAAATATGCAAGAAAGAAAAGGAAGGAAAAAAAACCCAAACAAATGGTTAAATTTCCCCTTTCTTGTCAGGTTATCTGTAGTGCAGTAAAATATCAAATAAACGTTTGAAAAATTAAATCCTGCAAGGGAGAGAGATCATTAAAAATATTGTCTAGATAATTTTTTTAATTCTTAGCAAATCACTGTTTCTTTCCAAAATATTATAGTGCAAATATTACTTTGATAAGCAGTATAGTCACTGGCTTTGCAATATTGGTTTGAAAAAAGCTCAAGACATCACATGGTTCATCCCTTGCTTCAGAACTGCAACATGACCACCCAGACTGTTTCAGACAAACAACTCTTCTTAAAATCCTCCAGTGATGGAGACTCCATGGCATACCCCGTCACCACCACCACCCACAACCTATTCCAGTGCATAGATACGGGGTTACATTATATTACCATCTAAATGAAACAGACATGGAAAACAGATCATCCCCCTCCTCTTCCTTGTGCAGCTGTAGTAAGGGTGGGATGAGAGGACATTCCTTAAATTGTGAGGACTAAGGGATGGAGTGGAAACACCTAAAGTTGTCCTCCTGCACCTGAGCACTAAGTTCCTAATTCTAAGCCTTTCTCTGTTGCGACCTGAATAGCAGGATACAGTGTCTAAGAGACACTGTCAGGGAGGGTGACAGGCCAGAGTGACAGGGCACCTTGAGCTCCAGCTCCAGAAAAGTTCTGGAGGGATGGGGGAGAAGGCAGCGTAGGCCCAGCCACGGGACATGACAATTATGTGGGTGAGAGCAGGCTGCTTTCCTTGCCAAAGAACCATCTCCACAATACAGGTGCTTGGTGTTGTGAGAGTTTGCAGCCAACTGGAGAGTGAGGGGGAAGACACAGGAGAGATTACTCCTTGCACCAAACTGCACTAAAATTCTGCTGCATGGGGTTTTTCTGTGCTTCTGAAGCCAACATTCTGAGATAAAATACTGTTGTCATGCTCAAAAATGCTCATTTTCCACAAGATGTATAACTTTATCCTAGAGAGCAATAACCCAACCATTACTACTTCTAAACTGAAAGATTCCAAGAGAAAAACTTGGTCACAAGAATCATCATCACTACAAATACTCACTGCCTCAAACAGCAAGGATATACTGCAATACAATATAATGCTCTATAATGCATATATAATAAATGCATCATTGTATTGGGTTTGTGTGGTGGGGTTTTGGCAGCAGGGGAGGGGCTGCGAGGGTGGCTCCTGTGAGAAGCTGCTAGAAGCTGCCCTGGCTCCAAGTCGGACCCGCTGCTGGTCAAGGCTGAGCCCATCAGTGGTGCTGGTAGCACCGCTGGGAGAACAGATTTAAGAAGGGAAAACCTGCAGTGGGGAGTAGATTGGAATGCGAGAGAAACCCCTATGCAGACATCAAGGTCAGTGAGGAAGGAGGTGGAGGAGGTGCACAGGAGGAGGGGGTGACCCTGCAGCCCGTGGTGAGATGGCAGGCTGTCCCCCCCCAGCCCATGGAGGGGAGCGGGGGAGCAGAAGCCTGCAGTCCGTAGAGGACCCAACACCAGAGCAGGTGGATGCCCCCAAAGAAGGCCATGACTCTGTGAGAAAGCCCGCGCTGGAGCAGTCTGTGACTGAAGGACTGCAGCCCGTGGAAGGGACCAACGCTGGAGCAGTTTGTGAAGGACTGCAGCCCATGGGAAGGACTCACGTTGGAGTAGTTCATGGAGGACTGCCTCCCATGGGAGGGACCCCATACTGGAGCAGGGGAAGATACCCGTGCTGAGGAACACAATTATTTAAAGGCAGGTTGAACCTCCAAGAAATTGGCCTAAAACCCATCACAATCAGAACCCAAAGTGAATCCATTTGGAAAGGTAAACCTGCCAACAAGCTAGCAGGAAGGCTGTACCCTTACTTCTTTTCCACTGGCGTTGTCTAGCCCACAATCATAGCCTGGCAGTCTCTTGTGACACCTGCTATATAAAGTATATACAGCACTGTCCTATAACATAGTGTCAGTTGCAGTGGTTTTGTTTGTTGTTTTTTTTCAGTTCTAGTGTCTTTTTTGCCTTCCTCCCAAACAAGGACGTATTCACAGTGATATAAGCTTCAAGTACACTTCGTCTCTGATTTAGGCGACCACAAGCAGAATGAGGGCAACACTTACAATTTTTCCACAACTTCCCAAGTCCGTTCCCAATGCCAGTCTAAGTTTTGACCTTAACTTTAGGTTATTAATGGATTAGATCCTATTTACATTAGGTCACGTCTCCACAAGCAAGCAGAATACAGATTAAAAAGAAATCGTGAAAAAGTGGGAGTCAACAGAAGTGCACTCATGTGAAGGGATTCTTCCAGGGAGTGGACTCTCAGAGCAACGTCACCTGCACCTGAATCTCCTCACCTCCAACACACACTGGATCTGTTTCCCATGTGGGGGAAAAACCTTAGGATTCTCCTTTAAAATTAGTACAGCTTTGTATAGCAAACAGCAACTAGTACCCATGATGCACACAAGAGATTTCTAACCTATTTTTCACAGAAGTCCCTGCGCTGCTGATGTAACTGACTCAAATACAAGCCATGAGATAGAGCTGATTTCCTTTACTTCAGCGTTCCTCGGTGTTTTGGTGTCATACGCATTCTTGCTTTCACATGCACTGGGTAAATTGTTGACATTTTCACATTCTCATGCTATCCTGTTTTGTGTCACTAGCAATGAATAGCCACACAGGTTAAAAAAAAAGGTTAAGAGTTGTATATTACTACACAAATGAACAACTAGAAGGGAAAAAAACCAACTCGAAATCAGCAGACTTAAGAGCAGTTGGCATCAACCACAGTATCAGTATTTCAAAGCCCCAGGTGGGACCATACATCCATGTCCTCCCTTATCTCAGCCAGTGTATAGGGAATATGGCAGGCACCCACCTCCACCCTCCTCCCCACCACCCCCCAGTCAAAACCAGTGCCCTTCATTCTGCCACATGGCAAAGCACATGCGCCACCACCACCAATCTTGGCCTCCACCACAGACCGCTCGCAGCCTCGTGCCCGCTGCCTTCTGGGTGTTGAGAGAACAGGAGGAAAGCTGGGACGGCCAGGCAGGAGCTGCCGTGGCACTGTCATGCAGCATAGGAGGGAACCTCACTCCAGCTGCGGCCACACCTATCAATTCAAAGTAGTTCACTTACCACCAGTGGCATATACATTTCAGCATGGGGATCGTTGGACTAAACAATACTGAAGTACTTATTTTAATAGAAACTGCTCTCTTCTGTGTCCATTTTACAACGACCTTTCATAAAAATGTCATTATCCAGTGGGGTTTCTTACTAACATTAGTTTAAAAAAAAAAAAAAGCTTGTCATTACCATTTTAAACTTTCCATAGACTCAAGCTACTCTGAGAATTTCACACGGGATCTAGACACATGCAAAATTACAAACATTTTAATTTTTAAAAAATCAATATTTTGGTTTCACAGATCTGTGTCTACCTCCCCTCTCAGTCATCTTAACAAATCTCATGGATATCAGCCTTCCTGCTTCACAAAAAAAAAAAAGAACATACTTTGCCATCAAAGGCAAGTATTATGCATCTTTTTTTTTGTCTTTTAAAGAAAAAAAAAAAAAAGGCTAGGTGAGCTTTTGTTCAGTTCCGGTTATTATTATCTAGTTATAACATATAGGAAACAACAGTGCCTGGGTAGCTGACAGGACCCTGGCCTTAGGACTCCATTTCTTAAAGCTCACTGTACTGTACTGTAACGAAGGCCAATTCTGATACAAGGGGTAGGGGGCATCAAAAACCAATTTATGCTTTCAGTTTTTTACGACTGAAGTTTCATATATCCAGAACAGCAGTACTCTGAGAATTTCTGTTAAACAAAATCATCTCCAAGATTACTGTTGTTCCAAAAGATCCAAGCATTACTAGGGTTTCTCATACCCATGATGTGACTCCATGACACATTTCTAGGAGCCTTTTGCCCTTGCAGGAAGAATTGTGGTTTCACTGAGTGTCTAAATGTGCAGCACAACAGGGCAGTTGTGCAGCACAAGGGAACTCTCCTTACTCAACACAAAATATTTCATGATCGTGAAACCTACCACCCAAGTGGCTTTCATTGGTCCCATTCTTTTAAAATACACATCAATCTCCCATGTAGTGTTTTAAACAGTTTCTGCATAAAAATACTTTGACACTAGCCTAGCAGGCAGCTTTCACCTCAAAAAGCTGAAGCGCTCCATGCTGCATATACAATGCACCTTTGCCAACACTTTTCACAGATACTTCAACAGCTTTGTGCAGGGGGTAGGAGATTTGATATTTATTTCCAGCCATTATTAAACTGGTCAGTTCTGGTCCTTTCTTAAATTTAATTGCCAATGCTAATGGTGTACCTTTTTGTAAAATACCAAAAATTAACTTTCACAAAAAAAAGAGACAGTTATCAAGAGAAAAGTCTGTACATCTTTATCCTACTATGTAGCTGTTTTAAGTTACACATTATCAGTATTATCCTATTGTATCTGCAGTAACCAAGTTCCTTTATAGTACAAATTAGCTTCTCTTTTTCTTAAGTTTGATTCACAAAAATAGATAAATGAATACAGTAACATACCAGAATAGTCAAACTTAATTAAGAATTTTGTGCTACCTTAACTGAATAATAACAAAACCTAATAAAAGTAATTCAATGTTGGAAAGATAATATAGGGTACTGTAGTTGAGAGGTGTCTGCCAACTCCAACACTAACTCTCCGACAAAACATAACAAAGAACAGAAAAAGAATTTAGTAGTCCTCCCTAAATATGAATTATACATTGTGCAATAGCTGCAGCTTCAGACTACCAAGAGAAGCCAACAGCTTGTATGATTCAATATTTTATCCAACAAGACACCATCCCACATTTAGATAAGAAATGTGCCACTTCTTTTCTTCCCCTAATTCTGCAGTTAAAATGCCTTTCCCCTAAGCATCCACCAGATATTTTATCACAGATTTCAATCACAACTTATATTTCTCACTCACAAAAAACTAGCATTACATGAATACAAGAATAATACGTCAAAGGGCAAACAAACACCCCACACACCATCATACCCTTCCCTGCAAAGTGCTGCTCAGTTAGGATGATTACTGCTAATATACCCAGAAAAGTGCTGTAGCAATGGCTAAAAAAAATATTTACTTGTTATATATGCTTTGCGTTCACCACAAACTTCTTCATAAAAAGTTTATTCAACTATTTATTAATCCACTGATATTCTCAATGCACCTATCCTCTTTAGTCACATATCCACTTACCTTGCACTTGCTGGCCATAACAGCTGCCCATAATGACCTTAGTGTGCAACGGGATTCTGTTGATGTAGAGGTAACAGAAAGTTGCAGGCATTGCAGTGAAATACAGTACCTAGATCTAAATTTAGAAAAGCCTGGCAAAGCTTCATAGTCTCTAGCCCTTTGCAATATACCACATAGTTACTGACACAAAACCTGGTCAGTAATTAAGCCTCTCTGATTTGGCCTTCTCACATTCTTAAGCATACTTTTGTGAACAGCCCTGCCTCGCTCCAGAACTTAAAGGCCAAAACCAAAGCTAATTATTAACATGCTGATTAAATGAATGCTTAACACCACCAAGTTACGATGTGCTGCAATGTTTTTTCTTTTCTCTCAATAACTGTATCAAGAATATTTATTCTTCAGTTGAATAACATTCACTAAGCACTTCATCAAACAAAGCCAATAACATTACAGCCCATTAATTTTTCACTTTGGTCTAAAGCCAGAACAAGTTTAAATACCTCACCATCTTTCATCCTGCAAGTAATCACATTAATACACATCTCCCTTCCCCCAACCCAAATAGTACCATGTACATACTTTGCATTGCCCCTTGGTAACATCTGTTACAAAAGATACACCACCAGTCTCCCCAAAGAGAATAAATGAGCCAAAAAACTCTCTTGAAATCTCAGAAATGAGGTCACAGCATCTCCTATTATAGGCCTGAATTTTACCAAGGCCTTTGTCAGCAATCAAGGAGAAGAACACTCAGATATTTTAGTAGACAGTTTTGAGATTTAAGTTTTTCAGTGTAAAAGAAACCAAAGGAAAAGCTGGCAACAAACAGAGTTTAATAGAAAAGTGACAGTGAAATGTGGCAGAAAACAAGTACAGAAGAGCTGAAATTTGAGGTTCTGTAGATACAACTTTGGAAGACAACACTGCATGCAGATACCAATTAGCCCAGAAGCAGTGAATTCATGACACTGCTTTATTATACGCTTTTATCTGGGTAAGCTTTTACCCATTCTCTCCCTCTTCTCTTTGGGTGCCTTTCTGGGAAACTCACACAAACCATCAGGTTAACTTGACCTTCTGTCAAATTTGGTTGAAACTGAGCAAAAGGCTTAACAGTTGCTGAGAAATGACCACAAGTGTGTGCTCAGTATAACGAGGAAAGCAGACTGCCATCACGTTTGTCTGGACAAAGAGAGAACAATGCTACAGCTAAAAAGTCAAAAAAGTGGCAGGGTCTTCTTACCAAACATAGCGTCCTCACATGTCGTGAACATGGTATATATTTGCAGTCCAGATTCACCTCAAAATTGGTCCTTAAATTAGGTGGCCTGTTTCCTAAGTGACCCCCAAAAGTTTTGTAAAAAAAGAAGTCTCCATGTCACCGCCCAACATTGTAGTCTTTACTGTCATAATGTAAAGTTTTGCTAAAAACTTCTCAGAATGAGGTTTACAGATTTATTTTCAGATTCTCTTTAATTCTTTAAATTCAGCAGCTGTTTTTTGTGTAAAACAGAAGCCTTTTCATGACTCACAATAAAACCTTGAACAAAATAACACGATGGTGGAGTGCTACAGGAAGGACTCAGACCCTCGGCATCTATCAGTGGCCAAGAAAGGCAGTATTCCTGAAATCCTGCCTGCCAAAGTCACTGCAATTTACAGAAAAGTCCTTTACAGCATCTGACAGCATTCTGCTTCCTGCTCAAACACTTTTGATGGGAAAGTTCCCCTAAGTAGATCTTGTTGCTGGTTTCAGATGATAACTCAAGGAGGAAATTAAAGTCACTGTATTTATTATGATGCTAAGGCAAAATATATAGAAATATAACTTCCTATTTTAATGATCTTTCAACAGCTACATAAAAACTACCATTTAAAAAAAAAAAACTGCTGTTACATATTAGAATAAATCAAACAGATCAAAGAAAATACTGGAAGAACTTGCCAAATAGTCAAGAATGTATTTTATATTCAAATGGTGGTTTCATCTATACATTCTGCTGGTGGGATACTTAATTATGGAACAGGCTTAAATGGAATTTATGGTAAGCTGTTCACTTCGGTGCTCAGAAAAATAGATTCAACAAACTACATCTCCTTTTGATGTTTCTTTTTCCTATGACCCAAACATTCTCCCATTTCATATCTGCATATTAATTTTTTTCCCAGACAACTAATACACTAACTATTATTTCCCTTGGAGTTGCTCTGGAGGGGAAATAAATTATTTTTTTAGCTCTCTGACAAGACAGTTGATTGTTGTGGCATGTTTACTCCCAACATGAACTCCAAAATGTCATATTGTGCCTCATTTAGCCTTGCTTGTTTAAAACCATGCCAACATGACAACTTGCGTGCTTTCAGCAAACTGTTGTATTTCTCATGGCATCACTGCATGTGCACAGCCAAAAATATCTTGTTTTTGTTTTAAGTTATTGACATATTTCAGTTCTGCTTTGATTAATACATGCTTGATTAATATGTGCTTGATTACATGTCATCAAGAAGTTACACTGAAGTGACAGGACTTAGAGATTTAGAGATACACTGTTCTGTATTTAAGATTACAAATTTTCACAATTGAAAATAATATTTCTCAAGACTATGTACAAGATACACTTTTAGTAACAAAAAAACTTTCAGGTCATTTCTCAAAAGACGCAATTTTATGTACCTAAATTTAAACTGAAGGGGGGGGGGGAGATTGTAAATCCCAATTCTGTAGTGATTTCCTCAATTGCTCTTTGCTCTGTAAGAAGGAAAACACCTTCTAGCGTGCATGAAAGGCAGCCCTGCCCAGCGCTCATGCAGAAGCGACCAAGAACAGGGAGACTTAGGCTCTCTCCCTGTCTACTTCCTATGATCTCAAAACAAATGACACTTTTTCATGCCAGCCTTTTTGAATGCCATTGATTAAAGCACAAGAACAAAGAATTTAAAATTAGCCACTACAAAAATTAGCCAGACATGACTGGTTTTCCATTAGCTAGGTTTGGAGAAACGACCATGGCCTTTGAAGGAAAGCTCAGAAATTACAATCACTTTGTTATTTCTATTTTGCTATTAGTGATTTGCAGAAAGTTACCATCTGCATCTCACTACACCTTTTGTTATGAAAAGAGGAGGCCTGTCAATGATCACTGCAAACTCACCACAGGTATTTTTAGTATCCATAACATGTCCTCAAAGCAAAAAGAAATCTGAATTATTTCACTGTTATTGTAAATAAAAGGAAATATGTTTCCCCTCTGGACTCTCTATGTAAAACATATAAATAAATAAATAAATATTTAAGGTTTTGTTTTTGCACAGCCAAGATAAGCAGCTGTGACTTTTTCTCAAGGGAAGGGTGCTTCCTTCCCAGCGACACAATCCAGGTCATCTGTCACTACAATGGCATCAACTCAATGCAGCAGTAATTTATTTTTAAAGACTTACTAATTTGAATGCCCTGTACTCTACTTGTAAACCCTAGAAAAAAATTTTAGAATTTGTTTTTGTGACCGTTATCCTTTTTCAGGTTTCCTATTCACTGAAAGGCAGATTATACAACTCTGTTACATCTCTAGTTCTGGGTTTGACTCTTCTATCTAGACTTATTACTTCAGTGACATGCTGACAGTTGCCAGCAATATCAAAGAATTCAGCAATTTCGGGACCCCAAAATACTTCAGTAATGAATCAGACGTTTTATTTCATTCTGCTGCTCCTTTTTTCTTATTAGAGCCCTTCCCTTCTGCCTTCTCCCCACAGTTTTCAAAGCCTCCACAAAGAGATATCCCCCGGCTTCCCAAGGCAGCTGTGCGTCAGCTGATGGCAAGCTGTCCTGCAGCCCCTGCACTCCTGCCCAGCCACCCTCCGGCTCCATCCCTTCCTGCCGGAGGATCCTTGGCACTTTGAACAGAACACAGCAGAGAGGAGCTCCTGCAAAAGCCAGGGAATGCAACTCTGAGAGTCTACTTCAAGGCAGCACTTAATTGCAAGCAGAGTGCCATCGATTTCAAACACCATAGGTTTTTTGCTGCTGCTGCTGCTTCCCGTGTTTCAACACCCGGACTGTGCAATTCTATTTGCATCTCTGCAAGGAACAGACAAAAAGACCAACCATTATCAATTAGTTCAATCACACTTCACCATTTTTGTGTGAACATGGTTTGTCTGCTGGCATGTACAGACCCAAAACTTCTCCCATCACTATTTAACTCTTACCTGACAGCAAAGTTGAAGAGATACAGTAGGTGTTAAGCCACTGGTTATCAACCATGAGTCACTCTGCTTGCACACAGAGCAAATATGCCTTAAAGTAAGTAGTTAAGGGTATGTCCAGGTCAGTGTGGAAAAGAAGATGAGAAGAAAGGGACACAGAGCTGCAGCAGAACTACACTGATAATGTCATATGACTTGAATCTCACACACAGCACAGTGCAATGCTCGAGGAAAGGCTAAAATTGCTTTACCAACAACCTCCCTTCACGAGTGAAACCATGCCTGGTGGGTCTAGATGAAAGATGGGCAACTTACGGTCCTTGACCAGACATGACCTGTGACTTTATTTCATAAAATTCCTAGCAATATGATTTTCTTTTTATATTATTACTGCATAACTCTATGGCACACATTAATGTAATTCAACAAAAATGACCAAATAGCCTATTCTTTTCCACTAACCTTGCTCTCCAGCGTAAGTATAGCTCTCTACCACACTTATTTTACCTAGTTCCTCTGCAGGGTTAATTACCTTGGGCAGATCTTTGTGCTAACACAGCAGTATTGCTTTTAGTACTTGAACAAGCTTGTTTAGAGCCTCTTGAGTGCATCTCTGTATAGCACTGCACTGTTGCCTCAGGGACATATCCTGAGAGCTGCATTCTTATAAGCACCTTGAAGTTGTGCACCAGCTCCCTAAATGAGAGCTGGATGCCTATATCCATCCTCCAGGCACTTTTAACACACCTACTCTCAGCTTTGTCTTATCCAAAATAATAATGATAATAATGGTTCTTGCTTCAGTAGGGTGCAAAATCCTTAAACAGCAGATGAGGAATTAAGAGTGAGGAAACGCCCAGAGAAGAGCAGGCCTAACGCACAACCACTGAATCTCAGAAGCAACTATAAAGACAACCTGGGAGCAAATTCTCAGAAATTTCATACAGACCCCTAACTCCACATTAGTAATACAGGGTTGGTGCTGGAAAGGCTAGAGAAGAAACAACAAAATCTTCCCTAGATGTTCTTCTTATCTTGGGAATCCCTACTCAGCTTCTGTATAGTGTAACATAGCAGTAAATCTGCAACAGAACATAAAGGAAGCCAGATGTTGAATTCAAAAAGTTATTAAACAAATTAGAAAAAAAAATCCATCCAGAACAGTTCAACACAAAGACTGAACTTTAACCAAGGAAGCACCATGTCACAGAGTGCTGGAAACTAGTAATATATGACAGAAATCTCCCAAGTTCTTGACATATTCAGACATTCTTTCATCAAGCATCTGTCACTGGCCACTGTTACAAATAGGATACGCACTACATGGAGCTTTGGCTGACCCCGTATGGCTGTTTCTATGATCCTTACTCAACATTTTAGTACTGGCTACCAGGGAAAGAGGAATCTCAGGTAACAACATAAGCCCCTCTTTACCCCTCCAAGACCATAATCCTCAACTCTTAAAGCAGAGCTTGGTGAAATACAGGTGCTGAGAAACAGGGGTTTGGAGGCATTCTTCCCATTTATAAATATATCCATGTGGAAAAGATACACAGTATGAATAGTTTCTGTAAGACGACAGGTGAACAGGAGAAAATGAATACAGCTAGGACCTACACACAGCCTCTATTTTATTAACGGACAGCTAAGAGCACTGGTGTGGCTTAAAACCTTAGCTCTGGATACAGGTTGCTGTTTCAATATAGCCTTCAGTTTCTATAAATTATTCAAATATGTTTAATAGATATTTTCACAAACTATTTCCCACAGATGTTCTTAATTTCGAGTGTAGCTCACTTATCTAACTCCTTTGGCACATAGCAATTTGAACTCTGTTCGGGTTCCTTTCTGGAAAGAGCACAAGAGGTAATCTTCATTCAGACGGAACAAAGCATAATCTTTCACTTTGTGCAAAGCCATGCAGGAAAACAGTTGTTTTCTTAGTACGAGACAAAGTAATATTGAACACAAAACATATAGGGGCAGAGCCTCAGCTGGTTTGAGTTTGCTTGTTTACAATAAGAGCAGTGGAACAGTGTCAATTTACACACACACAAAACGCCACCAAGAGCTTCCAGTGGAGGCTGTATGAAGAAACACCAGCAGTGCTTTTTTTCCCCCTACAATTTTAAGTCAACAAATCAAAGCAATTATTTGCAGCTCTAAAGCCAGCTATAATTTGCACCTTTTGCACAATTATGTTTCTCCTGAATGACGTAATTTCCTTCCTACTCCCTACAAACAGGGCATACCACTAGAATGATGCGTTCTGAAGCTGAAGCATATGAACAGAGCTCTTAAAGGAACAGCAACTTCAATCAGCGGCTCAGCTTCTTTTAACTATCAAAATGAAACTCTTTCTTTTTATTAACTGATGAAGTGAGATACCCGGCTGCTCAAAGCAAACAGAACACAGCCTCTGAAATCAGCATGTCTTTTTGTAATGGGAGCATATCCAGTTCCTACAAGCAGGAAAAAAGCCTGGGAATAAAATATCATTATTATAGCAAAATAAAATCTCTCAACAGCTGTCATAGGGCTCACTCTTGCAAGATGCCAAGGGCAATGAAGGGCCAAATGACAGGGGTGGAATTCCACCCTCCTTATCAGTAAGATGTAGGAAGGAGAGGAAATGGATAGAAAAGACCCTGAACTGCATAACAGGCTGTTAGGAAAGAGGGCTGAAAAGCTTAAAACAGCCACAAACAAAACCACACAATTCCAACCTAATAAACTCAATTCCAAAAGCCCTGTGTCCTACCAAAGGAACAGCAAGCAGAGAAGAGGTGATAGGCTAATTTCCACCTTGAGACGGTCATTTTGGGTATCATTGTGAATGCGTAGGAGGATCGTAAGGATTCATTAATCACAGAAGACAGACATACCAGGACCCAAGCATTAATATTAATGGCATAGTTGGTCAAGAAATAGAGTTTCTCCTTTGGAAATTTAATCACACTTTCTGTTCAAAGACATTTTGTGTAATGTTTTGATAGCCTCCAATTAATAGCATGGTGGGGCACATACCAGAGATTTACACCTGCATGTGCAAGTCACTAACAATAATCCAGCATAAAATATTGACAACTGGAGTCAAAGTACAAAGATACAGAACAGGACACTGACCTGTAGTGAAATAGAATTTGACACAGTAGATTGGAAGTGATCAGCATCTTAAATTAGACAAATGCTTTTGTATATTCACTTAACACAGCAAAGTAAATGAAAATTTCTGGTAACTGCCTGGTATATATGTTTAGTACTATCAATTAGACTGTTAGCAGTGTTAATGTCTCATCTTTATAAACAAAGGCATTTATTGCTTGCTTTGTATTACAAAAAAATATCCCAACTAGATATATTTAAGAATTATATCAGTTACAACACAAGTCAATTCAAATAACTAACACAGTTTAGTGTATTTCAGCAAAAGTGTTGACTTCTAATGCATACTGCTGCTATGCCAAGCTTGTTATAAACAAGCAGCAACATTCCTTCCATCTACTACACATTAAATGGGCTGTATGGAGTGAATACCAATTCAATGTCAGGGCTTCTCATCTTTTTTTTTAGGCAGCGTTTGTCTGTTATGCACTTAAAAATCAGCAACAGCAACATAGCTTTCTCCTTTCTCAAAACTTCGCTTTAATTGCCTGCTCTCCTAGCCACAACATCATGCGAAAACCCTTTCCAGGGAGAGGGGTGATCTGAATCCTAACAGCTGCAGTAGTTGCTGGTCTGTTTAGCAATAAAAATGAACCATCCCATATTAATGAACAGTCTCTCCTTTCCTGCTGTAATAAAAACAAAGCCCTTGCTACTGCCATTAAGAAGAGTCATCGGTATCTCAAATAAACTATTAAACTCGTTAAACAAGTCAGAGAAAGGCAGTTACACGTTTGTCCACTATTCACTGGCAGCATTGTTCGATGATACTAATGCCTTTTTATCTCACATCTGGGTCTGAACTGAAATTGGGCAGGACCAAGGATACTGGCTTCGATTTGATGGGTCCGAAGAGAGTCGTTGACTGATTTGTCCATCACCATGCTCAGAAAGGAAAGGTTTGCTCATCAGCTAGAAACCAATCTGTTTTGACATTTGGCTGAGTCACTAGCTGCAGACACAAGTTGCACTCCCTCCACCCAGGAAAGGCTTCATAACCCTTTCCATGAGCCTCTTTCAGAACGGTCAGCAACTCCGACTGAACAAGGCAGTTAACTTAATAAAGGCAGACTGTTCACTTCCTGCTTAAGAAGCCCCAAAGAATGCTGTCTGGCTCCTCCTAACGATCCTAATAGGCCTTCATGATGTTACTTCATGATGTTTAAAAATCCAGGGCATAAAGACTCCAAAGGCCAGTCTGATAGCTGGGAATTAATTGGAAATGATAAATTCCAAGTCCCATCCTTCCTCCCTCTGGGAATAGCTCGGCCACCTCAGCCTGGAAGAGGCAACAGAGACAACGCCATGCTCCAGCACTCAGGAGCTCCACTTCACAGCAGCAAAACCCACCTGATGCCAGTTCAGGCAGGCTGAGACCTCTCTGCTCCAGAGGAGTGATGAAAACTAAACTGACAGAGTCAGAATCGAGCCACTGGATAACTGAATGTGTTTCAATGTCTACATCTACTTTTACGATACAGATGCTGAGCAAGTTTAACAACTTTTGTCATTAAGCTTAACACGTCTCCTGTCAAAAAATGATTTGCACGGCTCTCCAGTGCAATGACAGAGAAGGGTTAGAAAATGAACTGAATCCTAAATACTCCAGTTCAAGGAAGCATTTACTTTTCCTAAGTCTAAATTATTTCATACAAGATTTTTTTTTTTTTTAGCTGCAATAGTACATCCGCACTATTATGCTACATGCCAACAAAATGCTTCATCCTGAAAAGATAAAGCAGTCCTGTCTTGAAAAGTCAGTTGTGTGAAGAGAGATACTGAACTAGACACCTCACACAGACAGACACAAAGGAGCAATCTTGGTTTGTTGTCTTTTCAGCTCCCTAAATAGCCTTCTCCCTCTCCTAGAAGTTCCTTCTTCTTTGGTAGGAAGTTAAGCCCAATGGAAGTGTTCAGAAGATCTCATGCCAGACAGCGGTCTAATCAGTTATTAATATCAAGGATGGTCGAACGCATACAGACAATATAGGAAATTATAAAGGACTGTCCCTACAAGAGCAAAGTAATAGCAGAGCAAAAGATTTAAGGGGAAACAAGAGCCAAGTGCAGATATTTCCTCCAGCATCATACAGAGTATTCCATAGAGTATTAAACATTTACACTAATGAAAAGCAGAGATACACAAAGAGAAAAGCAGCACAGTCTGATTAACAAGAAAAGACACTAATCATCATCAGACTATCAGCAGTCTTCAAGTTGAAAACATTACCTTTCCGAGACGAATGCAAATTCATGCATCGCAAGCAAATGCACTAACGTTTAGAAAGCTAGTAAGAGAAATGTCTTCAGTTATACAAATATAAAGGACACAAGAAATGATAGTAGGTAACAAATTCAGGACATTCAAAATACAGCTCAGGAATACTGTTCCAGTAGTAAAAAGACAGTAAATTTTAGGCCTTCCATTTTACAAGTGATTCTGGCAGCACTTCAACGCAAAAGCAAACCAACAACACAAACCTCATTGATTTTCTTGCAAAATCATCTATAGTTACTCTAAATCATTCCCATGCCCCCAATAATAAATACAGCAATTCATCAAAACTATTAAAAGACTGTTCACAGGACAATAACACAGAATTTTTTTAAAAAATCAGAAACCTAGCCAAGCTGTGAGTATAAAAAAACCCACACCTCTCTCATCACCATATAAACACTTTTCTGACTATGTTACAGGTTGGCAGCAATCCTGAGAGAGCCACCCAATACAGAAACGTAATCAAAAAAGAAAAGTGAATGTGTGGGCCTGCATTAATCCTTCTCTTTGTTACATATTAGTGCTATTAATTTACAATTAGTTTTTAGATTAGAAACATAAGATTTTATTTCATAAATGCCACTGGGAATTAGAAGAAACTGCAGATGGAATTAATTATATTTGGAGGAGGAGAAAGGAGGATTGTGTCTAACTTGACAGCTCAAAGCAGTGCCATCATCTCAGTGTTTTCCATTATAATTACTGCTATTATGGTATGCACATCTGGTCAATCCAAGCCATAGCATCATCAGTAACAGAATGGAGGGTAGTTAGAGCCCATGATCTGGCTAGATGATAGTCCTTTATAGTCAGAGTGTGTACTTCACCATAGCTGCTCTTGAGGTTGTCCAGAAAATCCTGCCTATCTGCTCACTCCACACAGTATCTCCTAACACGGAAATAATTCAGAAAGAACCAGAAGCAATATGGTAGATCAAAACCTGGTCACCAGGTGGTGGGCTGTCCAACACACGCATTAAAAAAAAAGGTTACTCTGCTAACGCAGCACATGCTTTCTGCGAGCAGGAAATAACTGAGAGAGGGGGGCATTGAAATGAATAGCAGGAGGGCCGAAAAGATTCAGGATGAACTTTTATTTGCTACCAGTTTGACTGAAGCAACTTCACAGGTACTGAAGTTATCCAGACCACTATCCCACTTGAATCTGGGGCAGGAACTACAGTCCACACACTCATCTCAGCTGAAATTACAAATCATTTATATAGGCCAAAAGTACAGTTTCTTTATCAGCTGAGGTCAATATGAGAACCTAACACCATGTCACCATCAAAAGATGGGATCCATCACCACCTCTCCCCCACCACCCTCCTATGTAAAACTGATGTCCCTCTAGTTTCAGCACTGCCAATCATGTAGCCCCATGAGCACCAGTACTGACCCCAAGAAGGTGAAAGAGTGATGGGAGCAGCATAAGGGAGGGCAGAACTGAGACTTTCAATGGCAGTTCAGTCTGAGCTCAACTTAAGCTGATCACAAAGCAACACCCAAATTAATGCCAGGACTACAGTTTGCTCAGTGACTCCAGAACAAACAACATACAGCTCAAAATTCCGACTTCATATAGTAAAAACTTAAAATACGTGTATGCAGAGCAATTTTTACAAAGTTTAATCTTTGCATCTAGAAGAAACTTGTGAAAAACAAGACAGCTTACGTATATGTAGTCTAAAGATAAAGACACTGGCTGGGAACTACTATGAACAGATGCTTATGGTCTGTGGTGTTTGATATCCACAAAAGCTGATGTTGTCTGGATAGCCCATTATTATGGCTCAACTTCCTTGCAATTACATGAGGAAAAACAGATGCTACACAGTTAAACAATAAGATTTAGTTATTTCCCTTTTAAACAGGAGGTAAGGTGAATCAGAAGGCTGCTAGAACAGTTTGCTAAAATGGAGGTGTCCTTCACTCAAAGGTAAATATGGGAAAATCAGTCCCCAAAAAATTTTTCTTTGTCTTCTGAGAACAGTGAAATCAAGGAAGAGCCAGTGAAGACAGCAAAATGGGAATTTCAAAATTTCTGACATTGTAAAAGAGAGAAAAATGGCTATTTGTGACTATGGGGGAAAAAAGTGTAATTTGATAACTAGAAAAAGAATGAAGACAAGCCATATGAAAGTGTTTTTTTAGTTACTTCTGTTAAATAGGAAATCAGTAGTATTAGTCAAGATCCCCAGTGTCACCCTCATTCAGATATTGTATAATGATGTAACAATTATTCCAGATTTACATGCTTAAAAGTAAATAAATAAATAAATAAATTTTCCCCTCTCTCTCTCTCACTTTTAAAACAGAAAAAAAAAATTAATTCTGTTAGGATTAAAGATTATGTCTTATATGAGTAATGTTCTTTTCATTCCCAATTGATTAACCTTCTTCACCAAAACTGTAGGCTGCAAAAACTGGTTTTTCATTTCAATAGAAGAGTCAAATTTTTTAAACATAATTTCGGAGCAAATTGAATGCAAATATTTTTATTTTAAGAAGCACTACCTCCCCTTCTCAGATCCATAATTTTCTTTGACACAAAGCATTGTTAGACACCATCTTGCATTAACTGCTGCATCACTAAGTCCTCTGGAGTGGTCTCCTTTAATCTTCCTTTCCTCGGAGAGATCTAACTTTTCATGAAGTATTTAAATGTTCATTGAGCCAGGGGTCAACACAGTCAGAATGAGTCTATCGTGGCATATTTAGACTCTTACTTGGGAGGTAGGACAAAAAAAGAAAAAACACACAGTGCTTAAGTATGACTGCATGCCATCCCAAATGATCGCTTACTGATATCTAGAGTGCATGAGCAGTAAAATACAGGAGTTCAGCCTCCTTTGGAACAGAAACCTGGTTCCCAAAATCCTTGTCAGTAATGGAAACTGCTGGGAGCATGAGAAAGGAGCACCGCACCAACTCTGTCAGTATCCAGCTTCCACCCCTTCTACTATTTTCATTGACTGATAGATAAAGCTAGCAGATCTATTTTGGGGGGGAGGATCTTTATTAGAAATCACATCAAATCTTTTTCTTATTTAAAATTCTATGGGCATATCTGCGCAAGGGAAATTGTGAACACTGAGCCAAATTGACTTCAAGTGTGAGTTTAAAATGCATTAGTTAAAACTTATTAAATCCCCATGCAGACATTTTCATTCATAAGTAAAGTGGCCTAGTTTAATCTGATTTAATTAATATGTTACAAATTCACCCCCTTGTTAATTAAACCTCACTTTCCTGAGCATGCCCAGTCACTCTGCAAAAGGCTGTGAAACACACCCTGCAAGCCTCTCTCCTGGGTTATGCACTGGGTTTTGCGTAAGCCAGGACCAGTGCGAGGGAACACAGTTGCACCTGCATTTGGAACACAAGCCTGACAACAAGGGAGCTGGAAGTAGGAGGGAGTTAGGAGAGTTTTAAACTCAATGTGCAAGTCTGGACAAGCTTGGACAAGACTCACATGAACAAATCTGCTGTAGAATAACTAATGTGATACAGTGTTAGGCACAGGAACAATTGTTAAGAACAGGGAAAGCTATATTACCTGAATGCTCAGGAAGACTAATCCAAACAAGTGGTGCTTTTATCTTACATGTTTTATATAAGATTTCAATTTATCATGCTCTTTTCTCCTATGTTTTTTTCTTGTTGCTATTTGAATGTTTGCAGGACCAAGGAATTAAATTCAGTACCCATAACCAAACAAAGCACAACAATGCAAATAAAATTGGAATATAAGTGCTAGTTCTAAGCCTCAATAATCCTATTTTCTAATCCTAGGTTTTTAAAAGCACTGGTACCACTCATACCAAGCCCATATAGAGTAGACAAAAGGGCACTTGAGATAACATATGCACAAAAAATATTTCATCTATTATTTACTTATTCCTCTACTGCAGAACCTGTAGTACTGCAACTTTAGTGTCACAGGTAAAAAAATATTCTACAGTGTAAAGACAAGTGAGCTAAACTGGAATCCTTTTCCACACATTAAGACATTTAGTGGTAAAAACAGGATCTTTCTGTCCCCCCTTTGCTCAACTGCAAACAGCTCCTATCTTCAGTGACACTAATTCACTACTCTGATGGTTGTCCTATGGCCTATGTGAAAGAGTTGGTAGTTTCTGTTCCTACTGGGCAGGTATCCAAGCTGTAAAGCTACTGTTCACTTGTCACTAATTGATACCCTTGGTAGTCCATTAGGGAAACTATCGAATGAATAAGCACCTCTCACTGGTGAAAATATGCTCAGGACATGGTAAAAAGATTGTGGCACACTGGCAAAAGAGCATGAGAAAAGCTCCACTGCTACTCATGCTCCATCCATTCAGAAGATAAATAGAGGGCTTCATTCTTCAGATCTGTCACTTTGGCATCTTTCATAGCAATAAATTAGCATTTAAGAAAAAGCTACAGGAAAATGAATTCTTCTTGCCGGTGACAAAACCCAATTCTCACACATAAACATAACAAAGGACAATCACTTCATAAAATATTCTCTGAAAAATAATGTATTATTCATATGCTGAATCATGCAAAATTTCTCTGACCTTTTGTGCGTAGCTTTTTCTGGATGTCAACTGTTTTATAACTTTCTTGTATTTTTCATTCTTTCAAACTCATCAAAATTAATTTTAAGCAGTGATTTGATCTTGTATTTTAAATCATCGTAAAATCATTCTACTAGAAATCTGAGGGAAGCAACACTTAACTTTCTCCAGTCTCTCCCAACGTCTATTCATGAAAGATTTGCTAATTGTTAAATAATCCTCATTTCATTTTTTTGCTTCTTTTGCATAATGTATTGTTAAATTACATTAACTTACTGAATAAGCATTTCAGTAGAGATACTTAATTTCTTTTGTAACTGATTGAAACAAGAAAGACAGCATTCTAATTTACAGCCTCTAACAATCTCAAAAATTAATGCTCAATGCAAAACAGCTGGAAACAGTAATACTAAAACTGTGCCAAACATACAGAGACAACTCAAGCATTTAAACTGAAGCTATTAAATTTGGTACCATGATGGCACATTCCTTTTACACTAACAGACTATCATGCTATCTCACCACCACTGTCACTGAATAGTTACACTGATCAGAATTTGCCCTAAAAGGAACATGCACAGTTTCCATCAGTTTTGTACATAATTTTTGTTAAACATGTAATAACAGAATTTTGCATCTTTTTCCCAGGCAAAATACAGCAGCCAGTCTGGCCCATGCATCTAGTGACTATGCCAAGGCTGTAATATTATCTCATGCCTGCAAAACCTTGTAGTTCTCTGACATCAGTTGAAAACGAGAGTAGCTGGAAGATGGTCAAATGCAGCTCAGTGAAATAACACCCTTGCAATTTCTTATTGATACCCCCAGCCAGTATCAAGCCATGAATTGTAGCAGTCGCCATAAATTACAGCCATGCAGCAAGCATTGTTTAACACAAGTTTTCCAACAATACAGCTGATTACAATTACAGCCAGAATCATTTCTATAAAGATTTGCAGAAATAAGTTCTGAGTGTGGCAGACAAAAAGTTGGGAGAGTTCAAAGTCATAAGCATTCCAAGTGAGTTTAAAAAAAAAAGTCTTCATCTATTTTTACAAGAAAAAAATGAAACAAAAGGAACTCAGTTTTCGTTTCAATAAGAGTGGCTTAGAAACTTTTACAAATGCTCTGCCCCTACTGAAATAATACATCCTATTGTCCCAGCTGCCGAGCACCCAGCAGTAAGCAACACCCAGCAGGAGCAGCAGCTTTTCAGCTTTTCTCATAGCAGGTCAGCTGTAGACATACACGTATTTTCTAAACCTTTACCATTCAAGGCAGATCAGCAATTGCCAAGGCTTTCCAAGAACTTGCACTGCACATATGCGGTATCTAACCTTACAATGCAAACATAACATTCAAAACAGAATTAACCATTCACTAGTCTGCACTTCTTTGCTTTGTCTTCTCCCCAAGATGTGGTAACTTTAATCTAGGATACTAGGAGGAAAAAAAGAAAATGTTGTTCCAGGTTCAAGATCAACTCAAAATCACTTTCAGAATGAGAACACTAAAAATCAAATGTAGAAGTTCCCAAGATACTGCAGATAAACCTGTGCTTCTTACCGTGATTGACATGGAAATAACTACTTTCTCTACCACCTTTAAAACCACTGATGGTACCTTGGAGTACAGTTCAAAACTGCAAAACACAAGACTTTGAATGCCTTGGCTTATTGGAGTCACTGCTGGAAAACTCTGATTACCTAGTGTGAACTGTTTTTCCCATTTATTATGAAGATAAATAAGTAGGCCCTACATTTTACAGTCTTGCACACAGAATGAATTCTGCAGGACTTTAACTTACTACATCCATTTTCCACCATTCCACAGTTATGTTCTGGTAGAGATACTGGCACAGTATTTCAATTATTCTTCCAAGATGGACAGCTCAAAGAGCCACAGAAATGCTGCAAATCTACATGTACTTGCACAGTGACATTTAAAGCTACACCTCAGCCCCTGTTTGAGCATGACAAGATGAAGAAACAGATCAGGCATACCCTGCGTAGGACTGTGAATATAATACTACTACAGTGTGTGGGAGGCAAAATATTTCACTGCAAGGAAAATCTGACAGTGGAAATTTCCATTCCTTGCATACTTTAAAGGTGAACTTGGATCTTACACGTGAAAAGTATTCAAAACTGGAAAACAAATTCAGTCAGTATACCTGTACCAATAGAAACAAAAGTTAAATCAACACCTTGATTTTGCCTTAGGAATTAGTGAAACCCTTCATAACTCTCAAGTGTACACATCTCACAGTCACAACACACACACAAAGATTGCTGGCTAGGTAAAATATGTGTGTTTAATGTGCGTTCAACAAAAACATGTATGTTCAACACAGTTTACTGCAGATCAAAACATCTATTCTCACACATGTTGCAGCCTGACTCCATTTCTGCCTGACTTTTCACCTGTTTTTTCCCTATGCTACTCTTGTAAAGCCATCTCTAGCTTTAGCTGTCTTGACCTCAGATACACACATCTTGCTCTGCACATTTCAATGCCTACAGAAAATGAGTGGATCACCCTTCCCATTTTCATCAGCTACATTAGCTTCCACGTGCTTCATGAACCAGTTGAATTTTGTGGTCCTTCTCAGGCTTTATTCTAGCCTTTCTTGCTGTCCTTCGTGTAGCAGTAGCCTTTCCCCAGTATCTCCACACCAGTCTCCCCAAACCCTAAACCGACACCTTATTTTTCAGCAGGAATTACTGTCTGAAACAAAACACAAGTATTCAACCATATTACACTGCTTATAATCTCTTGTCCACATCTAGCGAGAGGCATTCAAACTGAGCAGAACTTACTGTGAAGTTCTTCCTTTCTTGATACAGCTTGGAAGTTAAATACTATTTTATATAGTACTCAAGAACATCTCAGAGTTCAATAATAAAGTTATTGCACTTTACATGATGTAGGAAAATTCAGCTTGCAAAGCTTAACAACTGAGGAGACAGAGGGGACTGGATGAGAACATATAAACATGCTATTAGCAGCAACCTAAATGGAAAATACTATTTCTAAACAATAAAAGAGTTTAAAATCCATATACTTTCATTGCAAGGTGCATAATGCAGGAGTCATTCTAGTAGATGAAGAAAATGGTAATGAAATATTAAAAAAAAAAAAAAAATCTGTCAAACACTAAAAAGTATCCAATTTCAAAATGTACTAAATTTGCTAAGCTGTCATCACCATGTTCTCTTTATAGAACACTCACAGTGTGCCAGTACTTTGCAGGTAAAACTCAATCCTTCATACAGTTGTTTATAATCTATATAGACAACACAAGAAGAAGCAGTAATGAAAGTCAGTGCAGTCAGAAGACAGAATAAAGCAGGGATGTTCTATTTCTACAAGGTTAGGAGGGGTTACTTTTTGCTTACTTTATTTTCTGAGTCATTTTACTTAAAGTAAGCCTTAGTGAAGTTGCAACAAAAAAGCCAGGATTTAAAGGTCCCTTTGAATGCTTTTTCAAAAAGAAGGAAGGGATTCGAATAAGAATGGAATCAAGACCTGAAAGACAAAGGTGGAAGTGAAGAGAATGAAAAAGGAATTAATAGTTACGTATCATCCAGTAGGTACAGTCAAAACCAGAGACAAAATAGGGCAGCTCCTGGTCACATTTAGAAAGACTGGAGAGAGGCAAAGCATGGGGTTCTGGACATTCAAATAACAAAAGGTGACAAACAAACCATCAAAGCCAAGACAACAGTTTCAAAACAGAAGTGGAGACAAGGAGGACACTACTGGAGATACAATGAGTGAAATGCAATAGGAAACAGTATTAAACTGAGGGAGAAAGAAGAGGTGTGAAAGTTACATACCACAGTTCTGCTTAACATGGGACAGGAAGACGAAGCCAGTGGTCCTCAAGGAAGTGCAGAAGTACAAGAGCCTGGGGGAAAGAGGTGTACAGGTTTTGCCATATTTACATTTTATTGGCAGAACGCCATGTGGAAAAGTCTGAGGTAAGGAGAGAAAGATCATCTGTTAAACCCTTATGCACATCTAGCATATAAAGTCCCAAAACGAGATGAGGTTACCCAGGGATGAGTTACCAAGTTAGACAAGGAGAGGCCTGATGGAAGTTCTCTTTCCCCACACCATAAATAAAACAGCAGATAAGGCACTAGAAGATACCACAAATGCCAGCAAAACCCATGCCCAAACTTGAAGGGAAAAAGAGAAAAGAAAAAAAAAAAGCAAGAGGAAAAAAAAAAAACAACATTGTGAAGCCTGAAGGAGAGAAGCATTTTCCATGTAAGTGACTAATGACTCTGAGGTCATCAGAAACAGCCAGCTACTACAAGTGTAAAAAGGTCTCTTATGATGTGGCCAGGTAGAAACTGTTGTTATCAAGTCTAAAGTACAATTTCCAGGGATTAAAGGAGACCAAAGAAGAGACTATCAAACAGAGAATTAGCAATAACGTCAAGGATAAGAGAGTAGACAGTATTTTCAAGCAGCACAGAAGCATAAGGGAGAAGGAAAGTGCAACTGTAGCTGCTAAGGAAGCTGGAAAGAAAAGGGCAATGTTGCCAACTCTCTATTTTATCATACCCTCAAAATTCTGATGATAAATTAAACTCTTAACTTGTCTGTGTCTACACAGAAAAGGGCAGAAAGGACTTCCAGTGATACAGACTAATTCAATGCTGTCTTAAATAAAGAGAAATGATAACTCTCTCTGTGAGTTTAGAGCATAAAAACTTGCACAAAACATGCTTTTTTTTTAATAATTCTCTCCTAATAAGGGCTACTATGCCATTTTACTGCGAACAGTATTCTCTCTAATTACTGCATAATTGTATTTAACTGTTTCTGAATACATTCTGAAAAGAGGTGAATGAAAGAAAAACAAGACAGAAATCCCATCATCACTGTTGCACCACCTTATTTCAACATCATTTCACTTTGGTAAGATTTTATCCCCAAACATTCACCCTAAAGATGAAGACATCCCTCTTCTAGCAGTTCTAGTTTTCAAATATCTGTTGATTTCTCTAATCACATCCCCTCTTACATCCTGCAGTTTTCCTTCACCAATTTTACTCTCTTCTCCTTTTCTTCTTCCTTGGATCCTCGCTCACTCAGAGCCTTGACACCCTTCCTTTATTTCTGATTCCTCCTCCGCAGTTTCTTTGCTTTCATACTGCCTGCTGCCCTCCTTTCCAGCTATCTGTACACTGTAAGAAATATTTAAATAGAAGATCTCACTTTGAAAACTCGTCTCCCCTGGCAGTCTCCCTGGGCTGGGGCGGCCGCTGGCACTGGCAGGCATGTGTTGCTACGCAGCGCTTTAGCACCCTGTTTGAGGGAGCGGGACTCAGCTCTGCTCCACGCTGCTGATGCAATGCCCTGGTTTGCAGAGAACAAGGGGCCTACATTACCTCAGTCGCAGGAAGATCAAAGTCCTGTTCATTTTTGGAGGTGCGTAGGAGGACAGAGGCAAGAGTATATTGTCTTTTTTTAAACAAAAATGTAAATAAGCTTTCCTAACATGCCCCCTCTACGGTATTCCCACCTCCAGAAAATGAGCGGTATTTTGCAGCTAAAGAACTTCCAGAGAATTTTTTTGGCCAAGGTCACAGAGAAATATCTTTAAAACAAAAACCAACAACCATTTGTAACCAGCTCACCAAATCAGGCAGCCTCTCTGCTGCTTTATAACTGCATCTGACCTTTTCCTAGGTCCATTTAAGCCCAGCATGGGAAGGCCATTTTGGACATTGGGCGCAGTGCTGATACAGTCCCTGCTGGGCAAACCTTCCCGTGCAAAGCAACATAAACACAGCCAGCCTCAGTCTGGTCAAAACTGCTGCACACGCAGAGGTAAACAGCAGGGCATGGTCCTGCTGCAGGATCTGCACTGTGGTAGCATTAGGTGGGACTACTATCACTATCTCATCCAGACATAACTTCTAGGTCCTCTCTGAGTTCTTCTCAAATCTCAAGTGTAACTGGCTACCTGGATATTAAGACATATATAGTGCAGGAGCCATACCCCAGATCCTGTAGCTGTTTTGAACCTGACTCTAAATGGCTTGTCTTACTAAAAACCACGAATACCAAGTACCGACCCCAGAACAGCAGGCCTTCATTTTGGAAAAGAGATACAAGGATGAACGTAGAGACAGCAGTTATCTTCTCACTGAACAGCACATATTACTCCCTCACTTTGTGTTCCTGGCACAGACCGTATTCACTGCCTCAGGCGTCATTTTTTTTCATTTGGATCCAGGTGGGTGATATGGGGATGTTCAAGTGCTGAGGTGGACAGGCAGAAACTACTGGACTGGGGAGTGATCACGGCAGTCAGGGTGCACACCTCAGGATTTCAAGCAGCTCAGCCCCTCTGAGTAAATGACAACTACGGATGGAGCTCGCACCTTCATTCTGGCACCCTCTGCACACCAAGTCACCAGGACACAAACCACAGAGAACCACTGCACTCAGTTCTCTAACACATATATAAAAGAGCCAGGCAAAGTACCTCATGCCAGGGTCTCTTTCAAGTCCAAATCTACAGTAAAAGACCAGAGGTGAAGCCAGAAATGAAGGCTTGATACCCATGTTTCTGTTTTGCCCTGAGACTAGCTCACCAGCCAGTTAATGGCAGACCACAGATAGGGAGAAGCCTTGACAGCATCTCCTACTTTGTCACTGAATTAAATGGAAAGATGCCATGTTTAACAAAAGAGGAAGCAACACTTTAAAATACACCTAAGATATTTCCAGAGAAGAAAATTCAGAGAGAATGAAGATGACAAGAAAGTTTTCATGACAGTAGCAGGAGTTTATTGGATTTAGTGAAGATTTGCTGAGAGAAAAGTCTTCTTGAGGATAAATAATCTTTGCTTGACTTTTGCGCACATTAGTCAGCAAGATATGGGATCTATCTATCTATCCATCCATCTATCACATAAAGAATATCATCAAATAGCATGTGCACTTTTGTTCTGTGTTGTGGTGGTTTAAGACCAGCCCGTAACTAGGCACCACACAGCCACTCACTCATTGCCCCCTACTCCCAGTGGGATGGGGAGGAGCATCGGAATAAAAAAAAAGTAAAACGCATGGGTTGACATAAGAACAATTT
The DNA here is from genome assembly GCF_000737465.1 of Haliaeetus leucocephalus. Lineage (NCBI taxonomy): Eukaryota > Metazoa > Chordata > Aves > Accipitriformes > Accipitridae > Haliaeetus > Haliaeetus leucocephalus. Next base: position 9,641,865 of record NW_010972436.1, read on the forward strand.
AATCACTAAAGTAAAATAAAATGTAATACAAACAATAATAACAATAAAATGAATAAAATAAAATAAGATAAAACCCATGAAAAAGACAAGTGATGAACAATGCAGTTGCTCACCACCCACTGACCAATGCCCAAGCAGCAATCCGCCCCTCCTGACCAACCCCCCCAGTTTATATACTAAGCATGACATTCTACGGAATGCAATATCCCTTTGGCTAGTTCAGGACAGCTGTCCCAGCTATGTTCCCTCCCAGGTTCTTGTACACCTGCTTGCTGGCACAGAATGGTAAACTGAAAAATGCTTAACATAGGATAAGTGCTACTTAGCAACAATTAAAACATCAATGTGTTATCAGCATTATTCTCACACTAAATCCAAAACACACTGTACCAGCTACTAGAAAGAAAATTAACTCTATCCCAGCCAGAACCAGGACGTGTATTAGGCAAAAGAGGGTAAAGAGGAAAAGATGCTTAATATACATGCATTGTATGTTACCACATTCATATTTAATACATATGTATATGTACGTAAACTGATAGATACAGTGAATCCAGAAGTTGCTTGAATTACATCAAAAATTTTCATACTCTTATCTAAGAGCAGTCTTGTACGCTTTGCTGATCATCCTATACCACTCAGCACACAACAGAAACAAGCTGGGCAAGTTACATGACTGGAATAGAGGCTGAACTGCACACTGAAGGTAATATGACTGCTGTTATATTTGCAGGTATGAACGGTTAAAGAATTAAAAAATATTTTCTCACTTCAGTTCTCAAGTTCTCAAGCATATTTTGGAGAATGTGGGTATCCAACAATACTAGCAGAGTTCTCTTCTCTTCCTTAGAAGCACAGACTCTACCAAAAGCATCTTGACATTTCACCTTTTCTGGACAGTCAGATCCCTAACTACTCAGTAAATGAAGTAAATTGTAATTCTCATCATAAGACTGCTGCGGAAACATTTAATCCTCCCAGCATTTTGGGCTGTTTCTCTCTGATGTTTGGGGGGTTTAACATTTTTCAGTACTAAACAGGTAGCTGATACAGTGCCAAATCCATTCTTTAATTTCAGGTGCTTCCACTGCATCTTTTTCAAATTATGCAATTATGCAATAAAACTATCCTCACAATGTCCCAATCAGTCTCCAATGAACGTACATTTTAAACGGAAGATACCAGTGCCTAATAACTGAAACAGTGTTTCACGCTATCTTGAAATAGAGCTATACTTAAATTTGTGCAAGTTTGCAAATGCATTCAAGAGTATGCCTTTATTTACTTTTTTTAAGTATGTAATAATATCCTACCATATAAATTCAAAACATGTTTGTAAGAACAAATAGAATACAAGTTAGTTCTTACATAGTGCTTCTCATGAGCGTAGCAAATATCACCCTCCTCATTTAACAGATTAAAAAAGCACTTTCGTGTAGAGAAATGAAGTAACTGTCCCATGAACCAGCAGAACCAAGAACCGTACACAGACCTTAGGTCTCCTCAGACCCTGGCAGTTTTCTAGCCACTGGACAGGACCACAACCTTGGGCAGCTATGGTTCTTCCTAATGCACTCTTGACACTACCATGATCACAGCCTGCTACCCTAGTGGCATCGCCAATTAGTGATGATTGTAACTTCTACTGACATCAGTTGCATTACTGAATCCAATTAATATGACAGAAACATTCACATAATCAGCTCACTACAGACAGTAAACAACTTGTTCATCTTTGGAGCTGCCCGTTTCAGCCACCTTGGATACTTTCTCAGAAATTTTTGGAAGAGTCACATTTTCCATTAGCTCATTTTTGCATATGAAGCAATTGGGAAGAGAGCCTCTGGAAGTGATAGAGAAGACAGGCTAAATACAAGTCAGCACTATAACACTGTTGTTAAAATGTAAAAGTCACTCTGGAAAAGACAAACTAGGAGGGATCTGTAGAAAGCAGCAGAAACTGTAAGAGTTTCTGAAAGTATAATTTATGAAAAAGGACTACAGGAATTAAGTTTTTTTCAGTCTAAAAAAACAAAGTCTGAGGTGAGCCATGGTAACAGCATTCTAATACATAAAATGTTACAAAAAAGCAGCACTAGCAATTGTTCTCCACATCCACTAGGAAAGAAGAAAAATAATTAAGATAAAACTGCAGAAAATAAGATTAATTTCAGGAAAACTATGAACTGTAAGGACATAATAGAGCAAGGACTCTAAGAAAACTGAATTTTAAGAACAGATTAGGCAAACATATTTGGTGTAATTTAGGTAAACACAGTCCTACTGCAGTGCAAGATGGGCTAAAATGACCTAAAGTTGGTTTCCAGTCTTTAGCTCTTCCATGCACTACACTAAGACAAATGCATGCATTAGCTATATTTTTATAAAAAGACACATATTATATTGATTTGCCATTTAATTTTCATGTCTTCATAAATATTAATTTATTTCCACTTAGGGTAGACAAAATGACACTTCTCTACTTCTAGATATTATTACCATATATCCTTACCAGTGTGCGCTGAGTACAGCTTCCCATCACAGACCTGCACTGGGTACATACTTGATCACTCATGCCAGAGAGATGAAATAGTCTCAGACACGATGCTAGGTCCATCACTTCCTTGTGTGCCACTTACTACAAAAATTTGTGCCTTACCTAGACTACTCCTACGAGCCAACTAAAGCAAGGACAAGTCTTTAGCCTCTTTTTCTTTGTAAGAAGTAACATAAAGACACTTGAAACACAGTAAGCCCTATTTCCACAGAATTTCCCTTACCCAGCACACCCATCACCTTCCAATTCTCACACCCTTTTTTTTTTTCTCTCACTACAGTGCAGAGCCCCTCCAGCAGTGCATTTGAAAAGGACTCAACACCCCAGGTACAGGGCTTGCTCACTCTCATCATTATGTAAGGGAACACCCAAGCATGAAGGGCAGCGTATACTTTCAGACAGATAGGGTCTGATCAGCAATAAGGAAGCTTGGGGTTAGGGTGTGCTGTCTTTTGGTTTTATGTATCACTATACTAATTGACCCAATTAAAATCAACACTTAATGCCTAGTCAGACCAATATCACATCCAGTATCTAATCAGATTCACAATTTTTTCCATATATTTTATCTACAAATAATATTAATATGGGGCTGATGTATTTCCACCAGCCATTCCTGCTGGTCAAAGATCTAATCAATATTCAAAGTAAACTAAACTTAAATGTCCAAAATTTATAAATTTTTATTACACAGCAACTGTTCTATGAAAAAAAAAATCCTAATTTATGTATAGTCTGAAGTATACATCTTTCATAAGATATTATAAAGGCAGAACAAGAAGCGTATTCATAACCTCCCTTTCAGATCACAGATAATGTCAGAATAATTTTTATGAGATTATGGGTACATTTATAACTAGGCCAGAAATCTAATATTAAGTGTCTCTCTTACAGAAAATTTACCTCCACAAGTAAATGAGCAGGGAAAAGGTCACTCAAAAAAGAATAAGTAACAATAAATCAAATGGATTTTTTTCCCCATTAGTTAAAATATCTGACTATGTAACAGTTTAAGTATTAAATTCTTAAGAAAAAGGTTTTTCAAGAAAGAATTTTATCCTCTTTCAAACAAAGAAAACACTTCTGTGGCTTCTCTCACTGTGACAGGTCACTGTGCTCTCCAGCCTCAAGGTTTTTTCAGAAGTTTGTTAATCACTCAAGTGAGTGACAACAAAAATAGTCACAAAGAACAGCCATAGATGGGTCAACTGTTAACTTCTCTGTTAAATCTGGATTCATGTTACTAGTTGGACTGTTCATTAACATCAATTGCCAAAGTGAAACAAAAGGAACATTTTGTAATAGTGTTTCTTTCTTAGTAAGATACTTTATTCATACTGCATGAGTTGTACAGATGTAGGAGGAAATCTAAGGGAAAGCAGAAAGACTTTCATATGGAGTTGCATTTCTAAAATATTACTAAAGGTTTTTTTCTACCTTAAAACAGTCATTGTTCACCTTGGTTAATTAAACAGAAAAAACCCAGTATCATATAGATAAGAGCTATTTCATTCTTGCTTTTTCAAAAGTTGTAAAGGAATGTCACCCAGCAGACCCAGCCAATGCCTAAGAGCAGCAGCAGAAAAGAGCCTCCATGTTTCGACCCAACTGGGAAGCAAACACTTCAAAAAACAGAACAAAGTGGGTACTTGCTTCATGGAAACTACATTACCAACTGGGTGATTTCATGGTGTGAAAGGCAGCAGGATGCTTTACTGTGGACAGAAAGTCCACTGGATAAAAAAAGGAGAATTCTGACCCTTCTGTAGGCAGGGTGTCATAACATGGTTTCCCTTTCCTTTCTAAAGTTAAATCCAGCCACTGTAAGGCTAGGGCCGCAACTTTACACTATGAGACGTGGTAAAAGGAATACGTTGGTTTTACAGTGCTGACTAAAAAGCATGGTTAATGCCAACTACCACCTCCATAGAGCCTGGTAAATAAAAGAGTCTCATGACTAACCAGCAGAGTATTCTGAAAATACTGCTTTCACTGCCTACAGAATTATCACCAACATAAGCAAAATGTTTCCTTGAGCTTTTAAATTAACAGAAAAGCTACATTTTAACAGTATTAGTTTTTTTCCAGTTTCCATCCAAAAAAGGACAGATCCTTATTATATAAATTTAAGATTTACTAGGTATACAGTATCATGAGCATAGATCTTCTGTCCAAGAATATGTACATGTCTTCCTTTATATATAAATAAAGATTTAATAAAAGACAGACAAAACACACAGATTATAAGACAAATAGGGAGCTTGGAGAGAGGAGATAAATTGCTGACTTGGATTTAGTAAACTTTTTTTTTTTAATTAACAAAAGACCATAGAAAGAGCTTCCATACACTGAACACAAATTAATCAAATCATTCTGAAAGGGCAAAAGTAACCTGGGGGAAAAAAAAGAAAAAATAAATCAGTAGTCCATCAGATCTTACACCAAAAGAGCATAGCCTTTCTTTGCTGTCTGGCTGCAGGGTTGCCCCAAGTGACTGAGATCCTGCGTCTTGGAAGAAAGAGATCTCTGCTCGTCGAAGAGCCTACCATACAGTGTCATTGCATATTTCTGGATGTCATAAATGCTTTTATCTCATTTTCCTCTGCATGGAATCTCAGAGACCAATCCAAATCTGTGTATTTTTCTTTTAAAAAGTGCATTTAGAAAAATATTTTTTGAAATAGCAGAGATGCTTATTGCTGAGTTACTGTAAATTTTCCATTAAGATTTAAAAAAGGCATATGACTAAATTCAGACTTTTTGTAATATTTTTAATTGGCTGTGAAACACACTTTTTTTCCTCAGTATGTATGACATCTTTAAAAATGTCAATCCAGTGTGTAACTCAAAATTGAAAAATATCTCAGCTGAATTAGTCCTGCATTATCACTTTTAACAGGGCTCATAACAAATCCAATCTCCATTAACTCATCATACAAAATAAATTATGTTTGAACTCACCTAATTTTCCTCATAGTTATGCTTGAGGAATTCACACCTGCCCTTGGTTATTACACCCAAGACAATACTGCCATAAATTTCAGATCAATCATAGAATCACAGAACAGCTCAGGTTGGAAGTGACCTCAAGAGATCATCTGAACCAACCTTTCATGGGAAAAAGAACGTAGGTGAGATTATCTAGCACCCTGTCCAATTGCACTTTGAAACCTCCAGTGATGGATACTCTACCACATCCCTGGGGAGGTTGTTCTTACTGTAAAAAATTTCTTTTTTGTGTTAAGATAAATGTTCTCCCAATGCAGCTTGTACCCACTGCCCCTAGTCTTCTCCATGTGGTTCCTTGTGAAGAGAGAGCCTCCTTCCTCTTTGTAGCCATCCTTCAAGTCCTGGAATACTGTGACGAGGTCCCCCTTGAGCCTTCTCTTCTCCAGGGAGAAAAGACCTAAGACCTTCAGTTTTTCCTCATAGGGCAGTTTCTCCTATCCTTTGATCATCTTTGTGGCCCTCCTTCGGACATTCTCCAGTCTGTCTGCATCTTTCTTGAATTGTAGGGACCAAAACTGGACACAGTCTCCAGGTACAGGCTGGTAATGCAGAACAGGAGATCACCAAAAACAGAAGAATAAGTATTTTTCTTCTTAAACTGGGATATAAACATTTTGAGATAAAAATTGTTAATTTGTTGTTGGTGGTTTTTGTTTTGTTTTTACATTAATGATGCAGGTTTGAATAACACAAGAATCTGAAGAAGGCAATGGTGCAGGGACTCAGTTTGCAGTAAGATGACAGGCAGAGCTCAAAAATAGACTTAAAATGGAATGGAATAACTGAAATCTTTCCTCTCCCACAAACTTGCTCAAGTGCCTACGAAACACCAAATGACTGAAAACGTGAGCTGGTAGGAACTCCAGAAAATAAAGATACTTGGTTCTGACAGCTGTTCAGGGACAGCCATCATAAAGTGGCTCTCTCACAGAGGTTTACCTTCTCCCGTGTATCTGCGTCAGTCCATGAAGATAAAGTTAACACAACTAACGATGAATAAAGTCTGTTTTCACCTATCATAAAATGTCAGATGAACTGAAATCTTAAAGCATTTATTTCTCCACCAACTACAAAAATGGGACCAGAGCAATGATTCCGGCTTACGTACATTGGCATGGGATGTGTCAAAGGTAGGCGAGATCAATGCCACCCACAGTTTTCCAGTCAAGGGATATGACAATAGTGGAACCACCATAATAGCTTATAAGCATTTGAAAGCAGAAAGCAAAACATTCAGCTGAACAGAGCCATGTGAATGGTACTTTTAAAATAATTATTATTTCCTCTGCATTCTTGCACTACACACAGAAAAAAAATCTGAAGACATTAGATGTATCAATCTGTATGGGTCTTTGTAAATTTTTTTTAGCCTGATAGGAACCTGAATAACTTAATTTCACAAGGAAACAGGTAAATATACTAGGCAGAGAGACACAACTAATTTTATTTCATTATATGACACCAATGCGTTTGGCCCTGCCAGGTATCTGGCCTAAGAGTTATTTCAATGTTCTGAGTTGAAGAACACAAGCTTTTTGTGCTCTAAAATACATACAGAACAGCAGACTAAATTCAGGCCTCATCATACAGGATGTTTAGTTTTGTTTTATTTATAAATTTGTTAAATTTATTTGCACTTTTTTCGTGGGGTTGGGTCTGTGTTTAAAGCAGGCTCCAGGATTTTAATAACACTCAATCTGTCTCAGAGGTGCTTGCTTAATTTTTGCTTTCAGAGGCATTTTACACAATAAGCTTGCTAGTGTTAGAAATTTCTCAGATTCTGAATTCGTCTGCAATATATTGCAGAGGAGGTAAACAGAAATCTTGAGCCCTGTTTGCAAAGAAATGAAAGACGTTAAAGATTTCAGGAAACCTTAAAATACAGTAATTGCAAGTACTTGAAGACATGCAACACGCAACAGCCAACACTTCTCTAGATACTTCCTTTAGCTGTCAAAAAAAGATGTTTTACAAGTCTCATGATGCTTAATCTCTAACACACTTCTCTCCCCGGGGAGTGAAAGTGTAACACTATGTAAAAATGAACCATAAGCCTCTCTCTCTCTTACAGCTTGTTCCTGATATATTCCTGATATCAATGCAAGTCTTACAAAGTAACTGTCCCGTCAGAACTGCAGTCCCATGGAAGTAAATTGCTAAACCTAAGGATTTCAGACTCATCTACAAATTGCAAATCAGCATTATCCAGAACTACCACCAAACCACATACAACAGTGTGAGTCAGATGTCAGGCAAGTTACATAAAACATCAACCCGTACAAAGACAACCACTGTAAGATACACCGTGAAGACGGAGGTTATTAGAATCATTCAGCTGAAATACACACCCACATGGTGTACTTGCTTTCCTTACAACATCTTTAATTACAAGGATATGTAGATATATTATCATAAATCAACAAATCCGTTTCCGCAGTGTGTTACTAAGCAACTGTAACCAAGACCTTGTGTAAATGAGATTAAAATTCCAAGGTAACGATACTTAAATACAACCTCACATTTAATAGCCAAAGAGAGTTGAACGTGTTCATATTAAAGGAAAAATGTCTGTTTAGTTTTATGGTTGTTGAAATAGTTTAGATATATAGAAAATGTAAATCTGTGTATATCAGTTGTAGGCATTTCCACCATACAATGAACTGTGCAAAGATATAACAATCCCAGTATATTTTTCAGATAAAATAACTAGAAACTTCTTCAAATTAGTTTCATTATTCGTCATACACATTTCATTCTTCCACTTAATGGCATCCAAACTATACAAAAATCAATACTATTTTAAGTAATGTATTATTAGTTATTATTAAAACTGTTAAGAAAAAATATTACACTCACATAGCATGAAAGAAAACTTCTGTAATACAGTAGTTAATTTTTTTTCTGCACTTACAATATAAAAAGCCTTTCTTCCAGTCGTAAATACACTTAAGTATAAGCACCTTTCTAATAACTGGCTGCGCTTGGTATGCATGTCCCCATCATTCCAGTGCTCAGACGTTCAGTGGGCTTATCAAGTAACACAAGGAAACTCCAGTTCAGACAGAGGAGACCAGAACACCCTCTAAGCAAAAGAGGTTGTCATAAGCACATGAAATGGTTTTGCCACTGTCAGTGCTGCCTTCCCACAGAGTTGCAAAGTTTGAGTTACCTGACCTCATCCTGAATGTGACTAAAAATCTTAAAAGGCTACCCAAATTTAAGGGAGGAAGACTGTGATTTTACTACTTCTGACTCACAACAAGTCTCTACAATGAGAGCAGAAATCATCTACAATGGAGACAGAACCCTCCTGGAGGCAATTTGTTCCTTGTTCAGCCTGGTTGCCAGGAACTCAGGGCCACCACAAGCCCTTTCTGCTTCAAACACACGTTCCACTTTTTTGACATTGTCTCCTTTTACACATACATGCATCTTCGAAGTCTTGTTTTCTTTAAACCTACAAAAAAAAAAAAACCCACACTGCATATACACACCACCTGCTGGGGAGAAGATGAGAGAATAAACATGTGACAGACATTAATCACGACGCTTAATGCACTCCTGGCAGGCTCTCCGCTACCATGGCAAGCAGAATCATTTAACAACCTGTGTGGATGGAGCAGAAGGGGAAACTTGCCAGCTTTATTCACTCATGATTTTTCAGTTCTTCTGCCTGTTTTAAACATTTAAAGAACATATAACATGTGCAGAGCCATTTCCATTCTGAATTCTCATGCAGTGACAACTTGGTCCATACCCCAGCCTTCCTGGAATGTCATATTTCTGTACCTCCCTGCTCTTCTTTCACCCAGATTGTACTTTAATATACCACTGCTTTGTGCCAGTGGCACCACACAGTAAGTACTTCTCTCCCCACTGCTTTACATATTTTTGTCTTACAGAAATGCTTACAAGTCTTAATATTTAATGTCAGTCAAAATATAAATTAACCACATTCTCCACTACCCTAATGTGTACATCTTCTTGTAAGGCCAATAAAAGCTGCTCTGCTTACAGCAAAAATGAAATCAAGCCAGAACAAGATACTCTACTGAGCACGTCTCTCCCACTGGGAAAGGGTGACAAATTGAACACTCAAGAAAGTACAAAAGGCTGTATTTCTTAATTCCTTCCATTGAGAAAACAGAATGTAGAGTAGGTAGTGGCCTACTTAAATTATTTTTTTCAATTACTTTTCAAAGACACCACCTACACTACTGTTTTCCTGTGATGGGAGAAGCTTAGGAGATACGAGCAACAGTTCTAAGTTGACAACATCTAAAAAGCACCTTTAACTTTTAAAAGAGCCTCTTCAAATCAGTGACTGAAAAAACCTACCACCATACTATAGTTCACATGGTATTTTTGAGTATTTAATTTTGCCAATCCTCCTTTAACACTCTACATTTATAGCAAGGCTGTTTCAGTCAATTGTCCCCAATTTTACAGGTCAGTCCTCAAAACAATGTTCCAGGACATGAAGAATTCCAGCCCCCCATCAGAGCCATGTACTGTTTTATAATATATTGGCCCATCAGCTTTATGTAACTAACATCCCCTGGGTAAAAGGTATTCAACTATGACAATAATAGGCACTCTGCAAACAAATGAAATAATTGACCATAGTGCTGTTCAAGTGTTTCACTTTAAAAATGACAGTACAAATGACATTCTGACTCTGCAGGATCTTTTCCTTTCATGCGTTCAGTGCATTCCTATTTTAAGGTCTGATTTTTTTATGGGAACAGCAAGTATTTTCTGCTTTTCATCGATCTATATTGCAAGGGTAACACAGCTGATATGAATTCCTATGCATCAACAGAATTGTTTATGAAGGTCTACTTAGTATCATGAAGATTGGGGCATATGGAAAACATTTCCAGCTCAGATGTATATTTCTAACGTCAGCCGCTGGTTTCATATCCAGCATCTTCCAGGTACTAAAGGTGTGATTAAGCCTCTCCTATTCAAAAATAATCCCATCACTTCTTTGGGGAAATTAATAGTTGCTTGACTATTTGTAGAGCTCCGAATGGTAATGCTTTCCCAGCTCTTGTCCATCTACTCCTTAATTTACTACAACCAAAACAGATGACTTTTAAGTATAGCTGCTTTACAGCAGATAGGAAAATGGTGTCACGAAGGCTTCCAGTGCTGTTTATTTCTTTAAAGAAAGTGCCAGATTACTTCTTTTCCCTTATTTTGCTTTGGAAAATGAACTTCTGAAAATTAACGTAAGTATTCTCACAAGGTACACTGAGACAGAAAAAAAAAAATCTGACCATAATTGCCCAAAATAAAAATTGCAAGCAATGTATGTACTGAAATGACGAATATAGCTCTTTCCAGAATAAACATTTTTCAAATAATAATATATTCTACAGCTCAGTATACATATCACAAATGAGCCATCATTCATGGGAATAAAACATGTTTATTAGCAAATTTTAAGTTATTTTATGTTTAAAGATATAGTCTCCATTCTAGCAATATATTAATCATACACAGGATTACAGAAGACATCGCATTCCAAATGGTGCTTGGCTTATGAGACTGTTTTACTCTGTAACTTCATTGCAAGACCAAAAACTTCAACAGATACACTATCAGTTTTAGACCTTGAGCCAAAACCTTCCAGAACGATCATACAGGAAACACAAACCATAGAAGGTAAGGAATCCAATTCAAAATAAGTTAGATCTATGTGTTTGGGAGAAAATCAAATTGGAATATATTGAAATACCGTCTTTGAAAGCATTTTGACAGTCTTGGGATTGTTTGGAGTTAACTATGTTTGAGCTCATGACTCGACTTCCCAGGGAAATATTCAACTCGTTTGTTGTAGATAGTCTTTCCAACACACTGATTGATATATTAAAGTAATGGGGAGCAGACCAGAAATGTTAATTGAAGCCTATATAAAAAAGAAACAACACAGTTGTTAACAAAGCCCTAATAAAATTAAAACCACATATGTTTAATAAGAAGAAAATAAAAACTGGAGACTGCAACAGGTATAAAGTCTGTGTGTTAAAGTGCTCCACAAGGCCATCACTACTACAAACTTCCTTTAAACTTCCTTCCACACCTCAGGGAGCAGCAGAGCTTCTCACATCCAGTTGCATGAATATGCAAAGCATTCTTAACATTACACGTGATTGGAAAAAACAGTTCTTTTTTAAGAAGAATTGTGATCTGAAATTTTTTTTTAATATTCAAAATTTTCTTCAAAAAACATTTTCTCTTAAACGGCTATTCTTCACAAGCTACAGTAGAGAACCCCCGTTATATTCCAACTCCATGCTCTTGAAAAGAATGTATTTTATCTCCTTCCACATTCATAGGTTCTTATTTGTAAATTGTCATCATAACACTGAATGTAATATACAACTATAATAAAATTAACATATATCATTAATACACATAGTATTTTAATGTTTTGATAAAAGTTGTTTTGGTAAAATACACCTAAGCAAAATAAGTCCAAATGACAAAGCTAAATACTTTGTCCCTGAAATTATGCATTCTGATACTATATAACCAACACAGTTAAAATACAGATTTCCCACAGGAACAAAAAAAAAAAAAAAAAAAAGGTGAAACTGGCAGATTCATACAAAACATCTCCTGGTAAGAAATTGTTCCACTGAAAAAAATATTAGAACAAGTATAAAATTAATTAGTATTAATTATTACTACGAACTGTTAATCTACTATACTATCAACTTCAAAGATCCATTATAAGTCTGTTCCTGAATGTCCAGTTCCGATTTCTTTGGTATAAGATATATAGTTACTATTAACTGCATGTATTAATATCTGTTATACCAGTTGTGAAGTAGTACCTTATTGTAGCAGTCTTTTTTAAGATACAGATCAAAAAGAGACCCTGAAACATTTACATGAGACCCAAGATGTATACAAACCAGTGCAGATGGAAAATACAAGGTTACACACCTGTCTCTCACACCACAAGCAGTGGTCACAGCACATCAGATGCTGAGTTACTGTCACACCTGAGGCATGCAATGCAGATGAGAAACCCACTGGAGATATCTGACACCAAACAACCAGGTGGCTTTGCCAATGCACAAAGAAAAATGGCAGAAGGAAACAAAAGGGCCTGTTTCCTCACCAAACTAAGTCCACCAGAGCCTATGTCTCCAGCACAGCAGAAGTGACAGAATGGAGAAAATTAAGAAAAAGGGGAGATGTCATTCTCCTCAGGGTGAAATAAGTAATTAGAGAAAAATAACCATTTTTACCCTATTTCCTTCAACTTCTACAAGCACATTACAGTCTCCTTCACATCCATACCCAGTTTGATTTGTTAGTATATTCCACATACAGTATTATTCTGCATAGGAGACATAATCTGTCATTGCCTTCAGGGCAGTAAGAAAGACTCCTGCTGCTGACCCAAATGAGGCTTAAAACAGCAGTAGCATGGTCATGAAAGTTAAGCATTTAATCAGTACAAGAAATTCGACGTTATTCTTTCAAGTCTGTTGTCCACAAAGACAAGAGTCATCCTGAAAGAAGGTCTTTAGCACAAGGAGGAATTAATACAAGGCTTGACCGGCTTATGTTCAGACTTCAGATTATCTTCCCAAACTTTCTGAAGTAACAAGTACAGAAAGCCCTATTTATAAATAATTTTTAAGTTTTCCAAGTTTTACAGAAATATTCATCAGTACTGAAGCAGCTTGGTAGCCTGTAGAACCAGATGATCTCTTACATTTCAAAACAAACTCCGAAAATTATTCTCTGGCTATGCTGAGTTGCTTACAATTGATAAATGCAAAACATTAAGAGCACCAACGTAAGTTATTGCTGCCCAGAAGAATACCTACCTTCATCTCACTGGAAAAAAAAAAGTTTGCAATATACCCTTGCTTGCATTAGACTATCAGAAAAACTAATCACATATGCTATTCTCATTTTCACATGACTCTCACCATACTTCTCAGTTTCCTCTCAAGCTTTTCATCTTCCTGGGGACACTGGTAGCCTATTGTTTCAGTGTACAGAAACATTTTTCAGGGGACATAAAATTAAGTGAGAAACTGTATTTTTCCCAATTGTCCTGATATTTCTTATGAATTACTAACTTCATAACAATTTAAAAATGTCACTGCAAGTTCCTCAAAGCAGGACGAAGTCTTCAGTACCTGCAGTGCCAATAAACCAAAATGTATTTCATATAATAACAGTATCTCTTATTCTATTCTGAATATCTATTTGTTATTGTTAAAATAATGGCAGAATTAACAGAACTCAGACTGTGAGCAAACATTCTGTGTCAGCCCCTGCAAGAGCTGAGACCTGGCTGCACAGAGAAGTATGAGATGGAGCAAACTGACCATTAACCAATGCTCATCTACTTGCTCTTCCTTTTTCTTCTTCCAACATCTTCCATTCTTCTAATATGCATTTCCAATATTTCTGACACAACTATAATATAAGCCACATAGCAGTTTAAATAGTAAGTTATATGAGAATGACTGTGTCTAATCTCACTTTTGACCTTCAGATCAAAATAAGCCAAAAGCTCATGACATATCCCGACTGACCACTCACCATGACAGTACCACATTCCTAATCAAAGACTCAAAAGTACGACCATTTCAGAAAGTTAGTTTGCTATTGCTAAATTGAAAAGCTCAACAACATTTTTATAAATTAATTATTTTTCTTTTCCATCTATCCTTGCTTTTTCTGCATCCATACTCTTTTTTTTTTTCCCCTTGTGTAAGTAGACACATCATCACTGTATCTCTCAGTCTCATTTACTAGGTGTCAATTTCTTTCACATATTTCAGGCAATATTGTTCTTCTAGATATATCTTTTTGATTTTTTTTCCTGCAGCCTGGTTTTCCCTTTCCCCATTCCTCCTAACAATTCTGTGCTAATGCCACAGTGTTTCAACAAGTTATGCTAGTAACTGTTGTAACAAACTTCATCTCTGTTCTCTGATAGCCTGACAAATTCCTATCAACTGATTCAAATTAAAACTCTCAGACTTTCCTATGTCATAGAAACATTTATATCAAATATGCCTACATGATGTGCCATTCAGCAACTATTTTTTGAACAAAGCTTCTTCCAATAGGCATTCCTTCCCTTTATTCACCCCTCATCAATACCAAGTCTCTACTACGCATCAAATACTACCATCAAATACTACCATCATCACTGTATCAAACACAAACAGTAGCTCCAAAAAAACCAATCCGAATCCTTTAGGAAGCTCTGCTTTTCCACATGCATATTTTCAGGCAGATTCTTTAAAACATGGACTGCAACCTCCCTCACAGCAACATACCAAGCATGCTGCCAGTTCTAACAGTGGTCATCATCTCCTGGTCAACCACCTATTGAGCACTTCTGCTGCTAGAAATCCTCATATTGGCCCCTTCTCGTTTTGTATGACCTCACAAATGCAGTCAGAAATGTCCTCCCTCTTGCATCCGCACACACATACAACGAATGCTATGCAACATGTGAACACCCTGCTGTGTTGAATGTATGCCGCTCCACACTGTTCAGTAGAAATAGTCCATGGTTTTTTATTTAGGCAATTTAATTCATCTTACCAGTTTTCCCCTCCACAAACTTAGCCACTTGCATTTTAATTATGTCTAAAATCAGCATATTTTTTTTAAATCTTTCCCTATTTCTATTTATAGTTTTCTGATGTTAGAAGGAATTGCATTACAAGTATTGAATTCTTTCAGAGTAAAACTGGAACAAAACAAAACCAGCTACTAACATTTAGTTTGCCAAGTGCAAAAAAATACCTGAGGTATAACTAAATTAAAATGCAGCACAAACTTATTTTAAAATTTGTGAAATTGGCATTACACCAGTACACCTGTGTGAAAAATGCTGCCATTTAGAGAGGCACAACATGATGGACTACCTCCAAACATTTGCTCTCCTAAGCGGGAAAAAAAAAAAAAAAAACTAGTGTGAATTTTTGAAACTGTGAAGCAAGGAGGAAACTTAGACAGCTTCCATATAGTTCTACACTTTAAGAAATCCTCTTTAAAGAGTAACGATGCACTTCCCAGAAATATAACTTCCCTTTGCAATATATCCTTAAATGATCACTTGCCAAATTACAATCAGTTTTTCATTTTTAAAACTAAGCTGCTGTAGTCTTCTCTCAAGCATGACACTGATCACAAGTTTTTGTGCCCCCCTCATATTAAGATGTTATGGGATCACCATACACAATTCCACGGCAACCGAGAACAGGAAGATTTAGAGGAGGAAATAGGAGAGACAAAATTCTGCACTACTCATCATCCAGACTCCTCCTGGTACAAATAAGTTACACAGGCAACACGAATGAAAAGCAAAGGAAAATAGCTCGGCCAACTGATGCAACATCAACTCCAACATCAGAAGATTTGTGCCGCAAGTCGACCTGCCGAGGAAAACAACCGGCCTGGCTGAACAGGGAGCTTTTGCTAGGAGTCAAGAAAAAAAGGAGAGTTTATCATCTCTGGAAGAAAGGGCGGGCAACTTGGGAGGAGTACAGGGATCTTGTTAGATCATACAGAGAGAAAATTAGAAAGGCAAAAGCTCAGCTAGAACTAAATCTGGCCACTATTGTAAGGGACAACAAAAAATGTTTTTACAAATATGTTAACAGTAAAAAGAATCCCAAGAAGAATATCTATCCTTTAATGGATACAGAAGGGAACATAGCCACCAGAGATGAGGAAGAGGCCAAGGTACTTAATGCCTTCTTTGCCTCAGTCTTTAATAGGGAGACCGGTTATCCTCAGGGTACTCCACCCCCTGAGCTGGAAAGTGAGGATGAAGAGCAGAATATACCCCCCTTAATCCAGGAGGAAATAGTTAGTGACCTACTACACCATCTGGACACTCACAAATCTATGGGACCCAATGGGATCCAACCAAGAGTACTGAGGGAACTGACGGAGGTCCTTGCCAAGCCACTCTCCATCATCTATCGGCGATCCTGGTCAACGGGGGAGGTCCCAGAGGACTGGAGGCTTGCCAGTGTGACTCCTATTTACAAGAAGGGTCGGAGGGAGGATTTAGGGAACTACGGGCCTGTCAGCCTGACCTCGGAACCGGGGAAGATTATGGAACAGTTTGTCTTGAGAGCACTCACATGGCAAGTCCAGGACAAGCAGGGGATTGGGCCTGGTCAGCATGGGTTTATGAAAGGCAGGTCCTGCTTGACCAACCTGATCTCCTATGACCGGGTGACCCGCCTCGTGGATGAGGGAAAGGCTGTGGATGTTGTCTACCTTGACTTCAGCAAGGCCTTTGACACCATCCCTCACAGCATACTCCTTGAGAAGCTGGCATCTCATGGCTCGGACAAGTGTACTCTTCGCTGGGTGAAAAACTGGCTGGATGGATGAGCCCAGAGGGTTGTGGTGAATGGGGTGAAATCCAGTTGGCGGCAGGTCACAAGTGGTGAACCCCAGGGCTCAGCGTTGGGCCCCGTTCTGTTTAATATCTTTATCAATGATTTGGATGAGGGGATCGAGTGCACCCTCAGCAAGTTTGCAGACAACACCAAGTTGGGAGGGAGGGTCGATCTGCTTGAGGGTAGGAAGGCTCTACAGAGACATCTGGACAGGCTGGACCGATGGGCTGAGGCCAGTCGTATGAAGTTCAACAAGGCCAAGTGCCAGGTCCTGCACTTCGGTCACAGCAACCCCGTGCAGCGCTACAGGCTTGGGGATGAGTGGCTGGAAAGCTGCCCAGCAGAGAAAGACCTGCGGTGCCGGTTGACAGCCAGCTGAATATGAGCCAGCAGTGTGCCCAGGTGGTCAAGAAGGCCAACGGCATCCTGGCCTGTATCAGAAATGGTGTGGCCAGCAGGAGCAGGGAGGTGAGTGTTCCCCTGTACTCGGCACTGGTGAGGCCGCACCTCGAGTACTGTGTTCAGTTTTGGGCCCCTCACTACAGGAAAGACACTGAGTTGCTGGAGCGTGTTCAGAGAAGGGCAACCAAGCTGGTGAGGGGCCTGGAGCACAAGTCTTATGAGGAGCAGCTGAGGGAGCTGGGGCTGTTTAGTTTAGAGAAGAGGAGGCTGAGAGGGGACCTTATAGCTCTCTACAACTACTTGAAGGGGGGTTGTAGTGAGGTGGGTGCTGGTCCCTTCTGTCAGGTGGCTGGAGACAGGACGAGAGGAAATGGCCTCAAGTTGCAGCAAGGGAGATTTAGGTTAGATATTAGGAAAAATTTCTTTACTGAGAGGGTTGTCAGACATTGGAATAGGCTGCCAAGGGAAGTGGTTGAGTCACCATCCCTGGAGGTATTCAAAAAGCGTGTAGACTGGGTACTCCATAACATGGTTTAGTGGGCATGGATGACGGTTGGACTCGATGATCTTGAAGGTCTTTTCCAACCTAAATGGTTCTATGATTCTAAGATGGAGGGAGGCACAGAGAGCAGAAATGGACTGATCTGCAAATCAAGAAGGAGAATTAACTGGGGTTTTTTGATTTTTCAAAAAGTTGCTGTATGAGATGACATAGCTAGGGGCAGCATGAACTGGTTGGTATCATTCACCCACCTCTTCTTACAGCAAACTTTTCCCTTGCAAGTCCTGCATACTGTCTCTTTTTCAAGGAACCTCAACATCACACAGCCAAACTCTGCCCTCAGTATAACTTCTACAATCTCTAATTTAGCAAGGTTTCTGTTAGCACCCCACAATATTCAAAATTATGAAAATAACATTAACTGACCACTCAGCCAAGATTGTACGTTGTCTGGATAATTACGGTAAGCTTCCACTGACATTATATGTAAACAGCAAAACATGCTTCTTGACAGTGAGCTGACTGACATGACGTTGTCATTCTCTATTGACATCACTGACTCTGAAAATTCAAAGTGGCATGAAAGATTGGAACATACACTTATTTTTCTTCAAGCTTTATAAAGTATATAGAGTATATCAGGGCAGCAGGTTTACTTGTGACCATCAACATTAGCAGAGCTACACAGAACTTAAAACTCAAAAAAAGAAAAGTATTTTCACTTGGCTAAGTTCTTCAGCAAATATGATAGGAAATTCTATGGCTTAGAACATTTAAAACCCCAAACAGTTAAATCACAAAGCTGTTAACAAAACATACAATCAAGATTTCACAGGCTTGCTACAACTGGTTATTACCTCTTCCAAAGCTCAAACTATGCAATGCAAATAAGTAAATTATTTGGAATCACAAAATTTTACCTATGTTCTTGTTCTGTTGCCTAAATATTTTAGTAAATATAATGAAACAAACTTCATCAATCTTTAGGAATGAGTACAGAAAGTAATAGCTATTAAGAAGAATCAAGATTATGTTGAGCATCAACAGTGGCTAAGACACTAGCAAGCAAAGAAAATCCCACTTACTGAAATTGTGCCTCAGTAACTACAGTCCCCTAAGAATATATGTTCAATATATTCTATGACTACAGGTGCTGAGGAGATGCACATGCTCTTCTTTGGAAAAATCATCTGCAGTCTATGATGACCAGTGATCATACAAATTAAAAACACATATTTACTTGAGCCAAGACATAAACTGGATCAGGATTCCACACAGCAAGGATTTCTATAAGCACTTCTTTCAAATAGCTTTGAACGTCATGTTTAGTGCAGTCTTGCATAAAAAAATGTATAATATTCTTTTACATATTTTCTATTTATCTGCCCCAGCAACATCCTAAGTAACACTAAATTGTAATTGTCCCTTTGGAGCAATTACATCAATGGGCAGAATATTAAAACACATGAATTCCAAACACAGATGCTATACTCATATCAGGTACTAGACATGACAGTACTGGCTCAATGTAGTCTAAGAATTCACCTGCTCTGAGAGAAAAAAGGTAACAACTCATCTCCCTCAGGGCAGTTTTTCTACTCCATTTGCACCAGCAAGTAAGGGGGCTGGCTGCAGCTAAACTGTAGCACTCCATGGTGCTCTCCACAGCTTGCAACAATGCAAACCAAGTGACCTCTTGGGGCACACAGGTCCTCTCCCTGCACACCCACCAGCACATGCATGTAAGGTGTCATATGCACATCTTGATCAAACATGGAATCAGGACACGGCCAACTGAACATGTTGAAATGGAGCCTGAGAAATGTTTTTGCATGCCATTACTCAGACATAGTCACAGCAATCAAAACACAGCCCAACTCTTCCCAAGATCTGAGTGTCAGTGATGATTATTCTTCAGTAATTCCTTTGCAACTAACCACCGCCCACCTCACACACAGTATTCAGCAACTCTGCCAAAGTGTTCTCATGTGCCTTCTTCAAAAAGTTTAAAGATATGCATCAAACCCCTTTCAGAGACTCAAATATATTTTGCCTAAGAAGATCCTTCAATTGTTCTAGCAAATAGGCTCAGCTTCTTGTCCTACTTTCCTTTTCATTACTGGATACCATCAATACTAATTTGGACTCTATACTCAATTAACCAAGTAAGATACCACAGCACTGAGCAGCAGGAATGTATGTTTCCTCTACAAGAGTACTTGTAGCTGTCCCTCATATTTAAGCAGAGCTTGCATAAATATCCACAATGACTACGCTCTTTCACAATTTTTTTTTTTTTTATGCAGAACTTAACGCTTGATCTAGCACTCCATGAATAGGTAGAGAAGATAAAGTACTTCACTCATCCATCATTACCCACTACAGAAGGGAAGGCTGCATCAGACCACGAAAGTACGTACTGCTCCCAATACCCTTCCAGGCCTTCAGCTAGCGACCTGGGTGATGAAATGAAGATTACACTTATTAAATTTGCAATGTGCTTACAGGCTCTCTGGTGGGAGGGTTGATAGGTTGATAAGAGGGGGCTGTAAGCACATTAGGGAACAAAATTAGAATATAAAATGAACTTGACAAATTGAAGAAACAGCCTGGGGAAAAATGGAGATTTAGTTCAATGAGAACCAAGTGGAAGATTCTGTGCTTGGCCAAGAACAATTAACTGCTCAGATAATGGATAATAACTGCTGAGGTTGCAATTCTGCATAGAAAGATAAAACTGTAGCCCACAACAACCTGAATATGACTTAACAATAGTTTGGGTTTTGCAACAATTAAAAAAAATGGCAAAGACTGTACTGGGACTTAGAAGAAAAATTATATGAGTTGCATAGGCACACTTGCTGTTCTATCAGCTCTGGTAATGCTCCACTGGGCACTGCAATTCAAAGAAAATATATATACACACACATACACACACACACAGATATATATATACGGACCCTTTGGAGATAACTGAAGGTAGAGAAACAAGAATTACCAGAAAATACTAACTACAAGGAATGAGTTAGAGCTTAAAGAAAAGAATGCTGGGGAAGGACATGGTAAGTGTTTTCAAATACTGGAGTCCATACTTAAGGGACGCTGAACAAGAAATTATGGATTTAGATGACATAGGTGTATTTGGCTCTTACTTAAGACCCTTACCAGCTGTTTTTCTAGTGGTTCTGTTATTTGCATTACTCATTTTGTATTGCTTCCTAAGAGGAAAATCTTCAATACACAAAGTTAATAAAGCGATAAAGTGCAAATCCTTGCCTTCTAGGAACGTTTGCATGGGAGTTTCTGGGTTGTTTCTTTTTATAAAAATGACCATTTGGGCTTGACCTGTATAATAGCTTACTTTTGATCAAATCCAATTATCAGAAACAGCTGAAAAGGCCAAAACGAGGAAAGAGAAAAAAAAAAAAAAACACATAACCAGCTGTAAGCTAACGCCATAAAACAATCTTGCTCCTCAACCCAAACTCAGTGTTGTCCTTTTACACTAAATAAGTTGTTGTTCAGTAACAGTTGAAGATGGAGAATTAGAAAACAAAAATCCATTTACTCTGTGTGCTCTTTTTACTGCAACTCGCAGAAGTGGCCCCATCGTATCAGAAGGATTATTCTTGCTGCTCCTTACCTACTCATTTTCTTTCTTCCTGCCATATTTAAACTGAGAAATGATCACCTTCTGAAATCAATACTGAAAAGTAAGATAACGCTAGCTATTTTTAGTAACAATAATATCATCACACTCCTAGTCACCTTCTAGAAGTTTTCTGACTGGTAGAAAGAAAACCCACTCATGTTTCACAGCTAAAACCAAACTTCTATACACAAGTGCATCTTTCAGGACAATGGATTCCATTTAATGGTCATATTCATCCACTGATTACAAGCAACTGCTTCCACTTTCCAGCCCATCTGACTGTCCAGGAAGTTGTACCATGTTCTTACCATTTCCAAGCTGGTGTAAAATAACTTTGACATTTTTTATCCCGCCCCTATAGTATCTTAAAATGTAAAGTTTGACTGCACTTGCAGATTGAAACTGTAGTACAATTCTTCTAACAACATCACAATATTTCAAATGTATTTGCATATCTATTTCCTACTGGCATGAGTTAAAAAGAAATTAAATCTAGAAAAAATATAGTGAAGATGAGTTTTTCTTCATGTCAATAATCCACACTGATGACAGTAGATTTAAATTTTAAAGTTATGTAATCATTCCATATGGTGACTGTCATAAATAAAAACTTGAATGAAGCAACCCTGTGTGCAGGCCATTACCAAATTTTAGATACTAAATATTTCAGAAGAATTTATTCCAGCAGTGAGGTTGTTTGCCTTTGGCAAGAGGGTATATCAGGTCTGCAGAAGCTTAAGCTATTAGGTTTTGCAGAAATTAAAAAATGCATCTCTGTCAGATGTGTTCACACATGCAGGAAGTCTGTTTGCATCAGCAGGTATAGCTAATGCGGCGAGAACATTCCAAAAATATGCATTTCAGCTTCTACATTTTGCATAAAAACTAGCCTTGTGTTTTGGTCTAGTGAATCTGTCAAAAAAGTATTTATATGAATATTCGTAAGAATAAGTTACCATATAATCATCCTACATGATTCAATCATTTAGCAAGCTTGAGAACTAGTACACAGATGGTTAGTTGCCAAAATGCCATTCATTTCCTTGCATCATCTTGGTTATTTGCAGCTGGGAAGAATCAGCTCTGAGTTTGCAAATAATAATAACAACAACTTTTCTTCTTATCATTGCCATACATATTAAGCAAGTATTTAATAATGTCTATTTGCAGATATTAAAGTGGAATAGGGGTTCGGATTTGCATGAAAGCCACCTTGATTTAACAAATCATCGGATTACCCAAGCCATTTTAATTATCTTAACCTTTCTTTTACTACTTACATGCATATTCAGAGACAAAGAATGGCTCATTCACCTGCTTCAGGCAATGCATAGCACCTGCCTGAACTGCAAACTGGACCACAAGTTTGAGTCCCTAGTCTCATCAACATTATTTCACAAATCAAGCAGCTCTCTGGCAACATGGCATATCTAAAGTCAGACAGCAAATAAAAGGTAAGACTAAATTTGTTCAGGCAAACCTAGCAGTGTCCACGTGCTAAGTATCTACAAGCTTCAAAATGCTGTGTATGAGGCCTTTCAGATGAAACATGAATGCAAGGGAAGTGACAAACACAACACCGTAAATCATGAGAGTACTGTACTACTCGGAGGTCCCAGCTGAGATAAAAGCATAATATTCTAAGCACTACACAAACAAGCAGAGATAAACTATACTGACAAACGGTTCACAAATTATGTAAATAACAAAAAAAGAGAGAGAACGAAGTTGCATAATCTCTTCTCTACAAGTAAGAGGACTGAAAGGTTTAAAGGAGACAGATCAAGGAACTTCATGGAAACTCTATGATACAAAGATCATTCTTTTCAAAGCTGTATTATACACAAGCACATCTAGACAAAGTTTTCCCCTCTAACCCAGTTGCAAAATCTTGCATAAATCTACCGCTTACAAAATCAGTATCAGAAGTGCAATACTAGGCAACTCAGCTCCTTGACCTGTACCAGTTCTACTACATCGGTAGCCCAGTCATTACTTTTGCTATCCTCATCACAAGGAACGTATGCAACCATTTAGCTGGAAATGTGGCAAGCTGCCCCCAAAAAATTTGCCCTTAAAAAAAGGTGGAATCCTGCATTTACAAATATTTCTGCTCTTTTCCAATAGTCAATGAATTAAAGTATTTCACAATATATTCCTTCCTGGTTCACTAGTTCCTGTTAATCCATCTGACTTTACTCTCCTCCACCAAACGTATAGTTTGAACATTCACAAATCAGTATCTTTTTCTTATATTAACAGAAAAACAATTATGTTTTACAGTTAAAGTAACTTCTGATCTTTGCCAGTAATGCAGAAAAATGATTAATTTCAGCAACTGAAAAAAAAGGGTGGAATATTTTAACTCCAAAGGTGAAAATATACTCAAGTGCATTATCTAACCTGTGAACTAACAAACAGATACAGAAATTACTGAAGATACATGCTTTTTTACTTGTCCTTACAAAAAGCTAACTACAGCTTCCAAACCTATTAAACGATTTCATGGTATTGCTCTCCCATTCAAATTAGTGCATACTTCTTCACTTTTATCTACAAATTACACTCTCATTGATGGATGGCCTCAATAAACAGTCTAACAATAACTATTCTTTGTCAAGTACTTGTAGGTGTTTGTATGAGTAAATTTGCATTCTTTTCTTCGCAGATTTTCTGATCAAGCAGTATTTAACATAAAAATGGATTTGCCTCTTACTAATGCACACTGGATAAGACACATCATAATTTGAAATACTGTAACAGCGTCTGCTTTGCAAATAAGTAACCTTCTGAGATGCAAGAGTGCCACGTCAAAATATGGTAATTTAAAGAAACTGTATTTTCATAACCCAGTTTTGCATAAACAAACACCTTATCCCTCCTTTGAAGGATATTTAAGTTTGTTGAGACCACAAAGCACACCTTGGTTTTCCCTTCATGGTTCCATAGAACACTTGAAATTATTTAGATTATTTGATTAAAGTTTCTCTTTAAAAAAAAAAAAAAAAAAAACCACCACACCAAACTTACATTTACCAAAACTTAAGAACAAAATACATATTGTTCTTCTTTAACAGAAGAAGCCCATTCTTTCAAGGGTTTATATTGTTTCTTCCTGTTTCACACATCATGTTTGAGGGACATGTCAAAGAGAGAGATTATTTTTTCAAGGATCATTATTACAAAGCTCATTAAAGAAACTACCAAGAAGAATAGCACCTGAATGGTACATAACATATCCATCATCCTTACTCCCCCTCATCCGTAAATAGAAGAAAACACCATGTAGCGTAACTACATAGATGAAAAAACTGTCCTACAACAGAAGTTAAATATGCACAGCATGGAAACACTAATGTATATCACAAAGGAGACTTTGTAAACAGTGTTATTAAGAACAAGTAAGTATCTGATTACATAGGAAACATCAAGCAACCAAAGTATCATCACTGAAATTTAACCACAAAACTTTAGGTAAAAGGCACCAAAGTATTATCAGAGTTTTAATCACTGTAAAGGATGTAAGCCTGTACTTATACTTCAACTCAAATAGTACCACAAGCAGAGTCCCATCTAGGACCAATAACCCCTAGGCAGCAGTCTCCCAACTTGTAGTCTGCCACCTGTTGAAGCACGAATCTCCCTTCCTACAGAGCTCTCTCTAAGACTGGCAACCGACCACACTTTATTACAAGAGGTCTAGTGTCGCCACCATACACTGTAAAGCACTTCAAGGAAGGCTAGAAATGTATGTGTGCAACTCCATATGTTCCTAAAGCAATCTAAGTACAACTGTGCACATTGAAACAGGTGTTTCAAGTTTTGGCAGCACAGCAGTTTTTATAACAAAACTCGTATTTTAGACAGATAGGCACTGACTGGCTTCGATTTTAGCCTGGAAGAAATGAGCATATGCTGTTGAACTATTCTGTGATGGCCAGCCATAGACTGTCTACCTCAACATGAAACAAATATTGTGAGTATAGGAGAGTATTTCTGAAAACATTACAACATGCCTACAGTTTCAAAATACTGTCTCTTAAAACATGTTTTAAGTAGGTAAAGGTGAAAATAATAACAATGTATGAGTAACATATAAGATCAAATTTGATTCAAAATTATTTAGAGATATCCTTCTAACAAAGCATATTATAACTGCTTCTAAAGATTAAAACATACTGCAACGCACTTAGCAAATCTTAGGACCGTGGTACAAAGAACAATAAGCACCTTTTTTCTACACGTTTCAAAATGCTCTTCTGCAGTTATTTGCAAGCCAAACATCAAAGCACTCTTCAAAATCCACACAACAAAATCTAAAAGTGGAATGCAACACGATTATGCTCTACAACCAAAATTAACCTATTTTCTTTACCAAAATCTGAGAGAAGCAAAATACAAAATAGCATGAAGCATTTGAAGCAGTGATTTTGTAAATATCTAGCTTAGTAATCCAAGATATGTGAACACCACAACAGTTTTAAAAATAGGTTGTCATGATCTCTAATGGGATATTGTCTCTGGTAAACTACACAACCGAGAAGCACTTTGTTTTCTTATTACAAAATGCTGACCAGTTCCAAAAGACTGAACAGAGTGCTGCATAATGGACAACTGTAATCCAGCAGGCCAATAATGAATGTAACAGAAGTCAGCACCAGATCCAACACCTTCTGGGAGGAAAGGACCTGTATCCTGAGATCTGATATTAAAACACTGCCTAAACACATCATAATCAAATATTTTCACCTTCTATCCCTTCAATGCAAGTGAAATACGCCATCTGAAAAGATACTAAACGGCTCTAGACTGCACTGCTACAATTCTAGATTAAGTTTTTACAGCACGACAATACCTATTTGACAATATCCACAGCCAGGTTTTCTTTTCATGTGCATTTCTGCAAGACTTGACGTTTACAATACTCACGCATTGCAATAAGGTTTCTTTTCATATCCTTTGTAGTTATTCATGTTCAGAGCCATTTTGCAAACTTCGCAGTGGAAGCATCCTTTATGCCAGTACTGTAAAGAAACATGAAGTAGAATTACTTAAGATACTGATGTTTTGAAAGCCATGTTAGGGCACAGTAAATGTAAGAACACAATTACACGTCAATATTTTGGCCACGCGTTATAGATCTCTGTAAACTACATCAAAAGAATTACTTTCATGCGAAACCAAAGGTGCTCTGAAACGCTCTCAGAAATGTAAATTCTCTGCTAAGGTGAATGCCAAGACCTCCACGCACTGACCTTGCCAGGATTATTTTAAAGATAACTGAAGCAGGAGTTTGACATTTTGCCTCATTAAAGAAAAAAAAAAACGACACCGCTCGCTTAGAATGCAATACCATGCGAATAAAATCACTAACTAACGTGACGGCTGGCTTTTTGGTACGCTGAACAGACACTAAATTTAGCACATAATACGGTATTTTCCTCCAGTATCTCCTACCGCCTTGCCTTTCCGGGGACGTTAATTTGGCGCATCTCTCACAGCCTTATTGCTGTTATTTACGGAGCGACCGCTCTCAGCGACACCCGGCACCAGCGGGGGACACCCCCGAGGGACGGGGCTGTCGCCACCCCGGCTGCCCCGGCCACCATCCCCGCCGAGGCGGCCATGGCATAAGGGGCAGCCGAAGCCGCCCCAGCTCGGAGAGGCACCGACAACTCCAGCCGGCCGGGGGCCGCCTACAACTTCATCCCTCGGGGAGCCGGGGCG
>NW_010972436.1:9669782-9721156 GCF_000737465.1 Haliaeetus leucocephalus
CCGGCGGTGCGGGGCCTCAGCCTCACGCAGGCTCGACGCGCAGCCCCGCGGTGCCCGTGAGCGGGGTGAGGAACGTCTGTGCGTTCCTCCAGCTTCGCATCCCGCATCCTACTCGGTGCTGCAGCCTTTCCGAGGCTGAGCCTCTCCGGGGCACACCAGCGGTCCCGCGGGGCAGTCGATTCTCAGCCAGAATGGTGAATTCAGCTCCTCAGAGCAGGCTGTTGCCATTCGTTTTTGACTTGCTCATTAGTGCTGTGGGCACGGTGCACCAAGAAGTCATGCATTTTTCCTTGGCTGTGGACTTGCTTCGCTACCTGGAATATAAACCACGCTGAGGAAAGCACTTAAGCCAGTGCAGCGCAGCCTTTCCTGAGGGTTTGGTTGGGTGTTTTTCAGTAGCGCAGCACTCTGTGTGGCGCACAGCAAGGACAAATTCTGCACATACTTGGGCATTATGAAGTAATCAGAATGCAGTCAGCTAAACTGGAACACTTGGCTATAATTCTGCCTTAGCAACCCAACTTTTATGCACTGGCTGTTTAAAGGCGTGGGGAGAAACAGTAATTTCGTTGAAATTAATAATATATGTGATTAAATGAGAAATACCTAATCAGGCTTTAAATATTACATGACGGAAGTTGTAGAGCTTCTGCCTCATCTAGACATAAACATCTGCTACGCAATGAAACTCGTAACGTTGAGATGCTGGCTGTGCTGCAAGCAACAGGAAAGCAGATTTGCAGGCAGTCTTGTAAATGCTTATTGTCTGCTTTGTCTGTCACAGTGCAGTAGCAAATAGACAAACTGCTGACCAGCTCCATTTCTTTCCTGCAATCTGCAGGCTGGTCCATTTCAGGGCCAGTGCTAGCGATTTGTAGTTCTCAAAAATCTTGAATCAGATTTTTTTTACTGTTGTTGCTAACCAGGTTAGTTTTGGTCTGGAATTTAAGATATGTCTTCTCACTCTTCATCACTGACAATAGCATGATCATTTTGCACAAATACCTGAAGACCAATTTGGCCTCAGTCTAAGATCTCCCAGACAGAAATAGGTGCATACGCACCCTGCAGTGCAGATGCAATGAGTCTCATCATCTGCTACCTCTGTGCTGTACAGATTACTTTACACTTTCTGTTGGACGGTCTGACTGGCGGTGAGCAATGGCTTTTATTCAAGGAACTCTGAATGCTAGGCATCCGAGTATGTTGTTAAAGGAAACTGGAATACATGGTAACTCAATGTTTTCTGCAGGAACTGTCATTTGCAGATCCATCTAAGATCACATCTGAGTTGAATTAGGCCCAAGACATAGGTGAGCAATCTCTGTTCTGCAAAGGCTACAGAGTGTAGTGGAGTAGCAAGTCTGTAGTAGGAACTGGGATGGAGACCCAGCTAAATTAATCTCAGATAGAAGGCAGTGAATGTTACTTATATGGAAAAAAAGGCTGACTTAATTCTCTCTTAGCTTAGATGCAACCTGATGGCTTATGGGTGAAAGAGCTCTGGAGCTCATCAGAAATAGAGGCATACAGCTTCCCCAAACAGCTAATATGAAATCTTTGAGTTGGAGGCTTCATTCCTGGAAGTTCCAGATTATTAAAATTACATTCAGAGCCTTCTCCTCAGCACGCAGGCAAAAATCGTTTGGATGTTACTCTCAGTCTCAATGCTACAATGAAATCTCCCACCTTATTCATGAAGGGAAAACTTTTATTAACCAAAATATCAACACTAAAAATGGAATAGTAAAATCAATAGGAATACCTGCAGTTGTATCTAAATTAAGTGTTGTGGCAGTATGAAAGCATTCCAATATTTATCATTATTTCAGGATCCTTTTATTAACTTTTATTACTTTTCTCCACAAGGGGGGAAAAATAGCGTCTGAATTACAGTCTTCATTTCCACAGCACAGAGCTCTTCCCTTATCATCCACAACTTTTTTCTAGCGCTACTGTAATGAAAAGCAGGTTCTTTTGCTCTATACAAACCAGTGGGAGAGAAAAATCTACTTCACCCATGATTGTTTGTGAGAAAGCAGTGAAATGTTACTCATGAGTATTCTTTCCTTTTTCTGAGTGGGTAATGATGCAATGGTAAAGTCCAGCAAAGCAAAATACACCCACCCTGCTATGTCACTGACTAGGACAGTGTAAACCAAAGACTACAGAGCACAGAAGGACAAAGACCTCTGCCTAAAGAACTGTTGCCACAAGCATGGAGACTGTAGTATGTGGTGGACCTCTAGAAGGGGTCCAGCACTGATTCCCAACTGGTGTGTGTTGGCAAGTTATAAGTGGCATCCCAAGATTTTAAGCTATTATACTTACCTCATCTGGTGCATTTCAGGGCTGTTTATCTAGCCTAGATGATTGAAAAGTGGGTATTTAGCTGAGCAAGGCAAATCAGCAACACTTGCAAATAGATGCTTTTTTCAGCATGCCTACAGTGGTCCAAGTGAGAAAGACCTTCTGGGGCAGCAGTGTTACAGCATGAGAAATGTTATGACTAGGTGAAATGGTGATTACTAAAGTTCCTATATCTATGGGGCAATACCATCACCAATTGCATTTTATGTTTGTTTGAGAGGAAGGTTTTCAGTGCTCCTTTCAGTTCATTTGGGTGATAAACATGTAAATGTGTGCTGCAGAAAAAAAAAATTATGGTGATAGATGTTTTCACATGTTGATACTGAATTTTACCTGAGACAGAAACGTTTCAAAAAACTATTAAACTAGAAGGTTACCCTATGTTATTGGAAGTGAATTGACAACATCTTGGAAGAGATGACCTGTAGAGGATTGTTTCTGTGGTAATAGGGATCTCAGTTTTAAATCTAGTTCTTCTAAAAGTTTTCTTGGGAACTTCCCACAAAATAAGCTCCTTATAACCCATCTCCCATGACTGGTGTTAAGACCTGTTGGAGCCATCAAGTGAACATCTAAGCATAACAAGAAAGCAAAGGCTTCTGTCTTGCAGGTCACCATGCATTTCCCAGGCCATACATAAAAGCTCAGAGAAAGTGTTTACTGCCTTCTGTGATCACATGAAGGCATTGTCTTTTCACCCAAATTTCTACAAATGGAGTCTGCTCACAATGTTATGGATGTATAAAGCCCTATTGGACAAAATAGGAGTTCATGTAGGCATAGTGATCTATCTTTTTCACAGCAAAGAATGTGGTTTTCTTTCATTCGGGTATGTATTCATTTAATTACATTCTGTGAACAAAAAAAAAATGTTGAATGTAGTATGCCCCGATTAACAGCTGATGCCCCACTTGCAGTGTCATCAATTTGTCATTTTTCTGGAATATGACAGAATGTTCTTATATTCCAAAGGACTGTTGTAAAAATAATGTTTGGTATATTTCACTGATTTTTCATATCTGATCTGTTCTTTATACAGGTATAAAAGGTGGGATAACTGACAAATTAAGGTAATGTACTTAAAATACTATCTTACTGCTATAGCCAGCTCATAACATTTGTGTATAAGCTCCAGCAGATGATACGTATTATATCATATTTAAGTGGATGGATGATCTCATGGTTAAGGCACTGCATGGAGAATTGCAGATGAAGCCTCCGAGCAGTACTGCAACACAGATAAATAATACTGAAAGAGGTTTTGTGAAATTCTGTGGCTGTCCTAAATTATGTAGGAAGGGAAAACATTAAACCGATATTGTTTGGCACAGGAGTTGCCAGTCAATTTTTGACCCCTACTGTTTGAGCTTACATTTAACCACATAAAAAAAGAAACTGCATAGTTACATTTCAAATAGGAACAATGCAACTTTAATATGACCTTGTTTAGAACTACCCAGGGTGCTGTTAGGGAAATGTGCTTTTGAATTCTCCACTGTGAAAGAGTAATTTATACTCTTAGTATGCAAGGGTCGGTAGAGGTAAGTTTTCAACTTCAGCTGTGGAAAAGCTAAAACCAAAAGTTGGAGTTTTCCTACCAAAACCAGAACAAAACCAGGAATGGTTAGACTTTATTATTTTCTGTAATACGATCCAAACAACACTGCAGTGGAATCTCAATATGTGTTTTCAGAATTACTCAATCTTTAGCTACTCAGATTAATCTAATAGAGTAAGGAAATACTAGAACAAAAATGGTTAGTCCATCACCAGCAGTGTTTTCTGTTCTTAGGATCTCCTTTCTTCACTCGAAAAGCATGCAAATTGAATACTGCATCCCACAATAGCTATATGCTTAACAAATATATAAAAAAGTAGTTATGAAGAGTCATCATGACTATGGAATTGTCCAGAAGAAGGGGCTTTTAATCTCTTAGTGTTAATGTTGCAGTGGAGGTTTCTATTACTTTATACATGGGGTCAGGATTTTCCTTATTAACAGGTCTTCCAGGATACCTGGATGATAATTTCTCTTCAAATTATGAAGGAAAAAAAAAACAGAAAGATTTTGTCTTCATGCTTTACTGAAGACAAAAGGTAACTGTAATAAAGCTTAGTAAAAATGGGCCGATTACTTGGATTATGCTGAACAGAAGGTTGTTACCTAGCTCATTTGGTTTTGTTTGAACCTAGAATAGCTGATTTATGAGAAAAAAGCAGATTGAAAACTTCATTCAGGTGCAAATCTTATTACCTGTGTCCATATGTATGTGTTTCAGAAAAAGCAGCTGGCATCAGTGAAGCAAACACACTATAATTCAGGTCCACAAAGCAGGTAGAGTTCTGTGGATAGCAATAGGCAGGGTGTTTTGAGAATTTGGCAGGACATGCTTGACTGTTAGCTTTTTTAGCAGGCATATCTAGAGATGAAGGCAAATGAGCACAACTAGGAAGCTGTAACCATACATCCAATATTTTGTGAATTGTGTTTTCAAGTGATTTGGGAACATAGAAACAGTCAATGGTTCAGTGACATATTCTAACATCAGAAGTTGGCATGCCTGTGCACCCTTCACATTAAACTTGCATGTGTATAGTTTGAGAGGAATGAGCAATGCAAACAGGTGCAGGCAGAGCACAGCAAGAGCTGTGTTCCTCACTGCCAGAGCTACTCTGGTCCCAGTGCCTCAGTTCAACCATTCAGTCTATCATTTCGTTTGCAGACCAAGGTGAGGAAGTCGCAGAACCCAAAACAGTGTTTGCATAGAAAGTAGTCTGAAGTCTGGAAGCCTTCAAATTGAATTTCCATATTCAGTGACAGTGCTTAGAATAAATATACATTATTAGTAGTCTTTTTTTTATTATTATTATTCCCTTCTCTCTGTTACAGTCTCTGTAATTTTTCAATCCAGTTACAGCTCAGAGGATGTTCCAGCCACATAAATGGAGCAAACCTTTTTATTTTATTTATATTGCATTGAATGTGTTGGGATTTTTTTTCCAGCTCTGTTTTTCCTCTCTTTCTAGTCAGAATTAGAGATTCCTACCATGTTTTGCAGGAATAAAAGCAAATTAAGAAGAAATAAGGATTAGGGGAGATAAAAAGTGTCTATATTTTATTTCATACAGGAACTAAATCTCATGAACAAGTAATTGATACAGGAATGAAAAGCCATCATCAGAGCTCTTGGAGAAGCTGAAGGAGAAGATTGTCTTCAGTCAACTCTACTACCCTGTGTCAAGAATCAAAGCTAGTTGCTTAATCCCAATCCAAAGAGATTTTCAAAAACTTACACCACAGACAACCAATCCAACACAGTCCAGGCAAAAGGCCCCGTGCTGGACTGTCAGTGTATGGAAGGACAGAATGTTAGTTATTCATTCTGTTTTAATGGCTATCACTTTTTGTTTGCTGTGTTGATTAAAAGTATAAAGCTACTTGGTTTTGCTTATGAAGATGAAATGGAACTAAAAGATTATTTGTTAGTTCTGGATATTGTTTACTGGCCTATGTTTAGCCTGAGAACAAAATAGGAATTTAGAGATAGAATTAGGGTTCTAAACTGAATTTTAAAACCTAATGAGAGGGTTCTGGTAGGTTTGAATAAAAGGACAACAATGGCATTATTCATACTGTTGTGTATGCAACGACTTTCCCATTATTTCCAGAAATAGTAGTTGAGTAGCTTCCTGCCTAAATAAACAGTTCGTGTAGATGGAACTTGGTCTATAAAGCTTTTTAAAATAAGGTTTCCTATTTTAAACTGAACGACATAGTGAAATACAGGAAGGGTTGGGCTGTGATTGGACCGGATTCTTGAATTTAATGTTTTAAAAGGTTACGTGACCAGTTCAGAGTAACTAAATATGCTTACTCTGTAGATGGCCTGGAAGTATCATAGGGAATACGCTCCCTCCATTGCCAAAAGAAACAGCCTCTTGTAATAAAGATACAGAATCATTAACAAGCCTGACTCTGGGTTTCAGAGGAAACTGTATTTCCAACCCTCCTAGCAAGATTTTAAAATTACAGTCTTCACAGTGTAGACGTGTCAAATCTCACACATTGAGAGGGAGTCTCACACATTTAGCTCCCAACCTACCTCCCCTGCAGCTTGACCTGTATCACACTCATTTGCAACACTGTGCCATGGCTCCTCTCCCATTCTCTAACCCCACATGCCAGGCACAGCTGGATGGCCCAGTCTGCAGCCTGCCAAACAGCTGCAGCTACTGTGGGGCTTCAGGGAGCAAAAGAGGAGGAGGAGGAGGCGCAGTGCAGCATGGCTGCGTTGCTGAAAAGAAGGATGGATGCCGGGGAATTCCTGGAAATATTAGCAAAATCCCTTTCCAGAAAGTACAAAGTAAAATCTCTTCATAGTTCCACATTAGCATTTTTCCAATTTATGTTACTTTTGAAGTTTTCTGTTTTGAACGTAGAGACTATGAGCTCCAAGGCTATAAATAAAGTCTTACAAACTTTTAAAATTATAACCTATAAATAAACAAATGAAAAAAACCACAGTTTAGATGTGTTACAGGCTTGAAGGTCAGCAAGACAATGACTGGGGATAGTCTTCTCCCAGCAACAACAACAACAACATTGGCTTCTGCAGCACCGTTTCTGGTCCCAAGCTTGCAGAATATGCTAATAGAATAAGAGACAGGAAAATTCACCTTCCTCAACATACCTGGAGATATACTGCTAAAAGCAAAACAAACAGTAAGTTTATAGCAAAGCCCATCTCACTTTAAGCTCAGCTCAGACACTTTTAAGGATGTGGCTGTGAGTTCTGCCTTATATCTGAATTTTTAACAACAGAGCTTCAAAGGAATGAAAGGTTGGGAACAAAAGGCCAAGGCAGAGACCCAGCCCTCACCCTCACCACCGTATGGATCTCTGGTGACCTGAAGGGCACCATTTATGGCTTGGTGCACTGCTGCTTTCATTGAAAAGTCAGGGATAACAACTTGGAAGCAAAGTGTCTTCTCTCTGACATCCTTTGGTGTACATTTTCACAGGCTTCTTTACTGGGCCCAGAACAAAGTCTAATTTGAACTATCTTCCTAAGTACCGAACCATGATATGGGATTATATGAGCCTGTGATGGGGAAATACACAATTTAATCTTCTGTTTGTCCATTTTAAATTAAATATAACTGCATTAGAAAATTAATAATCCATTAGAAGTTTTTTAAACATCTTGACTTGATTTTAACTGATAAGGTTATGCTATGCATAGAAATTGTGTTGTACATACAGGCACTTTATAAAATCTGTATCATCTTTTTAGTCTGAATCTATTCTTTTTATTTCTTTGCTCTCTGCGTTAGACAACATAGGGAATAGCAGGCCCAATGCCACTGTCATGAAAAGGATACAAGTGCCTTTCTTTTCACCAGATCTCTGCACTTGCTCATTAATAAAAAATTAGAAGAGAAGAAACAAAACCATAGTAACTGTCCAGCCAGAAATTCATCCGAATACTCTAGACCCTGAGTAAGATTCTCAGTAACATTGCATTTTGGTGGAGCTTTTTTTTAGCTATGGTACAAAGGCATACACACAACAAAGAGGAACTTCAAAAAGAGACAAGTTCTTTTCCTTCTAACTTTAGAATTACAGCTAGCACATTAAGTTCAGTCTCAAGTAAATGGAGGGCAACATTTCACATAAATTAAATTTTCTAACAGGTAATTGAGGATTTTCAATGTGAAGTTCTCATTTTTGCTTGACAGCTTTCTATGAATTATCTTAAATGTTATCTTAGAAAAGGCAATTATTATGTGGAGCATTAAGCAGAGCACAAATATTGGTACGCTGCAGAGATACCAGTTAATTTTCCTTTGACTCCTGAACCATAAATAAAGGAAAACAGCATTGTTAAATGGTTCTAAAGTTACATCAGGGCAAGCAGCGATTGTGTTGTGGTGTGAAGGGTACAGTTTTGGAACATGCCAGAGAGGGAATTATTATGAAGTTACATTATACAGAATGCTTCATTTATTTCATTCGCATTATAAAAGCCCTAATGATTTTACTGTGTCCGCCCATTCCCTGCTGTACGCTGCAGACCAAATAGTCTGACTGTCCGTGTTGGCTTGGCGGCAGAGTACGTTTCACATTATCATGAGAGTGACCTACTTGGTGCATCAAGGCAAGGAGGGGAAAACTCCAGAGGATTTGGTTTTCGGAGTCCCTGCCAGTGTGACTCATCAGGCAGCCAGCGCTACCCATACCAGCAGCAGCAATTGTATGAGGCAGCACGTCAGCCAGCAGCATCCTCATCCCCTGCCACAGAGCAGAGAACTCTTATGAAGGATTGGCATCGCAGCCCTGAAATAACCACCCCAATCTTTCTAAGAGAGCTTCCCAGATTAACTAGTGTGGCTACAGCACCTGATCTCCCCCAGTTTTCCAGCTCCCCCATGCCAGGGCCTTGCTCTGACAATATTAATTAGGTACAAACCCACCAGTGGCCACCAACTCACATCTGTCTCACAACCAGCAGCGTCAGTCCGGGATGACAGCATGGTGGCATGCCCTGCTGCCCCTGACCACATGCACTGGTGCACCTGATCTCATTTTTTTCTTTAGAAGCTCCTGTGTGCTACATGGCCCAGAGAAACACAGTTCAGAGCCACCAGGTTTTCCAGGATGGCATCATCTGGGGCAAGCAGGAGGGAATCCTTTTAGCTCTCCATCCTCCTACCACAACCTGATTTAAACACATGTTCCCATCCAGCTTAATTACCCCCCCATCTCTATCACAGGCCCACGTGCACTCCTAACTTAAAAATAGAGCTAGAGAAGGATGAGAGCCTTGCAGCCGCCTAAGCCAGGCTGAACCTGATTTTCTGCCTTCAGTCCCTCTGCTGAGAGATAGCAATAAATAGTGACAAATATCAGATAGGACTCTCTCCGTCTTTCTTTATGGAGAATCACAAATCAGAGGCAAACAAGTGAGGCGAGAGTTATAAGGGCCTTGCCTTCTGTTCAGCAAGGGCTTGTAGGACAGCTGTTGTGCCCAGGAATGTAGATGTAGAGGTTGAATGTGTCTGGGGACACCAGCCGAAGACTCCCTCCAGAGGAAAGTCTTCAGACCAAAGAAATGTTGACAAAGTTTGCTAGTCTGCTTGGGCTTGATCCAACACATGTTGAAACCAACTGAAAGACTCCCACTAACATCTGTGTGTGCTAGATTAGAGTTTAAATACAATAGACTATTTAATTTACACTAAGGAGGAGTTTCAGCATAAACAGAAAACAGTGTAGTTGGTTACGTGCTGGCACCACACATCAGTTTTAAATGTTGTAAGCTCCTTTCACAGCACCAGTTGGTGCAAGTGGACAGGAAGCTACTGAGACAATTTTATGCATAGCTATTATCTTTCTCTTCATCATAGTTAACTCTTCGATGAAAGACAGGCTGGATTTCTGGGGGCCATTTCAGATAGAATTATACTGAATTAAACTTTAGAACTGTTTATCCATAAAATCCTGATAAATAGGTGTTAACCACTCCAAGGCAGCTTTCAAAGAGATTCTTAGTAAAAACAAATTCTTCATGCTCGCAGAAAGCTTATTAAATAGTGGAACACCCTGGAAATTGTACTATGGGAAAATTTTCAAACAAAACACAGATAGAAGTAAACTTCCCCACTTTGTTGTTATCAAATTACTTAAAGAGGAAAATGTCAACATGGCATTTACACTTCTTTGGCATAGTAAATACATGCTCCACCAATTATCATTTAGAAATGGTGCCTCCGTCCACATACTTAGGGCCATGACACCTACTATACCCAGCTTTTCAGATGTTAAGCAAAAGAAAAGATTGCCATCTTTTGTAGCCTTTTCTAGACTGGCATTGGTTGATTTCCTTTGTTCAGCCTATATTCCAACTGGGGTAAATATTGAGGTCAATGTGTAAATATCATTCCAGATAACTGCTCTGTCTAACTACAGTACATCTACTCTCCATAAATCCAGTTATATAAGGCAGGATTGCACTGCAGATCAAATGTTATATCCTATCAGAAAACTTTCCTCATAAGCAAAACTGAAATTGTGCTTGTGTGTATCTAAACTGGTATAGATAGTATGGCCAGCTCCAACATCAAGATTGTCTTAGCACCAAATCAGTCACTTAGTCCATAAGGTATTTTTAACTCAAGCCTTTGTGCTCCCCCTCGTAACTTCCGAGTGCCTCTGCAGTGGGAGGGTGACTGCTATGATGGATCCAGCATATTACTTAATATTCTGCAGTCCCACTCAGTAAGAAATCACAACCTTATTTTTAGAAGAAAAAATAAAATCACAATTCAACTGCAAGCATAATGGCAAGAAAAAAAAAAGAAGAGGAAATCTGTACTCAAAAGTTTGTTGCATTTAATTTGTTTTCAATTCAAATATACTGCTCTTACTAGGTACAATTTTTCTAACACTTAAAATACTCTGAAAAGTTCTTCATGATCCTGGAAAGGAAGAAAATATGAAAAATCGTTAAGGAAAGAACTCAGCTGCATGTGAGTTACGGTTGTAAAATAATCCACTTAACTAATGATAGATCAGAAAACCCACAAGCTGTCAGGTTTTCAAATTATACCAAAATTTGTCAAGTATATCCTCATAATTACACGTAATAACTGTCATGTGAAATTTCTCTTTATTCTTTTTTGCCATTATCAACTAACCTGCAAACTGTTCCAAATGTAAGTCAAGACCTTCTGCTAACCTACCAAACTGCCTGAAACACAAACCGCACATTCCTTTTAGGTAACTTAATCCCCAAAATAATAATAATAATCAAATGT
This sequence comes from Haliaeetus leucocephalus, assembly GCF_000737465.1. Lineage (NCBI taxonomy): Eukaryota > Metazoa > Chordata > Aves > Accipitriformes > Accipitridae > Haliaeetus > Haliaeetus leucocephalus. Next base: position 9,680,970 of record NW_010972436.1, read on the forward strand.
AACTTACAGAGCTAAAATATACAGCGATATTGTTAATAAAGAATAATGGAAAGGTCCAGCACAAAAGTACATGTGAAATTAGAACATATTTGTTACAAAACAATGAGAGCTAATGATAACAAGAACTCAGCTCGTATCCAGCCCTCACGACTACAGCAGATTAAGAAAGGTCTAAGCCTGGCAAGCTTTGGGCTACGTTGTGTGGAGCTGGCTGTCCTTATAGCATGGAAAACAGATTTTTTTCCTCTCCTGTCAAAAGGTTTTTCTTGGACCAAGACAGAAAAGGTCATAAACTTTTTATTTTATTATTAATTAATTAAATCCAGGTTAGATGTTAAGAAAAAATTTTACTGGGGACAGTAAAGCTGTGGAATAAACTGTATGGGAAGCGGGGGGGGTGATAGAGTTTCTGTCTTTGCTGGGCATTAAAAGTAGGTTAGCCAGTGCAGACGTTAGCCCACGTCAGGTGAGAGGCTGAATGAGGTGATCCCCTGAGGTCCATTCCAACCTAAATTGTTCTATGGTTTTAAATTTGTATCAAGAATGATACAGATAATACTGATCCTGCCTTGAGTCAAGAACTTGGGTCTGGGCAACCTTTTGAAGTACCTTTCAACCCAATGATTTGATTAGGTGGTTTCTCCATGTTAACTGTGTCTGAACATCCACGCAGCTTTATGTGGGAGGGATTTTCGTTTGGATTTCATGTGGTTTTCTGCTATGAGTGAGCCAGCAGAGGACCTAGACCACACCAGAGGAGAGCAAAGAGCACCATCAGCAGGACAAGAGTCTGACGGCACAGGAAAGAAAAACTAGGCAGAGGCAGGATCCTGCCTTGCAAAATTTACAGTGACCTTTAACAATGAGCAATTCTGACACTGGAAAAAGGAAATTCTCAGGCAAAAAAAGGTCTAAGTTGGAATGAAGATTGTGAGTATCTCTCATCTAATGAATGGGAAAGTAATTTACAATATTGTCTTCAAAAGACTTCATCTAATTATTTAAGAAGACATCAGTATTTGGCTCTACTGATATAAAGGCAAGTGAAATTCAATCTAAATACTAGAAGAGCCTAAAATGCAACTGGTCTGTAAACAAGTCGTACAGAGGTTCAGCTAGATAGCTTCACAATTTTCCAAGTCACTGAAGCAGTGAAGATACCAGTTGTTTGAAGAAAGGACTAACTGGCTGCTGGCTTTTTTTTCAATCCTATATTTTGTTTTATTTTTTTCAGTTGTAAGGAGGCAGTAGCAAAATTACTAAGTTATTTTAAATGTATATTTACATTTCTGGAAGCTTTATTAAGTGTAAAGAGACTTTTTAAGCGCATGTCATCCTGGAAAAGATGAAAACATTTTATTCAGAGGAAAAAAATACTTTAAATGTTGTTTTTCCATTTTAACTATAATGGTTCATGTTTACAGTACTCCAGCAGCTTCCAGGGTTCACTGGAGATAATGAATGAGCTTATGATTTAGGATTTCACAGGATTTTTGACTATGCACCATCCAACTTTGAAAATTGTGGGTTTACTACTGCCCAGCATTGCCGCTTTAGTGACAGATTGGAACATTATTAGTTATCATCTCAAGGATGGTTAATATTTTGGATTGCTCTTTGACAGAAAACAGAAAGCATTTACCCGAAGGAAATGCTGATAGAACATTCATTGAGTGTCCTCTCTATATAAGTAGAAATAATAGTAATAGTGTTATTCTGCATGGAAGGTCCATAATGGAGGTTGAATGAATTTGTTTACCTGTCCCCAAAATGATGAGTGCTCTCTGTGTAAGATGTCCTGAATAACCTGAGAAGGACGCATATATTTAAGTATGCTAAATACCTGCTTAGTACAAAATCTGTGGCCCTTATATTTTACTTACTGTTTGATTTTACTGTGATATTTAAAGCTCTTTTCCTTAATAAATTAAAACATTGGTGAAATTCAGGTGAAAATGAGGGAGGAAAATTTTTTTTCTTTTCTTTCGTCTGCCTGGTAGTGGCATTAGCTTCATCAGTCAGTGCAGAGATTGGAGCACTTTATCTAATATGGAAATGCCTCTGTCTAAAATGCAGTAAACACTACAGACCAGCACAAGCAAATTATGGCAAAAAAAATGCCAACCCTGTCCTTTTATTGAACTAGGTTAGTTCTAAGAAAATAACAATACGAATTTGGAAAAGATCTTTCTCACAGAAAAAAATAATAATTGTAGTGAGTGTAGAACCAACTTGTTATTCCAAGAATTTGAATTGATCAGCCTGTTGTTTGCAATCTAGCAAACACATTTCTCCAGGGATGCAAAATTGCCATGGTACATGCTCCAAACAGAATGCTGAATTGACTGCCCAAAGACACACTCATAGTGTGATATATCAGTTTTGACTGCCATGGTCTTTCATACTTATTGGAAGTCTTTGAAAAAATAATGAGATTTAAATGGCCACCTCATAGAAACTGTCTTTTAATAATTGTTAAAAATCATTATCTTCTGAATAAATCTATAAGAAAAATGATTATCCTTTTCTTAGTATTTTTCTGACGCCAGGAAATCTATCTGTGTAAGTCTGCAAACTCTGATTGATTTTATAAAGCTCTGTATCACTGAAATGTTTCCATGTAGACTGAATCAGCAATTTGCTAAAAGGAACTGTCACATACTGCACAGAAGCCATGCTGCAGAATTGTCGAGTCATAACTGTGAATAGGACTATCTCTCTTATACAGTGAATTGAAGCTCACTACAAGGGGTGGCTGAGCAGCAAGAATCACATTTTTGAGTCTGCATGTCAAGTTGATGGTAAATTTGAAAAATTCATTAGATCTCAATAATCCTGAGGCAAAGCTTTAAGAAAGGTGGAAGAGGACTAGGAAGTTGTAACAGAATAAGATCTCTTCTGAGTAGCTCTGTCTCAGCAATGAGGACAGAAAAAGAATAGCCGAAGAATGGAAAGGAAGATGAAATCAAGGGTCTTCATACATTAAGAGGGCTGACAAAAACCTGGTGGAGCTTAGATGGCTGAAGACACTTGGATGTTATTTTCATGTGGATCTGCAAGTCCTCTGTATTTTCTCTGTAAGTAAAATTTAGGTTAGAGGGAAAACAGCACATGCTTACATAATAGGGCCTGTGCTGAATCTGCATGTTAATAACTTATGCTATTGTACATTTTCTGAATCCGAAATATAAGCACAGATTTCCAGGGGGAGGCTGGAAAGACCTTAGCCCCTGGCTTTGGCTCCATTTCACCTACTGCACTGCAACATTGGTGGCTCCCATAGTGCTGAACGGTGCTGCAGCTTCTCCCTGGCTCTTACACAGCCAAAGGGAAGCTACACTGTTGTGTTGCAGCCAGCTGAATGTGCCTGTTTGTGTTTTCTTTCCTCTTCTGACTGCTAGCACCTCTTTCATGTGAGCCAACACGGACCAGTGCCTCAACACGGGGCCCAGATCATTCATTCAGGGCTGGATTTGCCCCTGGACAAAAGGGCACATCATTTCACTAGGATGCTAGTGAGTGCTCAGCAAGGAGTGGAACTGAGAGGGTTAGTGCTAGTTTCAGGGTAACTGGACTGAAACTAATGCAGACGCTTCATTTTTGGTAGCAGCTGCGGGCTTTCAGAATGTCACTGCTAATTCTGGGAGAGCTCCTATGATGTCAGACGCTCCTCCAAAAACCGTGTAACTACAGACACTCAGCTGGTGGTACAGTGCCTAAATCCTGCCCAGTGCTAACAAATCATGAATATGTACACTCAAGGGTTGGGTAAAGCATTCTCAGTAGCAAACATGTGGAGAGGCAGGGGTATTCATCAAGGCTTGGTAAGATACTGTGCTGGACATAAACACTACCACAGCAAGTTATAAAGTGGCTTTTAAAGAAAGCTTTGTTGGAAAAAAAAAAAATTCTTATTCCTAGGCTGAAAGCTAGAAGTATATCTTAGTCTGGTCTTAGAAATTGTGCAGAGCAATCATGAATATGAACAGCACAAGGAAAGTCTGCTCTTGAGCTCAGTAGCCAGCAAGGTTTGCCCACTGCTGGTCACAGACATTGACAGGGCTCATGGCTGTACCCAGCTGCTTGGGCAGGCTGGATCACCTGCTTCAAAGGGGGACCTTGAAGAGAGGCCAGTTCTCCTCCAGAGATGGCAAGGCCATGCCGGGTACACCTGCTGAGCTGATCTGCAGACCAGCAAAGTTCAGAAAATGCAGAACCACAAAATGCGGCACATCACAAGGGCACTACCTCCCCAAATGCCTACATTTGTTACTGCAGTACATATTCATGCTATTCAGTGATCCAGATTCTGGTTTATGATTTTCCAGACAAATATAAAATCAGAAGACATCCGATTTCATAGATACTTGGCAGTTTAAGGCAAAGAACAAGTAAAGACATAAGAGAAATAAAAAAACAGGATAAGATGATATTGGTAACTGTGATAATTCACACACACGCACACGCACACAGACTAACAAGTTCTTAGACGTTGCTGGAAAGGAAAGTTTTGAAAAGAAAAGTTGACCTTGTGAATATCTATGTGAGCTTTATTCCAGCAAGAGAGAAAGAACAAAGGAACTTCACTCAAAAATTTAACAAGTGGCCCACAGAGGCAGTAGATTGATCAGAGGTGCATATGCAGTCTGGTAGAAAAGGTAGTGTAGGAGTAGTCTATGAAGAACCTGGCGAGCCAAGACAAGTAGCTCATTATGTAGCTCACTAACCAACCACAAGGATTTGTCACTGATGCCTCTTCTCAGATCTTTCAGGGTGGCTGAAGCACTAACCTGCATTCCAGCAGTGAAAAGCTGCTGGATCCTGCAAACTACGTAACAGGAATACATTCTTTAAAGCATGAGCTTCTCCTTGTTGTAATGATTCACTGGCCCATGTCTGAGAGACCTCCATCTAGAAGTTTTTAATAGAACCTGAAGAAAATTCTAATGAATTCATTAGAATGCCTTTAAAAGCATTTCTTTGTTGCTTCAGGTCTGATCTGCTGAAAGACCAGTAAGCCATTGATCCAGCAGAGCCCATTACCTAATTCTAATAGCAGGCTCCAAGTGAAACTAATTTTATTTTTTTTATTGGAGTTCCCAACAGGAATCCAAGATTCCAATTTTTTGTTGTAAGGCAAATGCAGAAGATTTTGTAAAGATCTTTTTACCTGCCTTTTTACCCTTCAGATGGAAACTCCACTCTGAATCTTGGGGATCTGCAGGTCATCACCCAGCTGTGCAGGTCTCTTTCACAGCAGCAGGCAGAGGGCATGGGAGGTTCAGGGCTGGGTAATTCTCATCAAGCCATGGAAACCCTCCAGAAGCATGGTAGCCTTCAGAAATTGCTGCAATAGTCTCTCCACAGAGTTGCTTCACAGTTTTGTGGGGAGAGTTCCCTCTGCTCCCACAGCATCAGCCTGAAAGATCTGATGAAGTCCATCACCGTTTAGCATCCTAGTGAAATTTGTTTTGAGCTTTAACATTTACAAATAAGTGTACTTAAAAATCACATTTGAAGAAGTGTATGCATCTTTTTGCTACATGCTGAGATACAGGATCCGTATTTCACTTGCAAATGTTGGTAACATTACCATGACCAGCACAAGTGGCAGCTTGTGATGATATAAAAGTCCAGAAAGGAACAAGAAGACATTTCCATGAAATATAGTTATAAAAGAAACTAGTTTTAAACCAAATCAATAGAAAATTAGATGAAGAATTTTAAAGATTTATTCCAAAATTGAATAGTTTCTGCCACAATAAATAATGCATCTAGTGAGAAAAAAAAGGCATACCTAAGAGATTTCTTTTTTTCATCAGTGTTCACTCTAAATCGCTCTGACTGTGCAAAATAGCTGTAAGTGGTGAAGTCTCCCTGAAGCAAGCAAATCACTGTGTGGTACATTTTAAAAATGTCCCTTTAGAATTTAAAGCAGGTGTCTGTACAGAGAAGCACAATAGAGCAGAAAGCGGTGATCCAATTCCAAATCAGCAGCCCTGCTTCCATATTCCTCCCACATGTCCTACCCAAAACTAGGACACATGGGAAAGCCAGCATTGGCCACCACTGCAACCAGGGGACTGTATTCTTCACAGGGCTCCTTAATCGCCTCCTGTCCCTGCCCTCATCTCAGTAAAGTCCCCTGTAGGGAGCCAACAGCGGGCCCTTGCAAAAGGACCAGGAATACTGCATATGGCACCTCTGTTCACTAGGCATTTGATCAGGTTGCAGCCAATTGTTTGTCATTTACAGGATGATTGAGATCAAATTCATGAGAAAGGACAACACCTCTGCAACACAAGTCAATTGCTTATAGGTAGTCCACTGCTGGGAACTACCTATAAAATACCTGAAATTAAAGGTAATGCTTTGATTCTTAACAGGAAAACATTTTTTGAAGTAACATGTTAGTGTCTTCTTTATTAAAACTCCAGGTACTGCAATCCAGAGATTGTAAACTGCAATAATTTCAGTTTTATTTATTTTTAATTTTGTAATGAATGTTGAATATTTGTATTTTACAGATATCAAAAATAGAAAGTAAAAATAAGCATTTTTTTATATTTACTGTGTATTTGTTCATCTCATGCTCTGATTCATGACTTTGGAATACCAGGAATTCAGCAATACAGGGTAACATCTATATGAATTGCATAAATATAATAGAAAAAGCTGGAATCAAGTATAGAGAAATCTTTCTTATTCTGAACTTATTTAAAATAGACTTTAGTTTTAAGTTTTCATATTTCCACAGAATCTAATTCTTTTCTACAATTTATGTTTTCAGATTCTGATAAGGCTATCCTGGAAGGCAGCCAATAACAGCAGAGGACATACACAGTGCAGCATAGAGATCTAGGAACCCATGCCTCAGGTTATACACTGCATGGTATATTTCTTTGAAGGATTTGTAATTAATCGTTAAAATGAAGGTGACAAAGCTAAATGTTATGCTACATTATCTGGAGTTTATTATAAAGTGTGAGTTCAACCTTGCACATTGTCCCAGTTTAGCTTCAGTATCAAATTTTACAGCTTCAGGACCTAAGAGATAACAAGATTAGCACATATTAATCCCTTAATCCTTTCTCTAATTGTTATGAAGTCTAGAGTCATTAACAACTTCAGTCATTCCTGACCAGCTTTTTTATCGGACATCAGGTTTTATCATCTATGCCTAATTTTGTAGGCACAAACACTGCAAAGTGTGATAAAGCCCAGGTGAGGGGACATGGACACTTCAGACAGACACCATGAATATTACATGAGTGGACAGTGTGGATCGGTATAAATCTTTTTTCTGAAACAGTTTACTATGAGAAGAAATCACTTCATTGAAGAATCAAGAAAGAGATATTCAAAACTTACTATGCTTTATAACAAGGTTTTCCAGGTACATCCATTTTTTATGGGCTTCCTGTTGGTGCTGTTTCTGGTGTTGTTTCAATACTCTTCTAAGACTCTGAGCTTTATTTTGTAATTCTGTCTTGTTTACTACAGATTTTTTAATTGCTAGATAAGCCAAAAGTAGTTTAACAGCTATTTACTCTTGAATAAAATGTTTGCACAATTTAAATGCCAGAGGAGAAAACTTATTCTAGATTTGAAGATTCTACAACTGGAAGTATAATTTAAGTTTTTGAGGAGGAAAATAAATACTTTGAGTGTTGATGTTTCTTTTTCTTTGGAGGGTGGCAGCAGCCTGGAAAATTACTGTGCGTCCTACACGAAACAAAAATTATTAAACTAAGCTAAAATTCTTAAATGTTATGTAGTGTTACACTAAAATTTTAATGCATGCTAAACAAAAAGCCCAGCATTGTCAATCACGGTATGAGAGCTAAAGATGCCAGAGATACACAGAAACCATTATTAGAATAGGTGCTTGATTTTTAGATTGTTTGCAGAGAAGAAACTGCATAGACTCTATACTGAAGAGGGAAATAAGTAACAGGTGTACTCATCACAACATAGAGCAGTTTTACCTGGATGAGCTCGTTCAGACAGGAAAAGCAAAGCTGCAAAGCACTCTGAGGGGGATGATTTAATATAGTTAGTTTTGCTGCCCCAGCAGGTTTGGTTCAAAGGCAGCTCTTATATCTCTGCATGGTATTGGCATGTACACCGCACTTAAATCATTAGGCACTGCATCAGCTGATGAGTTCAAGCTCAGAAAAGAGACAGTGTGGTCTGTTTTCTGCTCTAGAGGGTCATAAACCAGCTGGGGGTAATGAGGCAGGCAGGAGGCTTGGAGGTCCGAACCTATGGGATGAATACTTTTGGGGGACCTATCTAGTGTCTATAAAGCACCTTCAGTATCTGTCCCTAGCAGCATGAGTAAATGGCACGCTGCCAAACACTAAGTTTGGTTTTAATATACTGTTCAGATCATTCCTCTTTCAAAATGGCATTTTGAATGCCAACATGCACTAGAATGCATTTTTTATCCAGGTCACAGTGATCAAGTAAATTCTTATTTAAGGAAGAAGATGAACTTTGTTATAGGGTATCATTGTACAAATGTTTGTAACACAAGGAGCAGATAAGAAGCAACCAGGACTCACAAGAAATGAGTCAGCTGGTATTGGGTAGATGGGAAGAGGTAAGATATGACCACAAAGACAAAACCTTCTCTAACCTCCCTGATATTTCTGGAGCTCTTATGAAAGATGCAATTAAATTAGGTGAGAATCAACTCTGGTTTTTTGGATACCAATTCATCTTGTGGTAAACAACCTGCCTATGGCCTGAACATACGAAAGATAAGTCATTTTCCATTTCTGCAGTGGCTAATTGCTTTCAAGGGAAACAATGTGATAATTCAAACGTAAATGTGTTATCTAAACCAATTATGTTACAAAAAATGTTAAGCCATTACCTACCTTACAAATACGGAGTATTTACAGAATACCCAATAGACAGTGGTTCCTGAGATGGGTTTCTAAAATATTTCTTGCAGAAGCTGACCTGTGAACATCAGAGTTTTGACTTGTTCCTAAGTGCCAGTGCAGAATTCAACTTGTATTTTTAAAAAATCGGATAGTGGGCTGGTTTTAAGGGGTGTTTGTAAGATCAGTGGCACACAACAAATGAATGCTATCAAAATTATTGTATGACTTTCTGTTTATCCATTAACACTTCTCTTAAAAAAAAAGAGGGTGGAAAAAACACCTTTCTCACCAGTGGTCTTAACCAAGCGTATTACTTGTACACCTGATAGCTGTGGCCTGTCCTGGAGATTTACTGCCAAGATTACTAAAGCTGTGATTTCTTCTGCAACCATGGGCATTCTAGTCCAAGTCTGACTTTACAGATCTTTTTCAGTTACTGTCAGATATTTATTATATTTAGTATATTTTACTCTAAAGCAACATACATACCTGTCCCTGAAGTCAGTAGAAGCCTATCTTTTGTCTTCAGTCTGGATGAGATTGGACTTATAAAGGAATATTTTTACATATCTATAGATAGAATCAGATTTTCAAATTGTAAATGTTTTCATACAAGAACAAGCTTTTGACCATGATAGGCTTGGGCAGCTTGAATCACCTCTCCACTGCAGTAGAGCAAATGCAGGCTTAGCCCATGGAATCAGTCAATAGGCATGAATCAATCAATAGATACCAATGCCAAAATACTTTGCAAAAGAATAATGTTGTCTTTGCAGTTTTGAATGCCAATAAAATCTTCTCCTAAATCTGTATTCTTTATATAGATGCACCTCCTGAGTGGAAATCAGTGAACAGTCCCAGATCTAGTGATGGCTGGTCTCCCAGAGACATGTGTCCTGCCTCAGTAGATCCTAGTAAAATAACTGTCACCTCTCTGCAGTTCTTCCAGTTCTCCTTCATACTCTGTAAAGCCCCATGTACGTTACTTTCATCTTTTTCTCATGTCTGTAAAATACCTGCTAGCCAAGAGGCAGCATGTGCGGTGTCTGAGACACATCCACGCTGACTGGCCAGCCAGTGCATGTGTTGATGGATTAGATGGCAAACTACACTGAAAAAGTAGCTCTTGAGTTCCCACTGCAGTCCTCATCAAAGCCAGGACAGTTATCAAGACTCTATTTTTGCCCAGACACTGATTTTCCTAACTTCTTGCTTTGCTGTCAAATTTGATTGAATGTAGCCAAGTTCAAAAGTTACTGGGGGGAAATGATAGAAAGATTGATGGAAGGACAGACTGACAGCACACTCACATAAGTCTCACTTTCTTGGGAAACCAAGGTAAACAGGGACGGATTCATAACGTATGCTTGTAGGCACTGTCAGCCTACATATGTGTATCATTACTGTTTGCTGCCTCCGCTCATCTCTCTGAATGATGCTCATACAATGAGGAAGGCATTTGATATTTTTATCCTTTATCTTTTAATTAGTAGACCATATTTCTTTCCAGTGATCCACCCAATGCCAGCAATTAATGCAGCGTTACTTGTTTCCTCAAGGCCCTTCTTGCACTACTCACATTTCTTTGTGCTTCACAAATGTATAATCTCCGTCCCAGGACAAGAACATTACTGTTATGATAGCACAAATGGGTAAAATGAGCTAAATGTCTGTAGATACAACCTGTTTTGGAGCTGGGGCTAGGATTTCAAGTGAGTACCTCCTGAATTGCAAACCAGTGTTTTGCTCATTGCCTATCTGCCAAAGCGTACCGCGCAGCAACCACTGCCCCAGCCCAGCCACTACCGCTCAGTCCTGACACAAGCCTGGACACACACGCCTTATCTGGAGGCTGGATGGGTCCAAGGAGCTTGGCCTCGCTCTCCCTCCCTGCTTCCAGAGAGGCCATCTGTTCTTCTCAGTGCTGCTTTGCTTTGTGCTTGCACAGAATCAGTCTTAGACAAGATTTTTCATCTTTACCTATTGTTTTTTTGACATGCTGCCATTATTTTGTCGACTATGCAACTAAAAAAAATCATAATTTCCTTCCTGTCAGGCTTAATCTCTCAATCAAATTTGAATGGAATTTTGTAAGGCAAAGACAATGCACTTCTTTTAGTCACAGGACTTTCTCCCTCCCAAATTTCTAAGGGCTTCCGCAAACCAAAACAGTTCATAAATATTCTTTAAATGGAGAAATTAGGCAACATAAATAGAAAGATCACTGTTCTTAGACCCATAATAATATTCACAGGAGATTTAATTTGATTTCTTGGAAAGATTTCACCTGCAGCCACCATCTGGCTCACTGAGACAGAGCTGAAGAGCTTCCTCAGTAGATCCCATTGAGTAGCATGAGATGCTTTTGAGGATGTCTTTCTCCTTCTCTTTGCAGTGTTCCTGGAGGCTGATGCATCACGTGGAAGTCACAGTTTGATGTCACCCTTCCAATGCTGGATCTGATACAGGGCACAGTAGCCTAGCTGTCAAAAATTATCACATATTGACGTCAAGGAGGTTTACTGTTTTATAAATCTGATTTCTTCTTTCCCTCCACTGGATACTTACACTTTGTAAAGATTTGGCAGGGGGAGAGAAAACACAGACTTCAAAATTTTAGCTCTCATTCTACAATTACAATTTTTTTTCCTTAAAATGCTCCTGAGGAAAACAGGTTTGTCTCCTATTTTAAATAATCAACAGGTTTTAACATTTATTTTGTATTACTTTTATTAATAAATCTTCTTTTACATTACTGAGAGTTAAAGGCTGCTAGGGAAAGTGCTACGAAGGTTAGCACTTAGGCTTGTGTAGGTCAGGATAATCGTTCCACAACATGGCTGGTTTCCTCTGGCTCCACCGCAGCAGTACTTTCAGGATTGCTTGTGAACTCCAGGGCCAGACTCCAGCCAGACTCACATCACATTTACCCCAATTTCATTTCTGTGGCTTCAGAGAGTCTGTTCTTTATTTTCTCTACTATACAAAAGCAGAATTATACTTCTGGTCTCCTGGGAGTGCTATTCCTTGTCTCTACTCTGATCAGATGCTATTAGGAACTCCTGCAATTGTTTGTTGCTTTATTTTTATGCATAAATGTTGGTGGCTCAAACAACCTTCCAGTCAGTGTCTTGCAGAAAGAAATGTGTCAAACTAACATGAGAGGCCTCCAAGTCCCTGCAAGAAACCTAAGAGAACTAATACTCAGTGTGACAAAATCCTTGTCAAATCTAGTTTTCCCTCTACTTCTTATTCTTCCCCAAAAATGGAAAAAAATATGTGCAGTGACTTATTATCTAAATTCCAGAAGCTGTCCTGTGAGAATACCTATCTGGTGGGGATACCTGTCTGTGCCTCATACATAGTAATTCCTTTTCTTCCTGACTCTCTTCCAGTCTGCTATGAATTTGTCGTGATTGCTACAAAGAATCAGCATTTTTTTAAATAACTGTGCCCCTGAAATTGCTCTCATCAGTGTGCAAATTTCCTTTTATTCACTTACTGCAGATATTTGTTTATCCCTTCCACAGGCAAGCACTCTGGTAAGATGTGTGTGCATACACGAGTTTGTATCTGGTTTCAGCATTCTCCTATTTTTAAAATCGTAGTAACTTCCCTAGAAGAAAAGCAAATTCCTGCTTCAACCTGGGATAAAAGGCAACCTACAAGGCACCACTCAAGTTAATTGCTTTTTCATGTAATTCTGCATTTTAAATAAAGCAGCAGTCTAAAGGCCTTGCTGTAATGGAAGGTTTCCCCGGCTTACATAATAGGTCACGCAGACAGAGAGTCCTTCAGAGGCTCCCGCTGCAATTCAGACAGAGCTAGTCCGGTCAAAAATACCATCCAGTATAATAAGCTAACAGCCCCTAGATCCTGAATCCACAGGAGCCCCCCACGCCCTTCTTTTTTTTCCCAAGGATGCCCCCAACTGTAGAGCAAAATCAGAGCACCAAAGGGAAAGAAATAGGACTGACTTTGTCTTATTAACATGGCATGCATGCGTCTGGCATTTACGGAAACCTGCTATGAGCAATTCTAAACTCTACAAATAAGTGTCACTATGGAAACTAATCAAATGAGCAGAAGTATGAGAGAGACCGCCCCAGGAAAATGTCTGCGAGGGAGAAATATTACTATAAACAAATTCTTTAGCTTAAAGGTCTTCACTGAAAATGTTGAAGAAGCTGGCCAGGTGTCTCAGGGCTCTGGAGCAAGTTCATGACTTTTTCGCACCAGGTTGGTGGCATCCAGGAGCGTTGTGCATCTGCCAAGGGAGAACAGAGCCTGCTTCATTCCTATGCGCCCCGGAGCTCTTGGCTTAGAGGAAAAGCTTGCTTATACCCTCCAGGAGGATGGCTTCTTGGCAGAGTGGATCGTCCCTGACAGCTCATAAGGATCAGGATAAATAGCTGAGGAAAGTGGCAACTCAAATACAAATGAGAATTAAATGTTTTGAACATGATAAGCTTGTTAGACTAGAAGCCAAAAATATGCTTTATTTCAAATAAGTATAAAAGTTACAATACTTTTATTTTGCAGAATATCTCAGCCACTTCTCTAAAGCAAACACCACCTTCATTATATCTTTTCTGCAGTTAGCATAAGGAACTGGGTGCGCACCTCACATTTAGTGATTTGTAAAATACTATGTAAGAAAGAGATTGTAGTTATTCAAAAGCAAATAGAAAAATTCATAGCTTCTATTGACCCAGGGCGTATGTCTTTATATTCAAACATATCCCATGCCATATTGTAGTTTGTCACGACATTGCGTTGCATTATAGATAGTAAGCCTTTTGAAGAAAAGAAACCAAACCTGGAGTTTGTGTGGAAGCCAGTAAATGCTCTTATCCAGACTCAGGGGTAAAACAGAAAGGTGAGCGTGTAGTCTCCTGACTTTGATCAAGCAGCACCTTCAGGCAGCTATGACCTACTACTCCTCAGATCACAGCAGTGATCTTTAAAGCAGAACATCCAACAAATTTTGGAGGAAAACAGAAGGATAGTCAGCAGCTGAGTCTGATCAAAGTCAACGTTCATTGAATAAGACTAAAAAATGAGAAAAAATATAATTATGTTGAACATGTCCAATAGCTACTTCTCAATTTTGCCCTATCAATAATAATCGGTAATACAAATGTGCTCCAAAGTCATCCACATTTACTACCTATTTAAGATGGGTTTGGCTGGAAGTTACCCGCAGAAGACCTGTAACTGGTTCTGAATATTTGGCTCTTGGAATCACTGTGACAGGTTGTAACATGCAGAAATAATCACCCATGACGTTTTCATGTCAATGATGGGTCAACTCAGGGAAATTCACAGACTACAGCTTTGAAAGGTTTATAAATTCTTTGGTTTCCAGTAGAATGACGTGGAGGGAATTGTATGTGAATTTTAAAAAGAGATTTAATCAGAGAGGTGATTAAGATGATAGACAGACTAATTGACAGACATTTTTTGTGAGTAAAAAAAGGCTAGCTCAGTGGGCACTGGTAGGTGGTAACTACTGACCAGTATTTATAGCTGTGGCTCTCCCAGTCTTTTCGTAAAATGGGCATAAGGCATAGAGAGCCTGTGCAAGCTTTTTTATGCCACTTTACTGTCCAAAGGAAATCTTCTCTCACTGACTACTTGTAGCAAGTATGTAATACAGGCCTCCAGCTATTGGGGGAGAGAAACTGCAAAGCATTAAAGTTAAAAGCTCTGGTGCTTATTCACACATATATATAACTGTGATATTTATTCTCTTTTAAGTGAATCAATTAGTCCTGTTTCACTTTGTTCCACCCAATGTTTTGTGGATCTAGTTCCACAAAATGTGGAAGGAGAGCTCTGGCAGAAAACTTCCCTTTAGAATGCTCTGATCCTGCCACAAGTCGACATAAGCTACCAGAAGTTTGCTGTGAAGCTATTGGAGAGAGCTGTAGCTCGCTTTAGGTTGAAGAGTGGTAGATGGATGTACAAGTCCACTGCTGCGCACTGAAAGATGGAGAGTGATGGGGCTGCTCCAGCCATAGTTTTTCCTGTAATCCAGTCTTTCTCCCCTGCCGTGGATGAACGTTATGGGAAGGGAGTAGACATAAACTGGCTCACATGGAGTGTGAGGGGCATAGGGCCTCTTGACAAGGTCATCCTTGCAATGAAATATCTTCCTTTGACTCACAACAGAGAGTTGTGCTGTCAGTGCCGTACAAAGTAGCCACATTGCACAGGAGAACTCAACAAATTTATAGTGGCAAGAGAGATAATTAAAAAAATAGAGTTTTAATAACTAGAAAAATTGACTATGTTCAGTTCTTCGGGATTTTAGCAGCCCCTTTCTCTTTTTTATTAACACAGACAATGGAAGTATCAGTTCATTACAACAGCCCACCCTCCCCCCAGCCCTGTCTTCTTGATGTCTAACATAACTGAAGAGAAGAATTTTTCTGCACTTTTTAAAAGCACTGAATGCATTTGCATATCCAGTAGCATGCATATTATTTTTAAAGTGAAAAATTATATCGGTGGTAAATGTAGGTGGAAAGTAGAATAAAGGATCAACTGGCTTGATGGAGGCAGTACTTAAGCAGCCAGCTTGTGTAACAGAGCTTCTTTGTGATTTTTTTTAAGGCTCTTGCTCCCTTCAGTTTCCATCCAGCAGAAGAACAATCTATTTAGGTAATTCGGGGAGGGGGAGCTTTTGTCGATTGTCGCGCAAATGAGGCATGTCACAGACTAAAAGGTGCATCTGAGAACGCGAACTCTGTTGGCAGGAAAAGAGAGAAAACTTTCCTTCAGCGAGCTGCAGACACGCCGGCTCCCTCCCAAAAGGGCGGCCGGGCTTCTGCTGCAGAGTGGCACCATCTGGTGGATGCAGCAAGTAGGACCTGCCCCTGGAAAGGCACCTCTGCTGCCCCCCACCCTCCCACCCCCAGCTTGGGAGCCCCTACTCCTTCTTCAACGGGTTGCCTCTATAGAGAAGTCTCCCGGTATCACCATAAGCAGGACCTGCTGCTGCTGAACGTGTTCCTATACTGTTACAGCAATAAGGAAAAACACTGTTAAAGCATTCCTCTGGCACCTTTCGACTTCATTCTTAAGTTCATACGGATGCTACGATGTATGTTTTACATCAGTTTGCAACTCTGAGAGTTAAATGCTTTAAAGTTTGTTAAAAATACAGGTTTATGTTCTTAACCTATGTAATTAGAGGGTGCTGTTTCTGTATGTGTCTCTCATTGGAATCTCTCTGCAGAGCTGCAGAATTACAGGATATTATTAGAGATGTTATAGTACTTGTTACCAAAATAGGCTAACAAGGAGAGGGGGGAAAGTCTAAACTAGAATAATTCTACTATTTTACTATTTGAAACTCTTCTCTGTTAATGTTCAGGTCTTATCCCTCTTTATTCTTCTTTTTATAGTCACAAGCTTTTCTTCTCCATCATTATCTCAGAAAACTTGAGTCATATAAAGCTGAGATTCTCACAAGTCATTTGATTCCTGGAATTTTGCATTTCTGAATACCATCTATCCTTAAACTTCATAATAATGTTTCTAAGCACATGGAAAACTATTAAAGTCATGAGGAAAAGCCTAGAGAGTTGTGGAGAAGATCTGGCCATATGCCTTCAGTCCAAAGGAGGGAAATACAAATTCTCACTGTCCAAAAGAGCAATATTACTGGGCCCCTTCTTTTTTTTTTTTTTTTTTCCCCTATCTACACAATCTGTGCTAGAGGCAACAAAGATTTCCAGACAACTCATCTATACCTAAACTTATATTCTCCTTAGGCTTTGAGCCAACTGTTTGAAGATTTTTAGATGAATGACCTTATGAGCTAAAATATCAGTGCTGTTGCCGTTTCACTCATGCAGTCACATGCCTTTCACTTAGCTCTTTCCTCATATTGATGTGGAAATCAATCCCAGGACTAAATGAAAAGTATATGCTTCCTTGATGGTTTTATGCTTTGAATATATACCATTAAACTTATTAAAAAGATAGCTTATGCAGGATACCTTACACTGTACTGTCTAGAGGCAATTTTAGAGGAGACTTTTAGGATGCAATCTTAGGGAAGTTTTTACACAGTCTTGTAGCCTGTGTGCTAAGCCTGTCCTGTGCACTTGTTTCTGCCTCATGTAAGATAACAGCTTCTAGTCAACGCTGAAACACAATGGTTCATTAAACACATTTGCCATATTGTTGTCAATCAACCTCCAAAGTTAATGTAAGGATGGCATTTACGTACTACAGTAAAGCACAATTTGGTACCGAAACTGAACTCCAGATCAGTCTGATGAAAGACACCTAAGGATGAAATAAAGGAGGAAAATTTTCCAAATGTCACTGTAGAATAAACAAATTAAACCAGTGCTTCACTGTCCTCCGGCAGAACTGAAGAGAGGTGGGAGTCACCACCTGCCTTCCCAAAGTTTCAGAGCCAAACACTGAGACAGCTGTACATGTTTTCCAGGCCTTGTAAGATTCAGTCTTGCATGCTCTTACCTAAAATCAAATATGTAGCTTGCCTGCTCCTTACAGCCTTGCTTCTCCCTTCAGCCACTCTGTCCCATGGTGGCTGTCCGTCACTGCAGGGACTGTTGGCTCTCCAGGGCCCAGGCTGCCCCGGAGTTTGCTTCTTACCCATCTTTTCCAAACACTGGGCTCAACCACCTTCTGGCCAGCCACAGGACTTGGCTGAACACTTGACTCCCAGGCTTCCTTTCTGGAGCAGTAGAGAAGACAGTTAGCACTGGGACTGGTACCCCAACTGTACCTTGCAGGATCCTGTCCATCCAATGGTTTGAATCACCCCGAATAATGAACTGGCTTCAATCGTGACAAGTATTTGGTTATGTCCATTATACTGTGTTACGTGTTAGTTATTACCTTTTATTGTACGTCCATCATACATTTCTCAA
The DNA here is from genome assembly GCF_000737465.1 of Haliaeetus leucocephalus. Lineage (NCBI taxonomy): Eukaryota > Metazoa > Chordata > Aves > Accipitriformes > Accipitridae > Haliaeetus > Haliaeetus leucocephalus. The sequence goes on from NW_010972436.1 coordinate 9,698,779, forward strand.
CTGGTTAATTACTTTATCCAGACACTAAGTGTATAATCACATTCCAGACATTAGCATTGCACATTCAGTTCATGCCTAAGCCATGTTACTATGGGGCCTATGTTTGGATGTTTCCCAAGTCGCATGCACTCATTATATACCCTGGCCATGGCTGATATCTCAGACCACAAGTAGCTCATGCAGAGCTGTCTATTTCCGTCATCCTTCAAGAATGCCATGCAAGGAAAGAAACACTTAAAATCCAAATGTCTGAAGTTATGACATACATTAAAGTATGTAGACACAGAATTTCTGGTTGTATGTTCCTTTTTTCCCATTGTTTTCACCTGAAGTGTAGTTACTTTTGTAATGTGACATCTTCCAAAGAGGAGGAGGCCAGAGTAAAGCACAGGGAAAGACAGAAAGGGCATGACTTTACTGCCTTCTCCACCTTGCAAGCACTCCTGGAAGAGGCTGTAGGTAAGCGACTGTAGGAGTCCCCCAGACAGTGAGGTTGTGGGATCGTGGGATAATTCAGGCTGGAAGAGACCTTGGGGTGTCTCTAGTCCAACCCCCTGCTCAAAGAGGGGACAACCCCAACGTTGCTCAGGGGTTTGTCCAATGGAGTCTGGGGAAGTTGCTCCAATGCTTAGTTATCCTGACAAGGAAAATCTTTTTTTTATATCCAGTTTACACAAGGTAGGTCTGCATGGGCAGACAAAAAGCTGCACACAGCTTCTTCCTCAAATACAAGCCATGAGCCAGAAGCCATCTAGATAGGATAGGGATATGTTACTAACAATCACCTGCTTGGTCCTGCCACAACTCCTGCATCTTTGCACACTAAGACAGCTACACAAGTCTGGCACTGGATCGGGCTTGTGTTCACCTGCCAATGGAGGCATGTCCTGAGTTGCAGAGCTGAGCCGCAGGTTTGGGCACCTGACAGCCCACCCCATCACTACAGTTGCCATTGAGTGCTGCAGGGCTTTCTTCCCTCTCAGGCAGCAGGGCTGTTAGCAGGGCGCATGAAATCAAAGCAATCTAAATCAACAGGCAGGAACTCTTGTATTTTAATTTATTTTTAATTTGTGTGGCTTAGTCATTTTGCTAAAGAATACTGACTTCCACTGTTTTGTGAAACACTGATTTGCAACAGATTATAGCTTTCATGCTACAATTGGTATTTCTCTAATTCAGAAGGAGGATAAGCTATACCTTACATATATTTACTTAAGAAACTGTCCTTTCATTCATTTAAATACAGCAAGGGTACTCACTTCTCAGCAATGCTGCTTTTGATCTCACAAGTGCTTTTTTTATCTAAAACAGGAACGATCAAGGGTACAGGAAACTCTTACATGAAAACGGGGGGGGGGGGAATTTCCAAAGAATTTTTCTTTGGAAATATCCTACAAAGAGAATGAAAAAGAGAGAACATAAAAAGATGTAGGTTCTGAAGAATAGCACAGAGATGGGATTTCTGGTCTATCCATCAAATACAACAGTAAAGGAACATTTGATAGGATGATAGGATACTAAAAAGCAGTAAAATACATTCCTATTAAACAATGTGTGTAATTAAACTGTGTAACTTGCTGCCACAGGAGTTTAATGAGGAAGAGCATTATGAAATTCTGACAGGACTGGCTAGTTATAGGTATTTGGAAAACGTCCTGAACTGTTAGGAACAGATGACACAGGACTCAAAGTGACCATGTGGGTTCATCAGTCCAGGCCTCTGCTATTACAGCAGTCTATAGTGCCTGCTCCAAAATTTATCAAGTTTCATTTTAACAATAGCCATCCCCATTGCTTCTGGAAGGCTGTTCCAAAAACTGATTCTTCTAACCATTAAACACATTTGCATGATTTCTAGGATAAACACACGTCCATTTGTTTTTATACCAGCATTCTCCTTCAACTTCCATATCTGTCCTCCTTTGCTGGTGTTTGTTTCCCAGCCATTTCTATGGAGATGATCATACCCTCACCCAGGGCATCCATCCACACTGCGCATGGTACACCACCCTCTCAGACGTAATCTAACCACAGCCACACTAGCAAGCCTGCCTCTCTCACCAAAGCACTGCATGTGCTGATGTGATCATCCTTCTCCTCAGACTAGAGCTCACTTGGTCTTTGCCAGCATGGACATCTCTGCTTGCAGTCCCAGGTTGGTATATACATGCCCCTACAGTGAGTCTCAAAGGCAAACACAGGCACTTACAGTGCAATTTGGATGCAAGTCAGGCACTTCCTAAACATCTATCCAAAAACTCTGCTGACCTGAGGTAAGCACAGGGGTACCTGAGATACCACAGGCACACACAGAAGCTTTTTTGGGGAGCAGTGGGACCCCATAGCTGCACTAGCTTGTGTGGCCAGAGCACCGCTGGCTTTGCTCACCTGGCTGTCTCTGCAGACCCCTCTCCCTCGCACAGGCTCACTTGCACTCAAGCAAGGAGACAGGAGTCATGCCACTTCACTTACCACTCACGGTGAAGGCAGTCCTAACAACCAGCTCAGATGTATGTATCCACCTTTGGTCAGATTAGTGTTACCCAAGACACATGTATAGGGAATTACTTCACTTTCTACCCATGCTTGGAGGTGCATAACATGCCACAGCTCTGAGTTCTGGTCAAAAATATTGCTACCCACACATTTATTGTCATCTCAGAGTAAGAGCACTGGTTCAATAAATGAAAACCAGGTTGCAAGTCCTTCACTGCCAGAGGGGTTTAAACCCACTCCTTCCCCCTAGCAGAAGAGCAGCCTGATCAGGAAAGGGTACACCCAGGAACAGGCAGCAAGGAAAAAGTATGTGCACTTGCTCTTGGCGTCTATCATCGGTTAACACTGGGCTACTGCACCTCTGGGAGTGGGTCATGGGTACAGACGTGTAGGGAGACCACCCAAGACTGCTCAGCAGCCTAGTGTTCAGAAATCCACCCAAGAGGGGGTGGATGTGGATTCTGGTCCTAGGCAACTTGTGCACTTTCTGTTCAGATTCAGATTTCTTGCATGAGAAAATGGATTTACTGCCTACCAAGTGCTCTAACCACTGGGCTACAGAATAAATCTCCCTTTTTACTGTCCCTGAGGACTTCTGATGCACGTGTGTGGCTGTCTAACTTACACTGGTGGACGAGCAAGCAAACAAAGTGTGAGCACCTACAGAGGTGGATAGAAAGAACCTGAAATAGTGTTGTTTGAATCAACACTTGCACTTGAACAGATGTCATCTGGTCAGCTTATCTCAGAATAGACAGGAGCTGCAGAATAGCTTTAGAGATAGATGGCAAAGGAAAAGAAGCATAGGAAAAACTTTCAGAGATTGGGACTGTTTAATTGAGAGAGGGAACAGGAGAGAAATGAAAAATGTACAGAGGAAACAAGCGTAATTCTTTTAGTACAAGAGCAAGGGGACAGCCAGTGACAGCAACAAGCATAGATCTGATGAAAGAAAACACTTCTTTACTCAGAAGAATATCGTATATTACTAGTTTGCAGAATTTGTTCACAAAAGCAGGTGAAGTGCTCAGTAGAACTGACAAAAATGCTTAGGAGTACTAGCTGTATTCAATAGAAACCATTCACAAATTAGAAGGAAAAAATTTTATTTAAAAAAATGAGGCTATAAGCCTTTGTTCTTCAGGGAATGAGACTGATTAGGTACTACAGGGAACTGAAAGGTAATTGTGCAGCCTCTAATTCTTTCTCTGAAGTTGGCCTCGACATATAACATTAAATTGGGCCAGATGAACCTTTAATGTGGCTGCCACAGGCAGGAAATAAATATTTGGAACTTATTTACCTTGGGAAAAGGAAATGGAAGCAGAGAAGAGGAAAGTAAGCAAAATCAGACAGACTACCAGAAGAGCAATAAATGATAAAGTGTAAAGAAAAACATAACAAAACTGACAACAAATTAAGTTCAGTATTATACTGGTCAATGTGTCATTGGACTACTAAAATGAAAGTCATGAGGATGCATGTGGCAGGCTCAAATCTTCATGCTGTAATTTGCTGCTTCACAGAAATATAGGAGTAATGGTCAGTTTTGGAAAATACCAAGACATATTCAAGCACGCTTAAAACTATATGTAGACAATGTATGTGTACAAAAAAACACCGCCACCTTTTCCCCGTGGCTCAGCTAGTCCTTTGTTCTAGTCTTGTAGCAATTCACTACAATGGAACAAAATAATGTAGCTTTCCTGTATGGGGAAATCTCACCATTAAGCAGGAAAATTAAAGGAAAAAAACTTCCCCTGTCATGTTTCTAAGTGGATAAATTGAGATTTTAAAAAAGGAATCTGGATTCTGAACACTCACAAGGAAGAAAAGCATCTCGCCATAAATACAAATGAAAGAACCAGGTGTCAAGATATAATAAACAAAGGGGAGGACAGAGTGAGCCATCTGCTTCATCAAAGAAAAATTTCATACCCTGCAAGACTATAAAACATAAACACCGGATGATAAGAGAAAAGTTTTGGATTTTCAAGGTCTAGAAGGTAGAAACCACACCAGTAGTGGTGGGGTTTGTGCCAGCCAGATAATGAGAAGTTCAGCCTAGCCAGAGCTGCTGGCTCTTCCCATCTCAGGACCTTCAGATAGAGCATGTTACACTGGGAACAAGAGTCAATCCATAACTGAGTAATCTGTGGGGTCCTCAATCCCAGCAGTCCTTCCCCAGGCACACGGAGAGTCAGTAGCCCTGCCAGGGCACGTGGGAACGCTCCCCCGAGTGAGGTCTGTTCATGCAATTTGGGCTGGGAAAGCCAATGGGAATGGGAAAAGCAGGCCTGGAAACATCTAACAGCAGAGTCATAAAAGAGGAGAGGAGTCACGCTGAGGGAGGAGGCTGGCTGCTTGCAGACAGGCTGTGTCCAGCCCCGTCAGGGCAAGGCAGCTGGGTGCTGAGGCAGGACACCCGCGCAGAGAAGGACAGTTAAGCTGCTGGCTGCTGGAGGAGACCAGAGTGAGAAGAGAGGGCAGACAGCATGTGTATGTGAATGTGTATGTGAAGATAGTAATAATTTAAGGAGGCACTTTACTTCAGAAAGGAATTTGGAAAGGTTGGGAAATCTGTATAACAACTTAAATCATTAGACTTCTTCGTCTCTCATTAATTCATCACCTCACACTGTCTCGGTCAGGTCAAACCTACAGTTAGGATGTCTGTTCTCCGGCTAATTGAGCATGGTCAGCTACATGTCTGGAAACTGCCCAATATATTTTGGATATTACTGTGCTATAAATAGTATGAAATCCCAGACCTAAGTATGGAAAATACCACTAACTGCATTAAAGGAGGAGGATGTCAGGTGTATTAAATTAATTCACTATAACTATACAAAGGATTAGAAGTTGGTCAGTGCAGTTCCTCGACAAGTGATTGAATGCAGGGCCAGAAAAAGCTAACACTGCTTATATTTAACTTACTAGTGCTTACTTACTAATGCAACATCATGTGCACCACAGGTGACCCCAAGCAACTTAATCAGAACTTAAGCTCTCTTTTAAGGATAAAAAGGAAAATCCAGCCCTCACAGTTGTGAAAACAGCTCCCTGAATGTGAACTACTGTAGTTATATGAATGACCTCCTTAATTCTACTGTCAGCTAGCAATAAAAAAATACAAAGAAGGGAAAAAAAAAATGAGCCTCTTGTTTCTGTAATTTTCCTAGATAAATTTCCATGCTCTTTGTCGTCACATGGTTGCCAGCTGGGCAGACACATGACATTATACTGAGAGGATGTTCTATCTGCCAGGGATGTCAGATGAAACAGGCAGTTCAAACATGCCACAAGGACAAGGTCATGAACTCTTTTAATAGTCTTCTAGCAAACAGAGACCATACAAACACTGGGTAAAGAGTTACTACGTAGTGATTAGCTGAAAGTTGTTTTTCACAGCTCCCCATTAAGAACAGTAAATAGCATCATAAGTATTTTCTTCAACTATGCACCAAAGAGGGTAACAATTTGTGTAGGTATGAGTGGGATTTCTGGGAGCTAAACAGCACCCAAAAAAGCAAGGAAGAGAACTTAAAAAGTAAATTAATCTACCTAAACACGGCGCCATTTGAATTGCTTTGTATTTCCAAGACTGACACACGAAGCTGTAATATATGGCAAAGGACTTGTATAAGATTCGTATGCTTCTGGGCTGCAATTGGACACCAGAGAAGATTTTCTACTGCATCTAAAATGAAACCAGTGCCTATGTTTAAGTAACTGAATCTTGTCCTCAGTATAGTTATATGTGTGATTAGATGTGGATAATTCAGTCCTACCCATCTCTGAGTGGTCTAATTCTGGAACATGTTTTTGGAGCAGAAGGTGCTTGTTCTCCCAAGGGGGACCTCACTGTCATTTCTGTAGAGGTATTACAACATTGATCACTTTTCTGTGCATATGCAATCTAACACCATGAAGCTGTTACAGTCAAGGGTCTTTCAAAGGAATAGAAAAATTCTATACTTTTCCATCCAGCATATACTTCTTTGCATTTACCAACACTGAAGTTAATTAACGGTCTTTTTGCTGTTTCCCTAGCTGATTTATATCTCAGTCAACTTCTTCACAGTTTTCTTTCATAGTGGTTAACCTACATAGGTAACTTTGTCTTCAAATTCCTCTTTCTCCCTTTGTCTCCTTTCCAGATTACAAACAAATACATGAAATAGCAGAGGGTTTTGCTTGGCATCTCAAAGCATTCTGCCATTAGTTTCACCATGCTGGGAGTTGATTTTTCATTGTACTCCTCAGTTGTTATCAACTGGCCAGTATTAACTGTTGGATGTGTTACAAAATACAGGAAATCCTGATGTAAAAAAAGTTCGCCAAAGTAACTTAATCATGCCACAGTACGTTCAGAAAGAGTAGGTAAGATTCAGAAAAGTAGCTAAGGAGCAGAGCTGGCTTTGTGGGCACCCAGCTCTTTCCTTGCTCCCCCAGGGCCAGGGAAGCAGGACCTCCTGGTTCCCCAGGCGCGCCAGCACTGCTGCCAATGCTCCCCTGCCTCGTCCCTCAGTGCAGCTGCTTGGACCATGGTGGACAGAGCTACAGCATTGCTCCCAGCCCAACCTTCACCTCCACTTGGCCTCCTTGAAAAAGGACAGTACAATCAGACCAAATTTGTTTCTGCCCTACCCTCCCTTACCTTTCAGCCAAATCGCAGCTATGCTCCACCCTGTGTAACTTTCCTCAAACCCTGGGATTATGGGCAGGAGTTAAAAGTTTCTTTTAGTAGTTCCTTTCAGTAGTTGTCTTTTTGTTCCCGAGTTCCTTGTTTTCCAGCATGGCTCACCAGGAGGTGCCTGCAGGGACAGCAGGGAGCTTACTGCTGAGGTTGAAATGTCTTCAATTCCATTTCCATTCACTCACCACAGTTGACTAACCCAGTACCAAAACTTCATATGCATATTTATTATTGACAAAAGCATCAGAATATTGCCCTGTCTGGCAACTATTTGTTGTATTTGTTTTTTATTCACTAGCAATTGGAAATTTGGCAGTGATCTCACCATGACTGGTTCCAAGGGGCTATTTAAACACAGGAAAGTACTAAGGAAAATTACAGCCTAGATTTTCTCCTCCAAAATACCCAGTTAAGACAGACCCATAAAAATCTTCTGTAGTCAGAAAAGTTGAGGTAAATAATTTAGTTCCAAGTAGCATATGAATCATCAGGTTGAAAATAATGTCAACTGAAATATTAAATTATTGTATTTGTTGGTTTCTATTATTCCAACATGTACATCAAGTTAATTAATTCTGGAAGGGGTAAAACTTTCAGTCATTATCTTCGTATGACTATCAACTTGTAATGAGTTTTTAAATGGCGTCAACTGAATTTTAAGATGTGAGTATATCACACTGTGACGCTTGAATTTTTTGTGTACCCTTGAATATGGACTGACGCTATTCTCCAGGCATGACGCAAGTAAAAGGAGGCGGGGGGGCAGAATTAGTTTCATTTCAATCTCATTTAAATTGCTTTGCTATGTAACCTCACAGAAAGGATTTAGAATTGTTCCTTTTTGCAAACTTAAAGCTGAACATTTCATTTACAGTCTTGTATTACATGAAGAACCGGAACACGTGTAGAATCCTGCTCACGTGTTTGGTTGTTTAATGTTTCACAGGGACCGGTGGACAGAGTTAACACTTCTGCACTTTCAGACTACTAAGAAAAATGTGTGCAGTTTCACTGAATACTCAAACATTTTGAATGTCTGGTTCAAAACAATGAATAGAAGGCAAACAAGATAAGGGAGAAAAATAACATTAGAAAACATTAAACAAAAATCCTGGCTAGTCCATAAAGGGGTATTACTCACTGAGCAAGGTGGTGTTGGACTGACAGTAGGAAATTTCTTAGGATAGCAATAAATTCAGCTTTCTATCATATCAGCAATTTTAAACAGTAGATAGTATAATTGTGTGAAGAAAAAAGTTTGAGCTTGGTATGCACATACACGTTTACTTCAGTCTTAAAAAATCATTGACTGGAGAAAGCTCCTGTAAGCAACAAGTAACACCACCAGAAGCAAGCCTTTCATGTGTAAATTTAGGAGTTTCTAGATTATAAACCTGATGGTGTTATAAAGATCTCCTGTCTGAAATAATATACTCACACTGTCGCTATGGTCAGTTGGCCAAATCCAGCTGACTCCAGTCCCTGCCACATCTATTGAACTCAGGGGTTCCAAATCAAAGGACAAATTTTAGCCCAGGATCTTTTAATTGCCCACTCTGACAGTGTGACAAGCAGGAGTTTGTGGCTGCTGTTTTGTCTGTCCTGCTTTACGGGTTCAGAAGCCATGTTGATATTACAAAAGGACTATAAATCTCTTAAAATCTGATTGAGGTTGTTGGAATGAGGAATTTATTCTGACTGGCGAGAGGTAATTGGGTATATTCCAGTAGTTTGCATTCAGATGCAAGGAAAAGAGGAGATTAAGTAGATTAACCTCCGTCATCTGGGAGATGACATTTCTTGCTGTGTTTGAAGTATTTTGTGAAGGAAAGATGGCACTGATTTTGAAGTTTATATTAATCAAATCTCTTTGATTTTGTTTGATGCAGCAGCTGCAGTGACACACCCTCGCTCTTTGAAAGACTTGAGCTGCAAGGGCCAGGATTGAGAAGAGACCAGAGATAGCTCAGAAGTGTCACCTTCAGCCTCCAGGGGGAAGGAAAGCACTTGTCTAATTTCCCCTCTCATCCTCTAAAATTTGTGTTAGAATCCGAAACAATAGTGGGCGGTTATATCCTGGTACAAAGCTCTGGCTGAGGGGTGGGTTTCTGCACCAAAGCAAACTTGAAAATTAACAGAAGAAAGTTACATGGTAAAAATGTTCTTTTTTTTCCCCTCTTTTCTTAAATAATTATGACACATAGATGTGATGTCTTATTAGCAAGCTCTTCCTGACCTGAACTGCAACACTGAAATTTTACTAGTAAAGCAACTACAGTGACACAAATTTATTCTGTGATTTCAGTTCATCATATTGAAGTAATACTGGGCTGAAACTCTACAAACATTTTACACGTGTTTCATCTGCTTCAGTCCTACAGATGCTTTTGCCTGTGTTTCATTTAGTGTTTGTGAGTAGTCCTGTGGTGAGGTGAGAGCTCCAAGGGTCTGAATTAAAGAGCACCAACTTCTGTCTGAACATCACCAAAGGCGAACCATGACAATGGAGCAAAACTGAAACATCTTAACACTACATCAAAGGCAAAGATTTGTCTTTAATCAGGTACGTGAATGGTTTTCGTTTATATGAAAAACCCTTTTCAACAGCTGGATTCACTGGAAACCAATTCCACATAACCTGTTACGAGCTACAAGCTGATCTGACTACCAAAGTCTTACTTACAGAGGCTTTTCTTGGCAGAAGACTGAAGACGCCTCTCCTTGCCCCCACAGCCCCAGTCCTGCCTGCTGGGAAGGGTACAGAGCACCACAGGTTTCACCCCATCGCACCCAAAGGAGCCACTGGTGTGCATCAGCCACCATCCATCCCCAGACAAGGGACCAGAGACCATTTCTAGATGGGCCCCTCCACAAACGTGGTCCCGCATGGCTCAGCCCAGCTGGACTCAAGGCGCTTCAGACTGCTGCGTTTGCCTGGGGGAAAAGAAATCTTCAAAAGCGACAAGGCAGGTAGCACACTTTCCCAGCCACACTGAAGAAAGGAGTGGTGGCTCTCCGTGTTAGTTACGACTCTTACGTTCATTACTGTTTATTACAAGAGGACCAGGGGTGTGAGCTGAACGAAGCTTGGAAAGCAGCCAGCCCCAGAGAGATGACTCCAAGTGGATTTTGTGTTTTTGTTTTATTTTCTTAAAGAAAATCAAAGCCGAGAAAAGGACAAGTTTTGACCTGTTGTTATTTGTTTTGGCAGTGACTAAAAGGGATAAGGCAACTACCTGCTGACAGACTTTGACCACATTTAATTGCTAAAAATCAGATTGCAAGTGACTTGAAGTGATAGGCAAGTACTTAATGAAACTATTCAGATCAGTAACTTTTCCAGTGAGAGCAAACCAAGGAGGGTAACCAACCGTTTATTGAAGTCAAACCACTATTGAATCAACACTTAGCTATCAAAATATATTTAATCACAATTTTAACTGCTCTATTCCCAAAGAGTTACTTAGTATCTTAAAGGTGCTGGATTTTTTTCTCTCTTCTGATCAGCCATCACCCCTAGGAAATCTTTTATTTCCACTTATTTCACTCTTCAGCCACAAGTCAATCACAATATGCAGTACAAGACATCAAATATTAACTGAAAGAAGCAATATTACTGTAAATGGCTAGAAGGCATTACTACAAATACCAAGTTTTAATTAACTAGTATATGACAGTTAAATCTTGGGAGAAATACTGCAAGTTTGGGACTCAAATTCAGCATTCATAAAGCTGCTCTCTGGCTGAAAGTTTCTCAGGAGAGATTCTGGCTACAGACATAGACACTGGATCTACTTTTTAAGTACGGAAAAACAAATGTAAATGTTACTGATCATTTTGTTTGAAGAACACATTGAGGCTTAGGTACTGTATTTGAGCAGTGACTAATACTCATTATCTCAGAATATACCTGTCTTTTTTGTATGGTGTCACCAGCAGTGATTTTTGACATAGGTATTATTTAACACCATTTTCAAGAAGAATGACATTGCCTAAAGCAGAAACACCACATCAGTCACAGGGAAACACTGCCCAAACTCCTGTGAAATCTGTTTGGGAATTAACAGTTGCAGTTTGATCCCAGCTCAGTCTTCAGTTTTAACATGACTGCAGCAGTTTTCCAGCTAGCTGTAAAGAGCAATTATTTTTCCTGAAGCCTTGCAGTCCTTAACTGAGCACTAGCTCCTTTACCTCCTCTAACTGAAATACTGCCAATACCTTACTTCTCCCTACTCCTTTCATTTACACCATTCCTCTCCCTGGCAAATAAGGAAGCAGCAAAGGATTAAAAAAAACATCTTCAGCAACACAAAAGAGCAGGCAGCACTTCCCCTTATAAAAACCCAGTCCAGAGGATGATACAGCATCTTTTCGACAAGCTTTTATAGTTGTACTTACCCAGGCTGTTACTACTGCATGCTCTAACACTTCATCATATTTGGGACAAAACAGATGTACTTGCAATGTCCCCAATATCATGTGCAGACCCTAAGCAGCACCTGGGAGCCCAGCTCCCACACCACAGCTCTGCCAGATGCGGCACAGTACAAGCGGCATTTGGAGCCCACTTCTAAGGTAAAAGACAAGCAAGAAATATTGAAGAAAATGGCAGTAGGGATACAGGTCCACTAAAATGTGACAGCTTTACTATCTTTCTATCAGTTAAGCTTTTAGCCTAAGCTCAAAAGAGAAGGCAAAACAAGTAGCAGCAATGAGAAAAAGAGTCACAGGAATGACCAGAACAAGACCAGACTGGCCTGAATAAACACGGACTATAAAAAAATCAGGCCAAGGGTTAGACCTAGCCTCTCTAAAAACAAGGTGATACACTGAGTGCGTCCATTTTCCATACTTACAATAATACAGCTTTATATTAGCAATTAGATAGTAAAAGGCCAGCTCTGCCTTGCAGCTGATTCCTCCATCTCTGAGCTGCTGCTAAAGCAATGCCCTCTGCCCGCAGGTGCAATGAGGCCCCCCGGCTGGACACCCCCACACCTGCATGAGGTTTAGCCCTGTTTATCTGTTACCCGATAGTGTTTCTTACCACTTCTGCAGGTTTTCTGAAAAACTTATAAGAACTCCTGTATTAAGATTATTCTCTTCCTGCTATAAGATCATACTAATTATATATATCTTCCATGTGATATTCATTTAAAATTAGTTTGTCTTATTTGCTGTATTCAATCATTAATTCTCCTGCTAAAGTTCTCTCAAAATCAGTTATTTGGAATGCTTCGGGGGGTTTTTTCCTGGAACTCATTCCTTGAACTTTTTTGATTAGCAGATCATAATGGGGAGCAACAGAAAGAAGGAATGGAAAGAATAAAGGAGAATTACAGGATAAGCTGATCTTTCTGCCTGAACTGAAGGTGGTCCTGGCGCTTTCTATTATAAGACTCTGTTTTCACTTGAACTTCCAGGATAAAATTTTCATGCAGAAGGTCTGCCTGACTTACTTGTAAACTTCAGGGAAAAGAGCTCCGCCATATCCAAAGACAAAAGTGAAGGAGAATGGAACTGCTTCAGGAGAGTCTTTGTATTTCTGGGTAGGGAACTAGAAACTTGGAAGGCAGTTATCTAAGTGTCCAGGCCTTGTCTCTTGCTATTCTGGGAAGGGGCAGAAGCGAGGAAACCACTCGAATTGTGTTCCTGAAAATAAAAATCTGAAGTGCACAATTTCTTAAAAATAATAACTAAATTCTGTATCTACACTAAAGACTGTCTGTTTGGTGAATGGAGTGCCCAGGTGGCACGGGACACAGCATTGCTACAGGAGGGAGCCGAGGGCCAATCTCCTTTTGTCCTCCCGGCCATCGTCCCCTGGCAGAGCCCAGCAGTGACGACGTACACCGACACGGGGGGCTGGTGGCACGGGGAGCGCGGCGAGGGGGCAGCAGCGCCTGAGTGAGACACCTGGGATGAGGAGCCCTAGCGAGGAGCTTGGGAAGGGGACAGGTTGCCTGGCACTGAAACGGGGGTTTGGAGAGGTGAAGTAGATGTGAGACAAGCTGAAGAACACAAAGCCCAAGAAGAAGGCTCCAGGGCACAGCGGGGCACCCTGGGCTGCCGTTCCCACTCCCACAGCTCTGGGACCCCCGCCACAGCACAGCGACCCTGGGGCAAGGAGGGCGAGAGCCTGCTGCGGCAACCAGTTATTCCGTTACGTCCAGCAGCAGCGATCTGGGCAGTAAATCTACAGGTTTCGGCCCCACTGGTGACTTGCAAGGAGAGAGAATTGGTGCTGTGGTTAAGACAGTTGAGCGTTGCCTTTCAGTTCTAGCCCTGCTTCTGCCACAGACTTCTTCAAGAGCCCGCCTAAAGCAAAGAGTTCACACACAGTCAGTAACTGTAAGTTCCTCTTTTCTGGCAAGCCAAACCCGCGCCCTGGGGCTGGGGATCTCGCAGGGGTCCCAAATTCTCCCACCTTCAGCCAAAGTCAACCCGAGTTGGCCTCTGAACATAAAAATTGATCTGTTCTCTCAATGGTCTGAAAGATTAGGTCCCGGAATCTCAAAAAGGTCCCCTTAGTTTTTATAATAACGTTCCTGAGCTGCAGCTTTCCAAAACTGAGGTATAAATAATAATAATGAAATCACACATTTGTGTGGTGTAAAGACAAATCATTTTCATAAAGTGTTGACCTTCTTGATAGAATGTCGCAGCAAAAGACCTGGACGCTTTTTTTTTTTTATTCGGATGACTTTGAATGCACTAAGTTACATATGGCAAACAAGTGAGTGATAAGGAATTAAAGTACCGATCAAGTCTTCATTCTCTGCATAAATCTCTTTCTGCTGGAAAAAAAGATTAGTTTTTTTTAGATTAAAAAAACTGATGTCACAGAACAAGGGCACTGAATCTATGTCCTCTACAATTCTGCTACATCTCCTTCTCACTTTAAATCTTTGCTGAAGCAGGAGGCAGAGTTCTGTTTTTCTGGGAAGGGTTACACAGCATTCAGTCCCAGAGCAATTGCATGTAAAACTGACAAACAGGTGTTACTAGTATACAGTTAATTTCAGAGATTACCATCGGTTGCATTAAACAAACACATGCATGTCAAATATTATAAACAAACATCAGGCATATCTCGGATACTACAGATAATTTTAAAATAAAATTTATCTTGTATTCATAGACCCTTTCCTTTCCTTTCCAAATTACAAGAATTAAATGTATCATTTCCACACTCCACTGCTTAGGGAAGCACATACAAAATATAGCAGGACTCACATAAATACACAAGAATCACAGTCTTTATTCTCAAATTGCTATGCATTACACACTGGAGCATACAGCTAAGATGATGAAATCGTCTAAAAAAAAATTTTTTTAAAAATCAGAACCCTGTCAGCAAACAACAAATTCGGACTTCTTCACAGTTTGCAGGACTAGTCCTTGGATTAGCACTGACTCGTCCTCAGTTGCTGGAAAAAACAGATGTGGTTCAAAGAAGTCTTTCAAAGTGGTGGAGGCGCTGGCACCTGGCCAGGCCAGGCTCCAGCCAGCATCAATCAGCCAAGGGGTCTCCAGCCTCATCCTCCCAATTCCCCCTGCTCCAAGCAGCGAGCCGGGTGGGACCTGCTAGGCAGGCTGCCCACGGGGAGAAGGCCGTGTGTGGCTTCTCAGCCCCCCTGCCCCGACCAAGCCGCCTCTCCCTCTCCCCGCTCCTGGCCGTTTCTGGCGGTGCGAAAGCTGCGTGCTGAGCGAGAGGGTGTCATCTGCAAAATGCGGGGGGGTGGGGTGTCAGAAGGTGGTTTCATGGAATTTCAAAACTTTAAATCTTAACAGTATTCCTTACACCTGGTGGGTTTTAAATTTAAAAAAAAAAAAAAGGAGAGAGAGATTTATTGCATTAATATGTTCTAGTATTGGGCTGTCCTTGAAAATCAGAGAAAGGGTTGCTTATGGATAGTGCACTGGGTTTAACCCCTGAGATCCAGCTTTTAATGCTAGCTTTGCTACAGAGGGCCATGGTCTACCAGTTGTACTAATGTTGGCCAGCAGTAAGTACTCCACAAGTCATCTGTTGGGGTCAAGTGAGATTGTCAGGGAGTAGTATACAGATTTATGTAAAGTATATATACCTATATATGTAAATAAGGCATATTTGGCCCAGTCTTTGCATGCATTTCCCATCATTCTATCCTGTTTTAAGAAATCTAATTCCTTCTAAGTGGAGTGGCTCTACCTCCCCATGCAGAGGACCTGTGAGTCTTAATTAAAACACGTATGAAACTGGGGGAGAGGGTCTTCCTCTGTACTGTACCCCTACGAAGTATTCAGTATATACTGTTCTTGTTAAAAAAACACTTTGAATAGGGATCTTGGATGAAATTCTGCTTGATTAAAATCACTCCAAGTTTTCCCCTTTGATTTCAGTAAAATCAGGTTTTCATATGTTATCGTTTCCCAATTTATGAGTCAAATAATAACAACAATATAAAATGCCCCACAGGACTAGGATACATGATCATTCAGTTTCTTCTGTCTGTAAACACTAATAAACTTATTCCACAGCCTGGTGGTGGCAATTGCTATGACTTTCTCCTGCCAAGACTTACACAGAGTGAAAGTACTTCCAGGATTTTGCAAAAGAAACATCTGGTACAAGTCCAGGTTATCACTGCGCAGAGAAATTCTGAAGGCTTTATTCAGTTCTTTTGCGGTCCTTTGGTAAAACTTACATTGCTAAACATTCAATGGAGTCAATCAAAGCTGGAGGCTTACTCTTTTTTTATAAAGTTAATATGCTTCCTTCTTGCTGTTACTACTCTTTCGACAAGTCTCAGAGCAAGGATACCAGCATATGAAATGATTCAATAGGAACAAATAAGGTTTCTTGCTCCTCTTGCAACACAGTGGTTGTTAATAGTTTGGATCATTGCAGGCCAAATTTAACAAATTAGCAGTGCCTGAAAAATTAAGTATTATATTTCCAGTAACAGTAATTTTCTCTGATTGATCTTCTATTACTGCAACAGAACAGCCTTATGTAGGAAGCAGAGCAGGCATTTGTCACTAGCTCAATCACAGCGACACTAGAGAAAACCTTACAGAAAAAAAATTAATGTTCATTTTTGCAGTTTTCTGCAGAATTATAAGTTGTCATTTTCAATTAAGTTTCAAGTCGTGTCTGTTTTGAGAGAGCCTTCGTATGAGTTCACCCTAGTAGAAAACAACCTTGTCCTTAGCAAAAAACATGTGAACTATTTTACCAGTCATACTATGTTTATAAAAGTGTTAATTGGGCTTTGAAGTTGATGCTATTATAAAGCACAATAGTATGAGAAACAAACACTCAGCTGAGGCAAGGCACTATTATTTTTTTTTAATCCCTTTTCTTCTTCCCACAAATATCTTTTTCAGGATGGACTCTGTACATCCATTCTCCCAAAACAAGATTTCCTGTCACACAGCTGCATTCACTAGAGCCATCAAAGGAGTCAATAGATTATTAATAGCAGTTAAAGGTTATTACTTGCAATACCCCATCCAAGAAAGAAATCCCAGAAGGAATCTGAATTCCCATTGGATGCATTTCATATAAATATCTTGAAGAACTGCAGCTATGCCTTGCTCTACAAGACCAACCAGACCACTCCTTTCCTAGAGAGACTTCTGCTAAAACAATAGCAAGCTTGCTTTTCTGTGCTTAGTGATAAATCGGGGAACTAAGGATGTACTGTGCATATTGAACAGATCCTTAGGGCATACAAAAGACTTTTATTAAGGCCAACTCCTAAATATCCAAGAGGCACTCTAGATTTCTAGGACAGCATGAGTGAAGAATACAGACAGCAAGAAAATTCGGGTCTAACCCCTTCCAGAATGGTGTTTTTCCCAAACTTCCTGACTGCTTTATAAATTCTGCACATCTGCACCGCCACCAGTCCACAGGGCTCTGTGCTTGCAAAGAGCTGCATTCCTGCACAAGCCCTTGCAAAATCCATGCCAGCAGTCATTCATCATTTGCATTCATCACCTTAATTAAATACCTATTCGAGCGCACATTCTCTGATTCACATCGTGCTACATTTCAGTGCGGAGCTGAGTCTTGTTATGGAACAATCCTTCAGCAACGATTTTTGGGGGTCTGAATTTGTTTCAGGATAGGGTTCAACGTGGAAGTTCAGAAGTACAGATACAGTTATTCTGAAGCACTAATATTTCATCCCACTTTCTCACAGTGCACATGTGTCTCTGGAGTGCTGTGGTAGACACTGATACCAACCCACCATGTTCACTGCTTCAGGTAAAACAAAAATCTCATTTCCAAAAAAAACCAGAGGACTAAGCAGCCAAAATTACTTAAAAACATACTCCTGGGCAAAACAGTTCATATGTTTCTATGAATCATTAGATGTATTTCTTTTTAAGATACAGAAATCCATTGCCCTACAGAGACTGTATCCCTGAGGCTGTTTTATTGTAAGAATTGAACTTATAATAAAGGTAAATGCATATCCTTTCTCATATACTCATTGAATATTCCCCAGATGAGGCTTTTAAACATACTATAGTCTACAAAAGGTCTAGTTCTTAGATATTTACTTGTTTCTACATTAGATGGTTACATGATTGAAATGTAAAAGTCCAGAAAACCTTCTGGTTTGTCTCTAAAGACTCTTAACCTTCACTTGATGCTGATTTGTAGCACAAGGCATTGAATGAAGCTGGAAAATGGTGCAGCCTTATGCTAGTGTTAACTTGAAGGAATGATTACCGTGATAAAATCAAAGGTGATCCTATTTTAAATCTGTGCAATGACCACAGATTGCTGAGGATCAGAGAACTTCACGTATTGCCTACTGCAAAGTAATAAATAATGACTTGATGAATTAATTATTTTAATGCCATTGGGGTAAAACACTGAAGCATGGCTAGATGCTAAGAGTAGACAAATTCTTCCCTTCTATGGGCTTTACTTAGTTCCAGTAAACCAGTTCTGCATTCAAACTTTTATCATTAACTTCCAGTTTTCCAAGGAATTTTGCCAATGAGCAAATCAGGTTTGTTAAATTACGATACTCACCTATACAGAAGTAAAATAAAGGTCATAGAAGCTTTTAGTTTATTTTTCGCAGTGTCCTGCAGAAACCCAATGTGAACAATGATAAGCAATGCAAGTGATATTAATTCAGAGTTTCCCCTTTAAAAAAGGAAACGGGTCAAAGGATATACCCTCTAGGGTATGCGCTGGGATTACACACCTGTGATTAATCTAACAAACTGCTGGAGATGTGATTGTTTCTTCATAGAACTGCAGCTGAAACAACAGTTCTTTGGCAGTAAAATAAATGTAACCCCTTGTGGTGCCCCTAGACATACAAGATAATTACAACAAAGTACCTTCATAGGAAGTTAGGACACTCCTGCTGCATCATTAAAATAAACGGACCTGCGATAACTGATGCAGCCTTGGAAGTGCCACAGAGGAGCATGGTACTCAAGAGATGAAAGAGATCTGCTCTCCTCCCGGAACGTGCATGTGACTTCCATTAGCTTTAGTGGAAGCTGAGATTTCTAGTCCAAATCTAGCAAGAATAAGAGACAGGTTTTATCCCTGTGAAGTCAACTGCAGTTTTGCCATGGAGTTCAGTGGGGCAAGACTTCTAAAGTAAAATTTAATTATCCCAAGGCTTTCCAAGGCCACTCTGTGCCTCGCGGTGGAGCCTGGTGCGGAGAGATTTAAGCTCGCTCCAACCAAGCTAGCTGCAGGGGCTGCAGCAGCAGAGACGCATCTCCTGAGTGCTGCACCTGGGACAGCCATTTGCCTGGGAAGAGGCAGCCCTCTTCATGCTAACGCAGTCACGCTGCGGCCAGGACTACAGCCGAAACCCGCACGGCACTGCTCTGGACCACAGCGCTGGACCAGTGGCAGCCTGAGGACCACCACGCTGAACCCACCCCGGCACTAGAAGCATTCCCCAGGTTTTTTCCCAATCTTAAATACAGTCAAAACACTGTAAAGCAGAAACAGTACTACCATTATGCAATTACATCAATTAAAGGATGTTAGCATGTATTAATATCAAATAAACACAAATTTGCACTTTTCACAGCTTGGGTGATGACTTGCAGAACAACATAAGTGAAAGGTAGAATGGCCTCCCAATGACTTGGTGTGTCCAGCACCAGTCTCGCTTTGATCTGCATGGAACATAGCCATTTTCATTATAAACATCCCAAAACCAGTGTTTCAACAACTTTCTTCAGGTAGTAATTTCCAAGTTATCACACAATCAAATACATCTATGAATCAA
Source organism: Haliaeetus leucocephalus (assembly GCF_000737465.1). Classification (NCBI taxonomy): domain Eukaryota; kingdom Metazoa; phylum Chordata; class Aves; order Accipitriformes; family Accipitridae; genus Haliaeetus; species Haliaeetus leucocephalus. The sequence goes on from NW_010972436.1 coordinate 9,718,243, forward strand.
AATGCAGTTCTAGATATTCAGTCCTTTATTTCAGCAAATTTTCCTAGCTATACCTCATAATAATGCTGAAATTGCTCCGCTTCCTTGGTGCACATACCCAGTTACTCATAGACATATTCTGAGGAACAGCTTTCTAACGTCCTGCCCCAAAGACTTGCTTCTCGCTTCCCAGGATATTTTAAATCAACACGTACACTGCTTTCCATCTATATCCAAAACGCTGTGAAGTGGCAAAGATTGCTAACAGACTGCGTTGCAATCATGCTGGAGTACCAGATACCCACTTATAACAGTATAGATCGGGTCATTAGGAGAGCTAATTTATGTTATGTTTATCATCATTTAGTGGGAAATAAAGTATGTTGAAGCTGCTTTCCCTCATTATTTTTTTTCTGGGCTGGTAGGCCCAGCAGTGTCCATTTGTTTGACTCCTGCCTCTTCATCTTTTTCAGCTGAGTAAGTGTGCAGATAATGCTGTAAATCTGAAGGAAAGGTTTAACCTTCATAGTATTTTTTTCTCTGGGAACAGGAAAAGGCAACGTAGTAGTATATATGTGAAATTTGTCTTCACCACTTCAAGAATGAAAAATGTGATTTTTATTTTTTAAAAAAGTAAAAATGTACAGGCATAAATTCTGCACAGGTAAATGTTTATGTAGGAAAGTTTACCATGTTACAGAATCCTGTTCTAAAACAACTAGGGCAGTATGGCGCTTTAATGTAATTTCTGGCACAGTAAATTTGTCTGTATAAATGGGGCCCTGAGCTGGGTGAACACACCAAGTTGTCTGTCTCGTGCCAATGGAAAAAGAGTCTAATAGCCAGGTTACAAGGAAACAAGTTCCAGGTTCAAACTTATTTAGAAACACAATGAGAGCATGCGAGATTAGTTTTTAGGGCAGAAGTAAAGGGACGTTTCAGGAATATCGCTCCATTTCATCCCTGCTAACTGATTGTGTACCTCTTGGCTAGGAGCAGATTCGATTCACCGTGACGTGAATCAAATGTTGTGGATAAGGAGCAAAAGGCAGATAAAAGAGGAGCTTTGTTCTTCGATGTTCTTCTACTCTACCCCTAAAAAAATACACGGAATCTAAATACTCCCCTACTGCAAAATTGGCAAAAAACCAGAATCTGAGACCGGTTCAGGGGGCTAATAGCTGAAGAAAATCTTATAATGAGATTTTATTTCTTTCCAATGCATATCACATATATAAACAAAATAAACGCTAAAAATCTAAAAGTCTCCTAAAAGAAAAAAGTAACTGAAGATAATTTAAAAAAAAAAACCTGATGTAATTAAGAACTGCTGCTTTATATAAGATTTTAAACAATATAAGTGAAAACAACATTTTTCCTTGATGAAGTCCAGTACTGGACTGAAAATCCTGAATTCTACAGATGACTCTGAAGAAAGATAATTCTACATTTTTATGTCAGTAATTCATTTCTTATACATTTCTTTTTTTCTTTAAATTTGATAGTCATTCTTGTCACGATTCTTGTATCAATATTTGATACAATCATTCCTAGCATAACCAGAACAATTGACTACATAATTATAACATTATCTCAGTGAATTCTTCTTTTGAAATAAATGCCAATTAACCTAAGGTAACGTGATACATAAATGAAATAACTGCATCCTAATAATCTCCATAAAAGCGTAATTCTCATGCAACATCATTTTTTAAATCCAGCAGATACCCTATTTACAGTAACTATCTTTAAATATGAAACTTTTTTTGACCTACTATTGTGCAAGAATGCATCCATGTGAAAGTTCATGCTTTTTATTTTAATCACATTAACCAAAGCCTTCTTCACCATTTCTGTCTAAAGACTTGCTGCCCAATTGCTAGACTGTGAAATACCCTTCCTTACCAGGCTGTACAGATTATCAGGACTCTACAAGCTCTATTTTATAGCTATACTTTCAGTAAACACCTTACAGATGTTTTCAGCTAGATACTATCTTCTGTCTTTCTGAGTCAGCATCATTCCTCGGGTTTATTTCTGTGTGTCTTCATAATTCAAAGTTCACGTCAAATAGTTATTAGCTTCTCCGCGGCTCTCCAGGTCTTCAGCCCAGACCGAGTCACAGTCTGAGCTGCCCTCCGGGAGTCCCTCCTTTCATGGACCCCTATATCTGGTTTTATCAGAAAAGGAAGAGCTTTTCAGCCAGATCTTCACTTCTGGTGCCTCATATCAATTCTCAGAATGGGACTCCCTGCTTTTAGCAAACATCACACTGCTGAGGTTGGGGCACAGGCATCCAGGCCAGGCTCTCACCATACCTGGCTGGAGAGCCTTGGGTGACTTCTACTTATTTCCTTACCCAAATGTTAAGAAAAGTCTCTCCTTTGCATCTCTGTTCCTCAGCATGGGGAAGGGGTTTGACCAATGTCACATCCATTCCCAGGGATATTTTCAGCTTTTGTTTGAGGATGGCTCTGGTTACTGTCTCCTAGTAAGGAGTGTTTGGGTTAACTTCATCGAATCCTGACTGAAACTATTAATTTCAGTCAATATGTTACTCACTTCAATAATTTTATTGCACATTAAAAAGCTCAACATGATATTTATTTTTAAGTCATGCACGAAGCTTTAGGTATGGGGTAGAAAATCTCCAGTAAACACTGTAGATTAGATTGCTTCATAAAGTTATTTCCCTCAAAAGCTGGAATCACCATCTAGTTCAAGCCTCCAGCCAGTATAGATACACTGAAAAGCAAAGCCAAGCAGATGATAACAGGCTCAGCCCACAGTGCCTGCCCAGCCCAAGCAAATTCAGTTTCACAGTGAGATTTTGTTACCAAACAGTTTGTTTCACTTGTAATATTTCACCCACCAAGATAAGTGATTGTACACACATGGAAAAAAAAAGGGGGGGGGGGGGGGGGGAAAAAGAACC
>NW_010972436.1:9721166-9741452 GCF_000737465.1 Haliaeetus leucocephalus
AGTAAAAAAAAAAAAAAAAAAAAAGGGGGGGGGGGGGGGAGGGAAAAATGAATCAAATACTTGCTATGCCAAATTTCACACAATCTCCTCTTTCTTCTCTATAATATTTTCTTCACTTGACAATCTCTCAAAGAGTATCAAATGTCCATTGTTGGTAAAAATATTTAAATGATAGGTCCCAGGTTTCATGTGTAAATGGTTAAAGACTAATTCCTTTTATTTTTAGGGTAAAACAAGATAAATAACAAGAAGAAGGAAGAAAAAAATGACAAAAGATAGGAAACTGCAGTTCTATCTTCAATACTTACAGTTCGGTTCATTGAAAACTGGAAACCTTTGTTAGCAACGTAGCAAATCTTTGCTACATCTGGACTGCTCAGGCACCTCTTTTAGCTCACCACTCTGGGCAGAGCAAGAATTACAGAGGCAGGTGTGTCTCACACAGCAGCACTTGTTTCTTGGTAAATAAAAACACACACAGACACACACACAAATGCAGCTAATGGAGGGAGATGGGAGGAAGCTGAAATTTTAGGCTTGTCCCCTAAGAGAAGCTCATAGCAGAGCAATGATGTCCTGTTTGTGCTCCCTGCCTGCTCTGGGAAGAGACCAGGAGTAAGACCTCTGAAGGGCATGATGGGAAGCTCTTCTGAGTCTTGGCATGTTAAGGCACAGTGGCAGCCTTCAGGGTCGTAATGCTGCTACTGAATGCGATAAGATGATCTCTCTGAGATGCTCAGCATTGCCTGCCAACCATCCTTCCCAAAATAATTGCCCAGGCAGGTCTGTGCTTGTCCCATCAAACTCCGTCCTGCTCGGGAATGGCACCACCATGCAAGGCTGCCCCTAGGCATGCACCCTCCGAAGATGGGGCTCACCATCACCCTCCTCTGCTGTCAGCAACATGGTTTCTAATCACACACACAAGCTATCAGGGGCTTGAGGTGCTCTCCATGCATGGGATTTCTGGTTAGAAGTATAGAGACTACTATAGAAGTATCTCTACAGGGCATCTGCACACAATGGCTTTGTTTTAGAAACCACTTTTGACCAGGTTTTGAGTTTCAGAATAAGACAAAAATCCTACTCTGAGACCCTTCTTCCCCATCCCCTTATCAAGAAGCCTGTTCCAAAGCAAGAAGCTCATATACCATTAAAAATGGGAGTTTTAACATGGCCAAAGCCGTTTTCCCCTACCAGATGAACCATTCGGGCTGAAGTTTTCCAAACTAATACAGCACAACCCAGGTTCATGCTAAGGGAAATTTCAGTCTAAGCAGATAACAGATGGCAGAGTTATAAACAATTGAGAACCGACTCTTTTAGTAGAAACTAACAGGAGACCTCAATAAGAGGTCGTGCTAACATGTCTGCTCATAAAACTTAACTTTTACGTGGCTTATTCTTATTTCAAAGCAGACGCATGGATAGTTATCATACAATTGTGTACTTTCCTAACTTTATGGTTTTCATCACCTATTTCAATTGCTCTGAGATAGTCCATGCTACACTTCCATACAGTATGAGCTTATGAAAATAGTGATAGAATCTCATACTATAAATCATTTGCAAAGGAAAGGAAGGTGGGTTTTGTTTTTTTTTTTTAGAAAAGAGTCTGTAGACTGTGTACACTCATTTAGGCTATTTAACTATATATAAATGTTTACATTGGCCTTTACTATTAAAATATTTGAGCATTATTTAAAATGTAAAAATACAATAATGGGGGTAATCCAAGAGAACGCTTTTCAAGGAAGCACTGCCAAGGGCATGCTCCGGCTGCGGGGAACAGGGTAAGTGCTAAGTGAGGGCTACAGTCCCAGGCAGATAAATTACACGTGCACAAGGCAACCCAGCAGATACCTGTGAGCATGAGCTAAGGCTGCAATTCCAGCCACAGCCACTTACTTGCCTTGAAAATACCAGAAAAGTCACCTTCTGTGTGCTTCTGATATGAAGCATGGATTTTGATCATATAATGCCTAGGACAGGTTGATAGGTCTCAGGATCCTCATGGTATGGACAAGCATGGACCCATGCCAGACAGTAACGTGGGGTGCCACAGCCACCCCAAACTCAGCGTGCAAGGACACTGCTAATAACAAGGAGAGTATTTCTGACAAGTATTTGAGATCCTACCACGCAAACAGCAAAGGACTGAGAAGGGAGAAGCTTCCAAAGCCCTGAAACATATTTTTGTAAAAAATACAGTATTTTGTTTAACATTTCTGAATTGTGGCTTATTGCCCACCAAACAAAATGTTAACAAGATAAACTTGTAATTTAAATTATTAGTACTTCCAGGATACTTAGAAATGGATATTCTTTTCATCTAGCCTGATGATTAAAAATGCCTTTGGGATCATGCCTAGAATAATGTTTTACAGTATGGAGGCCAATAAAGAGTCTTTTGCTAAAAACTTGGATCAGATACACTGTTACTGTTCCCACCTCTTAATCAATTAAAAATATATATCGTAACAGCATATGCCTTGTAAGAAGGAAAACACAGAAGTTATTCTCCTCTCCGAGAACACACGTAACTGCTACTCAGTTTAATGGGACATATATATGTACACCAAATGAAAAATATCTTCCAGAATATGAAGGATTCGTATGTATCTGTAAATTATTACACGGTTTGGCGCAGGTTGGCCTTTCGCCATGCTGGATTCAATGCACCCAGTTTTGCCTAGTCTTGGAAGCTGAACAGTCCCAGGCCTGGCTAGCATTTCAATGCGGAGACCATCTGGGAATTCAGTGTGCCATGGGCACAAGCCAAGGAATCACAAGGTGGTGAATATTAGGCCATAGAAACTGAATGAGTGGAAAGATTTCATTCAGCTCCAGCAACGCTGCTGAACCGATGAATGGGAATTTCCCCATTGCTCTCCTGCCTCTCCCTGCCTTCCCCCAGTAAAGAAATATTCAGATTAATTTTGACGGGAAGGATGCTGGAAGCATCCAAAGAGAAGGATACAATGCAAAAAATATCTATAAATGTAACACAAAATTAGAAGTATGGTGAAGAAAATCTCAATAAGTGGGTTTTGAACACTCAAAGTCAAGTGGATTAAATCTGTTTGCAGAAATCTGCTTTTTTTTTTTTTTTTATTCACTCACCTGAGTCTAATGGGAGGTATTTGCTTCAACAAAGTAAACAAAAAGCCCTGCGGCTGCACACATCAAACCTGCAGTACTTATATGCACTGTGACTGGTACCAAACCAAACGGAAAGACACTTGTGTTTTGCAAGTATATATACATGTATGTTGGATGTCACAGCCATATTGTAAATGACAGGGATGCTTTTGACAGTCAAAACATTTAACATTATGCTATGCTTCTAATTGAGAGATCTAACTAATGCCTGAGACTATTGCACAAAGCACTGAAGAAATCTAAAAAACATTTTGAGCTTTAGCAGGAAGACAGGAGGAGGGAACTCCAGCAAGTCCATTTCTTTGTCTGAGGTTTGACTGTGAGAAACAAGACAACCTCAAGGCATCAGGAACCTTGGCAATAGCGAAGACATGGTCTTTGGAAATCAGATTTTTTGATCACTGGAATTTCTTTTTGCTTTTTGTCCTGGTTTCAGCTGGGATAGTTAATTTTCTTCCTAGTAGCTGGTATAGTGTTATGTTTTGGATTTAGTATGAGAACAATATTGATAACACACTGATGTTTTCAGTTGTTGCTAAGTAATGTTTAGACTAAGCCAAGGATTTTTCAGCTTCTCGTGCCCAGCCAGCCAGAAGGCTAGAGGGGCACAAGAAATTGGGAGGGGACACAGCCAGGGCAGCTGACTCAGACTGGCCAAAGGGATATTCCATACCATGTGATGTCATGCCCAGTACATAAACTGGGGGGAGTTGGCCTGGGGGCCGGATCACTGTTCAGGGACTAACTGGGCACCAGTCAGCAAGTGGCAAGAAATTGCATTGTGCATCATGTGTTTTGTATATTATTATTATTATCATTATCATTATTTTCTTCCTTTCCATCCTATTAGACTCTCTTTATCGCAACCCCAGAGTTCTACTTTTTTTTCGATTCTCTTTCCCATCCCACCGGGGGGGGGGGGGGGGAGTGAGTGAGCAGCTGTGTGTGCTTAGTTGCCGGCTGGGGTTAAACCACGACACTATTCTATCTCTTCATCCCACCAAGAGCTGCAGAATATTTAAACCACAAACTGTTACTGAAATACAACTAGAGAATGGTTATTGGTACTTACACAGAAAACATTTGATAGCTTAATGATTCCTAGAGTTTATTTTACTTATACTTGAGCAACTTTCACAACATTATTTTTTTAAGAAAAAAAAAAAATTAAGAATTTTTTTTAATGTCATGGGCATAAGCACAATGAAAAAGTGTAAGAGGAGGAGGACTTAAGAAGAACAGATGTTTTGTAAATAAAACAAGCCATTGATGGCAAATTACTAGTCATCATCATGCTAATTCTTTCCTGGGCTGCGAATCTATAAAAATATTCCAGTATACATATACCCAGAACTGTAAGGGGAAAAGCTGTCTGAATTACTGATACAGCAACACCGCTGGAATCAAGAGTCCCAATTCTCCCCCCAACATTATACCATAACTACTCAGTTACAGCTATGCAAAATGAACATGTGGATTACTAAACCAGAATAGCAGCACTTTACAACAATTTACAGGGGTGTAAAATTTCTGTGCCATGTTCTAGGCAACAAAGAACCACAGGAACTATAATCCGTTATCTGAAACTTCGCTATCTGCAAACGCAGACAGATACAAGCAAATCCTTCATTGCAAACAGCAACGGGTTTGCTGTCATTAATCACTACAAGGAGGCTATTGAAGACAGACTCTGGGATGGATTTCAGCGGCAGCCTGCAACTTTATTAGCTTAACATATCCAAGGATTTAAGTGGATCCAGTGTAGGAGTTACAGAACTCCCACCATACAACTTATAATTCATGGTCGACTGTCCTCAGCCTACCTACAGAAACCATTTTCAGGCATCTGACATCTTCTCACCTTAAAGAGAAAGAGAGGAGCACAGAGGGGGGCTCTCAACCTGCAGAGGCTCTGGGTCTCCTTTTTCAGCAGTCTACCAGCAAAACCCCAGCTCTTGACTTCTGAGAGTTCATACTTCAACCTCCTATCCATGTCAGGTACCAGCTTCAAGTTTCAAAGTAATTATTACACTAAATATTACAAAGGTATAAAAGGTACTTAATATTTATACCCATGTCCTATGCCAGATTTATTGCCATGATGACATATGAGTGGAAAAACAGACAAGACACAAAAATACCTGTCCTTCCTCAGTTTTATCCTAATAGGAAAAAATGTTATTCTGACATCAAAACAGGCAGCCTATTAAATCTGCAAAACTCCTGAAGACAAGGTTTCTAGATTATAACTACAAGTCAAGAATGAAGATACAGTTTAAATTAATTGGAGTACAGCACACACCATGTCATATAACCTCAGGAAACACCATCAAGCCTCCAAAACCATGCCCTTCTAATGGTGGGAAACCTTCTTCTAATTTCTACCCAAAATTTATTCATTGGCAGTCTATACCCCACTTGACCCAACACTGCCTGTTAGTTTAAGTAGCTCTTCTTCTTTTCTGGCGTTTGTCTCTAACCCCTTCACGGACGTTAACTGTCGGTGAAAGAGGGAGAGCAAGGTCCTACCATCTCCTGGCCCAGCCAGAGGGAGAAAAAGCCAACCGAAAAAGGAGGGGAAACCCTTTTTCTCTCCTGCCCAGTGCTCACTGCCCTCCCTGCTCCTTCTGCAAGCTGTTCACCAGCCGGCAGCTAACCAAGGCTCTCACCACATTTGTGATTTCTTCACTGGGCAAAAACACAGTGTAACATGTTTATTAGGCATGAAACAAAGAAACAATCCCCTTCTAGGAATTAATAGGATTTGACAGGAAATAAATCATGTTGAATAGACTTGAAGTGATAGTTAAGACAAAGAGTTTTGGAAAGCTGAAGAAAAATAGATAAAGGGAAGAATAGTATTTTGGGAACCATGAGCTGTGAGGAAAATATTGGAAAGCTTTTGTGACCTGGATGAAGACAAACCTTCCTTTTCCCTGCTATTGATCAGCAGATTGGGCACGTGTGTTTCAACATGGTGACATGACCTGGAATAATGCAGGCTCTCAAAACAGCCACACTCCAAATATATCCAGGAAGGTCAGCAGTGGATGGAGTGGCACAAAGTCATCCACTGATGCACAGGTTGCGTTTCCTCTCACCCAGAAAAGACAACAAACATATTCTCTTAATCACAAGGAGGAAGAGGAGTAACCCAAACTGAAAAAGAAATGGAATTTTAAAGATACGTTACACAGTTTTGGACCATTGGCCAAAGACTGTGTCTGAGGCCACAAATGCCCATGCCGCCAGCATCGCCTCTTCAGAGCCGGAAAAGCTGGAGCTGAAGGGCTGGAAACACAAAACAGGGCTATAAACTCACTGAAGGTTTGTCTTGGCATTTGGTTCTACAGATTTACAGATGCAATGAATGTTCTGTTTAAAATACCCACCCAGCTGCTTTTTATCACCTTCAGACAATTTAGCACCCACCACCACCCCTCCGAGATAGCCAGCTACAAACGGGGGTTTGGTCCCTGCCAGATGACGAAGAACGGCTGACAGGCAGCAAGAAGCACTGTCCCTGGGCTCTACTGGGGGGCAGAGAGGGGCCGGGAGGAGGGGGCTTGGCCCCGTGCCCCCCCAGAGTGGCAGAAGACCCCCATGGAGGAGAGCCCGGCGTGCCGAGGGGTCTGCATCACCCTTGCCAGAGGAGGGCAGGGGGCCGGGGCAGTGCACGGAGCAGGTCACAGCCAGGACCTGTGCTCGGCAGGAGGGAGGTGACAAGGATCATGCTGCTGCTACAAGAGACTCCTGGAAAGGGGCAGAGCTGACCAGACCAGCCAGGAGAATTGCCCCAATGCCGGCTTGCCACTGCCACTGCCACCCAGCAGAGAGGAGCGGGGAGCAGCACAGCTGCTGCCAGGGGCTGCTGCCCTCCGCCAACCCAAGCCCATCTGTTTTCCCTCAGAAAGAGAAACCAGCCTGGTCTTCCTGCATCTTGGCATAAGCAAAGCAGGCAGCAAATCCGTGACCATTTTGCAAGTCTCCAGCAGTTTAGTGCCCCCAGCAACTGCCTGCTTTCTACAGCCACAGGTCCTGGTCCAGGTTACTGCTGGAGAATTAGAAGCGTGAAAATACAGTTTCTTTAAAGACATTAGCTGTTAATTCTCTGCCAGAGGAGGGCTCCTTTGCCAAACCTTTATGCACTTGAAGAAATAGTGGCTAGTGGAGCAATTGCCCCATTAGAGAGGGCAATGGGCCAGAAGGTCTGACCTACAGCAGATAAAAGAAACTTTTTCCCCACTGGGTCCCAAGCCAGGTGATGTCCACAGGCCATGCTAGGCAGGCAACAGCACTAAGCACAGGCTGGCCAGAGGGAAAACATATGCAAGGGAATAAAGCTTCTGGCAGACAAGGGCCACTGCCAGCAGCTGCTAGTATGACCCATGCAAAGAGCTACACGAGCACCTTTGGGCTTGAGGACATCAGTAGCCAGCACACTACAGTGATGGCTCAGAGATCTGAAATTACTCCAGTTCTTGGACAAACCAACATGTGGATGAAAGCGAGTGTGGACTACACAAATTATAATAATGGCTATTGCTGAGCACCTACTGCAGGCAACAGTGGAAATCCAGCTCTTTCTGGACCTGTCGAGATCATGTTCTTGTGCAAGAACAAGACTACTGTTCAGCAGAAGTATGTTACAGGCTGAACTGAGGAATGAGCTGTGCATGGGACCCATTGCTAAGGCTAAGCAGGAGGTGCAGGTAGTGAAAAATCAGACAGTGGAGACAGCGGAGACAGCATCTCAAAGCCTCTTACAGCAACAGAGGTGAAAAGTGGTGAGGCAGCCTGGCCGGTACACATTAGGGATTGATTTAACAGAAACCTTGGTGGAAGGCAGTGAAAGGAAGCAATTAGCACAGCAGCAGTAATGCTGCACCAGTGCATCCTCCAGGAATAAAGGGGAGCTTGTCAAGATACGATCAAGTGCAACATTGGATCGCGCTTAAACTGAGTGTTCCTGGCAGGCAGTTCCCAGCTTGAATTCCCTGAATATCAGGTAACATTGAAGCTAGGTGATATTCTGGAGGTTAGCCTGACTGGACAACGTGCCTAACCCTGGACGTCCCCACCTGCACACCCTCAAAAGCCCAAAAGAGACGTAAAAACATACATTGGCTGCATGAGACATAATACACAGGCAGGTCAAACACATGGATAAAATATTAGGAGCAAAGCATTTCACCAGTTTTAATTTGGATAATCTCAGGTAATTATGGGAGCAAAGGACCAAGAAAATAAACTACATATTTGGATTACTTCAGTCTTTCAGAGTGCCTTCTGAACCTGGAACGGATCTGGCACAATTTAGAGGTACTGAAGGCTCCACAGAGTTTTTTAAATGAAAGAACTAAAGTGATTTTAGTTCAGTTCAAAATGCTGTTTCTGAGAACTGAAGAAGCCTTCACATGTTCCATAAGACACATTAAGAGTGGTAACAATTTTTAAGCTTTTAAAGGCTTAAACCTTAAGAAACAAATAGCAGCCTGTAACGAGCTGCATCCTGAGCATATAGTCAGTGAGGACAGGCTAAGAGTTTCAGACCACCACCAGAAAGCATACAAAACAAAAAGATACTGGCAAAACCACAGGCTATCTGCACAGAAGACACCACATCTACAAAAGCTTTGAGCACATTATCAGAACCGACAGCATCATCTAGTCATTTAAGAAACAAATTATCTAGACAAAGGAAGAAGAAAAGCTGATGAGTAAAACAAAGGAACGGTTTCTGAGCCACGTTTTGTTCAGGTTTTCAGACCCACCCCTCAATCTGCAGGAGTTTGCAATGCCCCAAAATCTCCCAGTGAGATCCAAAACTGGTGAGGCTGGCAGGTACTCTTTGATGAGTTTCCCACAGATTAAATGAGGGTTGCTACAGAACTGGAGAGTTCAATTGTTGTGGAAGTCCTCAAATCCTCTCATTTACATTTACCCAATAAGGAATTCAGTGTACACAGGCTCACAACAGCCTGTAGTGACTCCTTATCAAGCACAGCCCAGCAAGACATCCATGGAGATGGATTCACAAACCAGCCGAATAAACATTCGCAGCTCAACAGAAAACAAAAGGAAAATGCGACGGCTGTTTGCAGGACACAAGCGTGCACAGGCTCCCTCTGGTCTCCCTACATTGGACAAGACTGACCTGAGGATCCTGGTTACTTCTTATGCACAAAAATGTCTATCAAAGGAGACCCCAGTTCAAATATAGTATCAACAAAGTAATCACCTGGAGTTCATACAGATTAGTTTCAAGGACTGAAAAATACCATCTGGAAATCACCACTTTTTGCTTGTGTATGACATGTCTGAAAACATGTAACAGCAGAGCTGGTGAAGCATGAACAGGAGCTTGAGACTGTTACAGACACGTTGATGAAATCCATAATGCTGTGGTTCAGCCCACGGGGCCGCAACTATGGTGATACACTACGAAAGTAGGAACTTCACCACTGCTGTTTTATCTTCCTTACTCAGACTTCTTTCTTTTTGGAAGAAAGTACAACTTGTATCTGACACAATTAGAGTCTATTCTGCTTTGATATGTTTAATGTATATATTTGCAGGCAATAATGGAGCAGGGATACACACAATACCTATTTTTAATTTTAGACAAAACCTGCCAAGGATGTACAATAAGAAGATCTGGGAAGTAATTTGTCTCTGTAACCTAATTTGTGCAAGCTTCAGCCAAGGACGTTTATCATTTTCCTTTCCACCTCCTCCAGGAAACAGGCAGGGGAAAGCAGAGCAATAAGTAACGCCTTGCAGAACACGCTGTCGGTTAGGCAGGAAGAGGCATCCTTCCTTCCTCTTTAGGGCAACACAAACTGCTCCGGTTTAGCCAGCCTTTTTTGTTTTGCTGAATACTGATCTCCTTGGTACAACATTAAGATAAGGACTCGGAATGGTCAAAAATGACAAGACAGCAACAAACAAAAGACAAGGAAGAGAGACAAGAGTTCTGACAGATCCAATTCATTTACGGACGTCTATCTCCGTTGAGGTCACAGGACACTCAGTTTCAATAGCATCAAAGTTTGATAAAAAAAACACTTTGCTCAAGAAAAAAAATCCATTTTTACTCTGTAATATGCATGGCCATCGGACTATTGCTGCTAAACAATTTAAAAAAAAAAATTATTCATTATCACAAGAGAAGAGATGCCTTTAAGGAGAAAGTTGTAAAAACAGTTTGAGCACTCAGAGGTTGCATCATAACGGCTGCACAGAAGGGGGACAAAGAGGGAAGACAGCACAGGAAACGTCACTCTGGCATTTCCTAATTCCTGAGCACTTGTCTTCACAACCTCCGCTTATTTTTGTACATGATTTCCCAATGGAAATTTCCTTCATGGAAAGGATAGGCAGCACCCCAGAGCCCTCCTGGCCCAAAAGCGTGGCATGCTCTGGGGTGCCGCCCAGGCCCCTCCAGAGAGCTCAGCCCCACGGCAGCCTCCACAGCTGGGAGAAACAAGGGCTCCAGTTGGGTCAAATCCTCGGGAGACTTGAGTACAAAGGCCAAACACGCTCAAACTGTAACTGCCCTGAGGATCATGGCTCAGCCAAACTCCCACAGGTTTTCCAGGGACCAGCTAGAAGTGTCTTTCCAAATAATGTTGTTTGCCCAAATAGTGGATCATGACACCATTACACTACAAATGCTTTTCTGTACAGCTTTTCTGTAAGGTTTGAGATTTTTTTTTTTATTTTGTTAACATGAGCGAAACAAAGCAATTTTCTCACTCTTGTTTTTAGAGAAATCTGAAGTCTTTAGTCAAAACTTGTAATTTTCCATTGCAAGTTCTGCGTCAAGCTCAATATTTTTTTGGAAAGTTTCGGTCCCAGTAGTTAAAGTTTGCCTGAGTTATAAGCATGTCCACATAACGGAAAGAGTCAGAAAGCTTTAGTTATGGGCAATGTGACTAGCTCGACCACTAATACACATATAAACGCTCATATATCTGGTCAACTTGCTCAAATTATGGGAGGATACACAGCTAATGACTGAATTTCCAAATAAATGTATGATGTCCAAGACTTACTTATGGGAGTAGCTTCTTTAGGGTTATTCATGTCCATGCAGAGCCAGTATATCTAAGTCAAAAGAAACTTCTTTTAAAAAAACAAGGCTGACTCTCAGGGGGGGAAAAAGTGTTTTGCCTATTTATCTGATTAATATATTCAGGTTATTTGAATATGAGACTGTACAAAAGTGGCAGAACATCATAGAATACTGTTATTTTATTTTGAAAGGGGAGAGGATTTTTCTCTTTTTTTCACTTTTCTGCCTATATAAATTATATAATTGATAGAATAACAAGGTTTAAACAAATATATGATCTGCTGCTGGGTCTGTTTTGGTTATCAATACCAATACTACACTGACAATAAGCCATGGACTCACAGGGCTCCCCCACAATAGACTGAAGCTGAAGCTCCAACTCGTGCTGGCTGTGGCTGTGCCCTGCACCTGTAAGCTTTCCACTGACAACTTGAGCCTCACTGGAAACCAGCATTTTTTCTCCCACAACACCAAGGTATATGCACGGATTTTTTTTTTGCTCTTCTGTTCAACAGGAAACCTCTATTGACGCTTCCACTACATTCCTTCACATACCTTAATCCTCCTTCTTCGGCTGGGATAATCCCCAGGCAATACAGCATACGAAGTCAGGGCAAGGGGAAAGACAAATTATCACAATGAATTGCATCTAATAACCTCTGGGATAAAATCATGTGGCTTTGCATGTAGCTCCACATTTACTTAAATCAGCCTTTTCTGCTATACTGGCGGTGGAACAGTCCTACTGTGAAACAACACTATTTCAGCTTTATGTGCTTATCATTCTTGTTGTTCTCAAATTGACCTAGACAGGTAAGTATTACAGCTCAACTTGTAGATGGATTTTCATGCAGATCCCACTGTGATCAAGTATAGTCAGTTTGATTTTCAACAACCCTGTCAGATGAAAACTTACAGCCCTCCTTGAAACAAAGATGAATGGGATGATCTTTGATGTTAAAAGCCCAGTAGGAGGGAAAGTAGATAAAAGGTGTTTATATGCCATCTTCTGCTGTTAAAATAATGCACAATGCAAAGTCAAAGTAAGCGTTTCAGTTTTAGTAAAATCAGCAGTGGCCTGCAGAAATCTGACAGGAATAAGTAGACCTCTTGCAAAGAGAACATAGAAACACTCTTCCCTATGTACTTCTCTAAAAAAAAATCCATCTAGTGGTAAATTTTCACGTGTAGACACAGACGACAATAATAAAATCCGTCTTTTGTCATGAGAGAAATATTAATGATTTTAAAATGAGGATGGATCCCACAAGCAGCGAACACCTTGTCAGTTGTGCCTTGGAATTTACACAATTAAATTAAAATATTGGTAAACTAAGTGGTTACCCTAGCATTTGTGCTGCAAAACACTTTCCTTTATAAAATACTTTTGGAACATATTAGGGAATTCATAGTACCTTCAACTTGCTTTCAAAAGATTTTTGAATTTTAGCAAGAGGAAAGACCCAGCACCAGAAAAGAGCCTTTTCTCTGTCCCATGACTTTGTGTTACAATTTGGCCAAGATACAAAGGTACGAACGTTTCTTTCAGTCACGTTCTCGACAAAAATGGTGGCGACACACCAAAAATAACTGAGCATGCACATTTCAACTGAAGGCCAGGCCAAAATACTACTATGGGAGCAGCCGTAGCACCCCTGCACGGGAGGCTGAAGGCAAGCAGTGTCAGTGAAAGAGGGGAGCAGAAGGGTGCACAGCCTGCCGCCCGCTCTGCCGCTCCCAGCGTGACCCCAGGAACCCATTCTCCACACCCAAAATAACACTGTCATCCTGGATGGGACCAGCGCAGTTAGTCCTGTGACTCAAGCTGTGGTGCCCGGCTGAAGGTTCAGGTTTCAGACCCTGCTAATGAGGAATGCTGCTGCCGTCGCTGGCAATTCCACGGTTTTGGGGGGGGGGGAGAGACAGAGACTGGTTTCACCTTTAGAAAACCCAGCCTACAAAAAAAGGTACCCAAGAGTTAGGATGCTGGCGTATGGCTGCTTGTGTGGTTTTAATTTAGTCCCTTTTGTGCACACATTATAAGACAGTCTTTAATTGCACAATCATACATTATTAAGATTTGCTGGGTGGTTGGGGTTTTTTTCCCACAAACCTTGATTCAGTAGTCAATAAACAGCGACAGCCATAAAGCACGAATCAGGTTTGTGTAATGAACGAGGTTATTTTTCGGGAAATATTTCCCTCATTGAGACTCAGCATTACATACGTTTCACTGTCTTCAACTCTGGGGGAGAATTTGGTTGTGGGTAGGTAACTCCCAGTTTTCTATCCTCCTTAGTTTCCCACACGGAGTTTTTTGAACTCCCGGGGAACACCGGACCCCAGGTACGGCTGATTCATTTCCTGCATTCACAGCACAGGCTGCGTGGAAGGGCAGGAGGGTGGGTTTGGGGAGAGTCCCCGTATTACAGAAAAGAGCAAGGGAGAGGGAGAGGGCACCCATCCGCGGGTGGGGGGCGGCTGGGGGGGGCAGGTTTGACCTGCACCGGCTCCTGCGGGAGAGAAGTTCCCTTTAGCAGCCCCTGGCTGCTCGGGGGCAGGCGGGGGCTGGGACGGAAAGTCCCCGCTGGCGTGTTTTTAAGCCCGTGGGTCAAACGGACAGGGCGGCCCCGGCAGAAGCAGAAGATGCTGCCGAGCCGCCGCAGCCTCCCCGGCCTTCGAGCCCGGCGGTTGCGTGGCGAGCCCGGTTTTCCGCAGGAAACGAGAGAAGCGCGCCCGCCGCTGCCCGCCCCGCTCCCACGCGTGGGCGGCTCCGTCCCGGCAAAACGGTACCGGCGACCCTAAAGGCACGAAGTTCCCCTAAGGGCCGGGGAAAGCCGGGGCCGGGGGAAGCGGTGCGGCCGGCCGGGCTCCTAAGGAGCGTGGGCTGGAGAGGGCGGCGCTGGCGGGACAACCCGTGTCCCCGAAGGACGGCTGCGGGGCCGTGTCCCTGCCTGCTTCGTGCCCGCGTACCCCCCGCGGGGGCCGGGGCGCGGGGATGGCCGCATCCCTCCGGAGCATCCCTCCCTCCGGAGCATCCCTCCCTCCGGAGCGCCGGGCTCCCTCGCAGCCCGGGGAGAGCCCTGCCCGCCCGGGAAACTCCCCAGCCTCCTGTAGGCCCTTCCCTTAAGGCATGGCTCATTACGACACAAAGTAACACCAAACAAAGGTTTTCCCCCCTGACCAAAGAGCCGACCCAGGCAGTGGGCTTTCCCTTCGCACCCCTCTCTCCTGAGAGAAAGGCCCCGCTCCCTCCCCTGCCCCCCCCAAACCACCGCCCCCCCCCGCAGGAGGGGCTCGGAGGCAGGCGAGGCTTAACCCTTCCCTGCCTCCTCCGCCGCCCCCTGGAAACTTTATTAAAATACCAGGGCCTCTAATTGTGCGGCTGAGTTACATTGCTGAATGAGGAAAGTAAATGATCCGCTCACTGGGGAAGGTTTTTACACTGAGACGCAGATGGTAAAGTCTTGCTCTGCGTTTGTTGTGTTGGCCTCTATTTATTTGTAACTTGGCTACTTAAATAAGACTATAGAAATGCACGTTGTTAATACCTAAGAGGTCGCATAATACAATGGGGCTCATACCTTGCATGCTTCTGAACACTATTCTTTACAGGATCCTACAAAAAGAGATTTGGAAAACCAACCACATTTTCCCAGTACTACTTATTTTTATCCTGGGAACCAAGGGGAAAATTCAGTGACAGCTACATTAGTTAAAACCAAAGAATAGCTGGTTAAGGTTATAGCTCTCCGCCTTCGCAGCTAATAGAGTCAGACATTCATGTAAACAGCTGTGAATCTTACTGTGGGGATGTTTTCATGGGAAAAAAAAAAAAAAAGAAGAGGTTACAAGAAGGCAGCAAAAAGGCTGTCTAATGTAAACCAGAAGAGATGCACTTTTCCCCCGTAGTGCTCATCCAAAGATCAGCATCTTTTATTTTGTTAAAAAAGGAGAATATGTCAGTTGCTGTGAGCCCAAGGTGTGAGCTGTGAGCTCTCGGGTAGCATTTTAAAACAGAAGATGTCATCAAAGTCTGTATATTTGCCTAGCACCAGTACTCAAATTTCACAACGCGATTTTCTTTTCAGCACACAGAGCATCATTTCCCTCTCTGTAAAATACTTGCTTTTTAACTGTCGATAGAGCACTCGGGTTTTTTAAAGTCTAATTGATATTTAGATTGACCAAGCGCTGTCTGGAGATGTTTTCATTAACATTTTTGTTTGACTAGGCTGAAAAAGGGTTAAAAGTAACTATAGTCTCACAGTCAACAGAAAGCTATTGAAATGTTTGATTATCCCTGCAGCAAAGGAAAAAGGATAGTAATACAACGGCAACCTCTCTTGGGGTAAAGTCAAGATTTAATAACTTAGGACCAAAGCAATTGTTCAAATCAAGCAAAAGGAATTTCAAAATATTTTCAAGTACAATCTATTTCCTTGTGTTTATTTTGATCAAGACGCCTTCAGATAAATAGCCCTCTTCCACGGAAGGCAATAGAAATGTCACCGTTGACTCCAGGGAGATCAGTATTGATGCCTGGACATCATGTGGGAACATTAATTTAATATTCTGCAAAATAGTGCAGTTAAAGAGTCAATATTCGCTGCTCATTCTGTCCCTGTTTTGTCAGATTTCTTTTATTATTACTATTTAATCAAATCACTGTTCTAGAATTCAGTGATGGAAAAGACCTAGCAGATCGAGTGATCCGTCTTCCTTCGAATGCAATGTTTCTTTGTGGTCTTTTTTTTACTGATGCCTCATGGAGTGAGGTTTTTAAATGTCCCAGGTGATAAGGGCTCCTTAAAGAGCCTTGCTGCACGTCGTAATGGATCTCTGACTGTGATCAAATCCTGCTGTTTCTTGCTATGCAGGAAGTCTTTCCAAATTAGTCTAACACCAGGGCCGAGCACTGTGACTAATAGGCATAACTGCACTGTTCATGCTATCTGTAAGGCAGGTTCAGCAGGGAAAATATCAGCACCGAGAATGTGTTTGCTGTTCCATGGACTAGGGGACAAAATCTTAGAGAAAAAAGACAAGGGAATGGATTTGAGAGTTTCAACCTGAAGCATAAATAATTATGCGAAGATGCCTTACTCCAGAGGTACTTTGTCAATAACAACTCTAGATAAACTGGAGGAAAATGAAAAACTACTCGACAGCAGGCTCAGGGGAAGGTACCTGCGCTTCAGGATCTCCACATGCTTCTTGACCAGTGTCACTGAGATTCGACTAAGCAGAAGAAGAAACTGTGACCCTCGGTGTTAAAATCTATGAATCTACAAAAACATCAAGCCCGGAGAAGCACATACATTTTGTTTAACATTGGCCATTAGATCTCATCCACTTCACCCAGTATTGTGTCCAATAACTTGTGTCTGACAAAAGCATAATTTCCAGGAAGGCTTAAAAGCAGCAATAGTAGTGAATTAGCCAGTTCCCTGGGCAGTGTCCTACAAATGAGTGCTTTCCTTCACAGTGAATTTGTCTGGCTCCAGTTTCCAACTATTTGTTCAGGCTATTCCTTTCCCCACTAGGTTAAAGAGACCTTCTACACTTCACATTTCCATCTCTTGAGGGTATTTCGTGTTGCAATCCGGTCCCTTAAGAAAAGATACGCACCAAGCGCATCTGGTACGACACTTTTGGGTTTCAAAACATAAGGGTGGGAGGGGACGGTCTCTTCTCTATGCTCTTCAAAATTTCAATATCCCTTTGAAAAAAACTGAGTGCACGACAGGGCATCGTTATCATGCCTGGATATAAAGTTGAGGGAATGGCTTGTAAGGGAGAGCATAGGAGCAAAAGTATAAACTGAGCAGTTGTGAGAAAGAGATCCCAGAAGCCACATTTTGGTGTTGGCTGAAGATGAAATTTTATTTTGTTAGGGGCTCACGCAGGATTTACTGTTACCTGTTTGAATAAATACTGCGATAAAGCTTTCCCTTTTTCTTCCCAATACTGGCTGTTGGCCTTCAAGGTATAAAGAAAAAATTATTCTTAAAGAACAGAGAAAACATCTGAAGCTCCTCTGCAAGAAAAAGTCAGGATTGCCCTGTCCTTTAATGAAACCCAAAGGAAACCTATTGTAGTCCCTTCTGCGTGACGCCTGGTGGAGGCTGGGTGGGTGGGATGCCCGCAGACCAGCCTGCCTGGGCAGCTGTGGCCAAAGCCCTGCCCAGAGAAGTTCCAAGGGCCAGAGAGGTCCCCAGGGCTGGAGGGGTCCCAAGGGCCTCCAGGAGGTCCTCGAGGTCCCGGTGACAGGAGCTGTGGGTTACCCCGACCAGCAGTACCCAGGTGATCGTAGCTGCACAGCGGGATCCTTGGAAGGGAAACTGCTCCTGAAAAATTAATGCACACCTCCTTCCCAGTTTAAACCAGACACTGGTTGCCAACGTGGGATTCTTATTCAGATTTCACTGCTGGGAAACTATTAATCTCTACAGTCATGTTCATTTACTGTGACACTTGTTTTAGCCCCGGACAAAGAATGTGTTAGATAAAATGAGGGCAATATCTTTTTCGTTTATAGAGGCAATTAGCTACACACTCTCTGTTGTCAGAGCGACACAGCATCAATCACGGAGAAAGATAGGTTTCTTTAAAAGTTAAATTCCCCGCTGTTGGCCCTGCCAGTGTTTTAGTCACATGCATTATGTTTACTTTGGGGAGGAAAATGTGTTTCATTCTGGCAAGGGGAATAAAATGCTTTGGGTGAGGGCTCCTTTGTCACGGGAAGACAGAATATTCTGATGCTTTAGATAAAAAGGGGAGATAAGGTACCTGATTTGCTGCTGCTGCTTTAATCGCGGTTATTATGGCTTATTGTGACACGGTTCGCTGAAGTCAGAGGGGTTGTTGCTTTCTCATGGCACAGCTTGCCCCTTCAGGATTTTACAGCCTTCCCCTCAAACATTAGATTAATCAATACATCGCCGTGTACTATTTTTAATTCTCTTGTGCGTGAACCCCGGGCTGAAACATCTCTCTCCCCCCTCCAGCATTTGTGTCTCTTGGGTAATTTGGCAGGGTGCGGATTTTTGTCTACTTTTCTAAGCTTCCAGCTTTACCGCCCATGAAAGCCTACCAGCAAGCTAAATACGTAAACGCCAAATATCGGGCATCTTCTCCGGCCGGGAGAGACCCAGCGCTAATTTCTTGGCTACTCTACAGAAACTTCGAGCGGAAAACAACAAAATAAGGCGGCGATGCACGGAGGACGTAGCCCGCCCTTCCTCGCCTCGTTTCAGAGCTTCGCGGGGCTATTTCGCTTAAAAGAACCGGCGGAGCGGGTCGGGGACCGCTCCGCGCAGAGCCGCGCAGCGCCACACCAGCCGTCATCGTCCAGTTCTGCTGCGCGGGGGGGCGAGGGGGAAGGGGTTTGGTTTTGTAAACGTTTCGCTGTTATTTCGGCCAGCTCGGTGGAGGCTCGGAGCTTGCAAGCCACCGTGAGGGTGAGGGCGCGGGCGCTGCGCGGCGCTGCGCGGTAGGGCTGCCCCGCCGCTACCGCCGTACGCGGCCGTCGCAAATCACCGCTTAAAAACACGAGAGGGAAACCTCGTCGTGTAGCTCTCATGCAGATGTGTCTTCACTAGTTTCCAACACCTCCCCCCCCCCAAAAAAAAAAAAAAATCCCCCGTCTAGAAACGTGAGAAATTCGGCCCTGAATTTTCAGAGCAACGATCGCACCCTCGGGCAAGCGAGAGGCACCCCCAGCTCCCGTGTCTGCCTTCTCGGCTTCCTTTTGGAGGGTAAAAGGGGTGCAGACGCGGGTGTCCTTGGTGCGGTTCGCCGGTGTCCATCCGTCCCGCCGCCGCGGCCGGGGAGCCGGCGCTGGGAGCTGCGGGGCCCGGCCGCCCCCGCCGCGGGCACCGGCTCCCTGCAGCCCCTCGGAGGCTTCTCCGGGAGGACGCTCCGTGCTGTCACTAACCCCAAGAGGCAGAATAAAATCACTGCTCCGTGAGGCTGACGGGTGGGGAGGGGACGGCGGAGCAGCGCGCACGCCGGCGCCTCCATCCCCCGCTGCCCCGGGGAGGGCGGGACGGGGCCCCACGGCCCTTCTCGGGGAGCTGCAAAATACTGCCGGGTGGGGGGTGGACGGAATTTGTCCCCCCCCCCTTTTTTTTTTTTTTTTTTTCTTAATTCACTTTATTTGGTTTGCTCTAGGGACGAGTGGCGCGGGGCAGGGGGAGGACGCTCCGCGGCAATAGCTTGCCCGGGAACGTCCCGTCCCGCAGCCGCGGAGGCTCGGCCCGCCGCCCACGCAACCCCCGCCCCGCCTCCCACGAAAGGGAGCTGCCGCCGTGCCCGTGTCCGCGGGGGGACCGCGGGGACGTGGCAGAGCATCTGCGCTAGCAGCCGGCCGGACCCCGCGCTAAAGCTGCCCGGGGCTGGCAGGAGCTCTGCGTGCTCCCGGCTCCGCGCGGCGCGGAGCGGCGGAGCACAGCTCGCCTCGCCCCCGGGACAGGACAACTCGAAGGGGCGTCACTTCTTTTTTTCCCGCTTTCCCCTTCTTTATTTCTTCCACCCCCCCACCCGGGGCCAGTGCTCCCAGGCGGGCGGGGAACGCTCTGCGTCCGCCGGTCCCGAGGGACGGTGCGTGGGAGGCGGGGGCCGTCCGTACCCCGGGAGCCAGAGGGGTGGTCCCCGCCATGAAGCGAAGCACCGGGCGCCGGGAGTCCTGGGGGCCGAGGGCCGGACCCCGTTAGCATCGGCGCGGCCGTCGGAGGGGCCGGTTCAGCCCAGGCAGTCCCATCGGCACCTCCCTCGAGGATGGCCCCGCCGCAGCCGGCGTCGGGGATTGCCCCGGCACCGCTGACCCCGACTAATCCAGCCCGGGCCGTAGGGCCCGCGGCTCCCGCGTGGAAAATCACGCCCGTGGGAGCACTCCGCGCGGCACCGACACGCACCGCAAAACCAGCGATGCCTTCGAAGACGGAGGCGGCGGCAGCACCGACGGTATTTCAAGATGAGGTCAGCGGCAGTGCCGCCGCCGTCGGGCGGGACACGGACACCCCGCGCCCAGCCGCCGCCGCCGC
>NW_010972436.1:9741733-9745951 GCF_000737465.1 Haliaeetus leucocephalus
CGGGCACGCTCCGGGGAGCGACGGGCGGGCGGTCTCTCCCCGCCGTGCCCCGAGCGTGGGCAGGCGGGCGGGAGCGGCGCAGGTTTAACTTCTCCCGCCTGCGTCCCGGTGCCGGCCGGTCTCCGGCAGTAAGCGGGGCTCGGCCGGGGCTCGGGCGACAGGCGCGGTGCCGCCTGAGCGCGTTGTCCCGGCTGATCCCTCCGGATGGCACCTACAGAGAACACGGGGAAAAGCTGGGTCGCTCCCTCCCTCGCCCGAGCTCAGCGGTGTACGTTACCGGGCGGCGTGCCTTTGTTCCAACTCCGTAACGAGTTAAATTGCCTCTCCCTCGTAATTCGAAATATAATTAGCCTGCTTTTTGCCGAAGACTCTAAATAAATTAAAATAATCTTAATTTTAATGTGACGTGACCCCTATTTTTCTCGAGAGTAATGAGAATAAAGCAGTCATTAATTAAAACCAAGATGTCTCCGTATAAAGATGATATCTGGACGTGCGGAGTCTCTGAGTCACTGGCCGTGTTGGTAAATGTATAACTGAACATGTAGATGATCACCGGGTTTGTTTGCGCGTCTGTGTTTTAACCTGCAAGCACTACATTTATTTGGCAGGACTGCCAGGATCCTAATTATTTGACTTTCTGGTCGCCGGATAAATGAAACCGTCCTTGTTTCTATTGTGCGAAGCGATGACTCCTAAGCAATCCTCAGCTCTGATAACTGATCGAAAATTTGATAAGAGGGCAACCTTCCCTCGCAGCTAGTTTCCTATCGTCACCGGTTAAGCGCTTCACCCTGTATGAGGAACCCCGCGAGCATTTATTTCCCTAAAGATAGGAAGGAGTAAATACACCTACATCTAAAATACGCTGGCCCTGTGCTGGACCCAGGGACTGTGGTTTCGGTGTCAGGATCCGGGGACAGTTTTGGACATGGGCAAATCGAGACGGCCATTGACTCCGGCCGGGGCTGCTCTGCCGGGGAAGGACGGTCACCAGCTCTCACAGATTTTGCCATCCTCTCCCACACACCCCACTTTTTTCTTTTTTTTTTTTTTTTTTTCCTTCCAATTTTGTAAGAAATAGACTTTGTTCAGAGCCAGCCGGGCTTCCAAACAGTAATCCCGTGGCACCCCTCGCCATTGCCTCTCCAGGCTGGTTTGGACACATTTTTCCTCACCCTTTTATTTTCCCCTCTATGTTTTTTCTTTTTTTTTTTTTTTCCCCTCACGCTTACTTGTCCTTTTTCTGAGGATTTGGGATATAAAAAGGGTAGCAAAGGAAAATGGAATAATATGTAATTAGTTATTCATATCAATCTGTCAGATATCTTTCTTATTAAGTTATTCCTGCACCGTGTGCTTATTCCCATCTCAGCTCGGCGCAAGATCTGCAGGTCCCAGAAATATACGTATTTCCTCGCATTCAGTGTTCTGTCAGCGGCAAGATTTTTAGTTTGTAAAGTTAATTTTCTCCTCTTAAATGCTGCCTAAAATCTTAACGCTATTTCTTCCTCTGTTTGGGGGCTTTTAGCAATTAAAGGAGCATAAAGGAGTAATTTCTTCCCTCTCTCTTTCTTTTTTCTTAGAATTGGTATTTTCCCACTATAATTTAGAATGAAATAGGATTTTTAAAAGATCCAGAGTTCTAATCTCGGTTGATGTTTTGGTGTATTCACGGTAATGAGTCCTATTCCCTCGGGTCATGAAGCCCCCAAATGTCAATCAACCAAACTGATTCAGAAATGCCATTGTTCGACTCCCACGTCACTCGCCTTCCTCTCATTTTACTTAACAATACCGGAGTTCTCTGATCACTCATTCGGAATATGGGCATTATCTGTGGAAAATGCACAAAGTGTCTTGATCTTTCGCTGGCAGATACTGTTTGAGGGTTTCCGCCGAGCAGACGGTGCGTGTTTATACTTCTGCACCCTGGACTTTATTACAGCTCGGAGGAGCCAATGAATATCTTGAAAGCAAACCGTGCCATAAATCCGTCAAAAATTAATTTGTCTGGAGAGATGTTACATTTCTATTTCCGCGCCCAGAGCCGGCTCCGCCACGGGCTGCGGCGCCGCTCCGCGCTCCGCGCAGACCCCGCCGGAGGGGGCTCCGTCCCACCGACACGGACACCGACACGGCCCGCGGACACGCGTGGGAGCTGCACATACACACCCCCCGCTCCCCCGCCCTCCGCGCAGCACAGGGCTCATGGACATCGGAAAGGGGCTTCTGTGATCTCGTGTCCCCGTGGGAAACGACCCCCGCATCTCAAAGCGGGGGGACACGACCATCCCCAGAGCAGGTCGTGGAAACGCCCCGTTTCGGGCGTTCCTCGTGGGCAGTGCGTGGGGACATCCACACACACACACCCCCCTCCCGCCATCCCCGGGCGCCGGGGGCTGCCCCCGGCCGGCGGAGCTGAGGTCCCTTCTTTTCCAGCGCCAGGGCAGCCGAGGTGGAGGCGGCTCCGCCTGGGAGTCGAGGGGTTTGGGTTTTGCGGGTCTCCCGGGTCTCGGCTGCAAACCTGGGTGCGTCCCTGGGAGGCGAGGGAGGGTGCGGAGGGTGGCGAGCCCTGCCCGGAGCCTCGCAGCGAGCCCCCGGAGGAGAATTAGTACTATCCCTCACCCAGCCTAAGCACGGGCTCGGCACTGGTTGCAAGGCATGAACGTCGTCTTCATTTAAAATTAGTGGCATAAGCTCCCCAGCCCCCAGCCTCAGCATTTAAAGTGCCTTTTGTCTCTTCATTTCACTTAAGCAAGGTTTTTGTTGCCGGTTGCCAAGTTCTATTAATGCAGAATTTAATCGGGAAGCCCTTTTCCCTGGTCCCAGCAAGACGGGAACAGCAGATTCTGAGGCCTGAGACGGCGTAAAACAGATCCCTGGGTGATTATTGCTAATACCCTACAATTTAATGTCGTCCTTAGTAAAAGCCACTTATGTGGCAGCAACTTTTTGCGCTCAAAAGAAAAACCGGCCCTTTCTTTTTTTTTCTCTCGAGCACGCAGCAATCACGCCCGACACTGGAATACGAAACCGAAAAGGTTTTCTCTAAAGAGAAGGGCCTTAATTACTAGATTCCGTGTACAACTAATCCAAAGGCACACTTAAAAGGAAATTTAATAGCGCCAGTTTCTATTTCACTCTGACTCGCATGTGTCCTCTGGCTGGATGCTCCCAGCCCGCCGCTCCCGGCGCAGAGCCCCAGGACTTCCCTCTCCATTTTGCTCGGGATCTGTTGGCTTTTCTCAATATGCCCTTCTCGCTGCAGTGGGAAGAAATGGAAAGCCTTCCTCGGGATTAAACCTTTAGATTTTCCCCTTTGCTAACCAGTAAAGAGGGAGAGAGGGAAGAGAGGAAATGAAATTGTTATGGAGATTACAGTGTATGTCACCGGCTCTTTGGCCAGTCCTTGGGTTTTGTCGCTGAACGGTTAAGTGCAAACTTGTATTTCCCTTCACAAGAATGGACAATTTTTCTCGCTTGTTTGCAGTTTTCCAAAGTTCTACACACAAATCAGTGAACCTTAAGAGACCCTTTCACTCTTTTATTGTGAATATTTGTCAGTGCTCGGGGGCAGTGATTGCAGTGACAGGTGAATCCAGGGGCCCAGCGATGGCATCCCAACTTCATAGGTTTGGGAATGTAAAAGACTACCGGCCCTTTCACTCGGGATGTGGCAGTCAACAGGTTCACATTTTCTGGGCTGTAATTCCTCTCCCCTGCAGCCGAGCGGGAGCGGAGCAAACCCGAGCCCCCGGCCGCTGCCCTGCCAAGCCCCAGCCCCGGCTACCGCCAACAGCCTTGCGCAGGGCGGCCGCCCCGGCACCCCCCGGGGAGGAGGAAGAGGAGGAGGAGGAGGGGGGATGTGGCCCGGAGGGTGCGGGGGGACCCCAGCCCGGCAGCCCCGCACGACCCCCGGCCACCTTCGCCCCCATTCCCAGCGCCCAGGTGGGCTCCCGCGGGGCGCGGAAACGCCTCGCCCCTCCTCTGCGCCCTCTTTAATTTTCATGCCGCCTTTTAATTATTAATTAAAGCCGAGAAGGGCCGTGGCGGGGGGGGGCGGAATATGCGGGGAAGGAAGGGAAGAGAGGGCTGGGGGCAGCGGTGGGAGCGGAGGGTGGCTGGGGCGCAGCTTTGTGTGCCGTTTTAATTGGCCTGGCTACAAAGGGGCTGCCGGGGGGGCCGGGCCGGTGCCGCTCCCCTCCAGCGCCGGCA
>NW_010972436.1:9746115-9749469 GCF_000737465.1 Haliaeetus leucocephalus
CGGCAGCCGCTCCGCCGGGTCGCTGCCGGGGCGGGGGGGGCTGCTCCTGTCCCGCGCACCGGAGCCGGTCTTGATATTTAAGCCGGCTCTCTTCGGACAAAGACCCATCTTTTTACCACGGAGAAACGCCATTGAGATGCGGGTAACCTTTCGGGTTATATCCCAAACCGGGACCCGAGACCCTGAAAGATGCTTGCCCGGCCCTCTTCCAACCTGAACAAAAAAGGGGGGGGGGGGGGGGGGGAGAGGAGCATTTTTTTCCCCCTTCCAACAAAGAATTCCTAATCGTTTCATCTTGGGGGTGAATTTTTATTCCCGTGTCCACTCAGGGTATTGAAATCGATCGCTGCAATATTTAATATATTACTGTCTTGGAGTCCTCTCTCTGTAAGGCTGGGTTTGTTTCTTGTCTGACTACGTCCCTTCCTATAATAGCTCATTCTGTACATTTGTCTGCGGTGTAAAACAATGATAGTCTTCATTAAATGCACAGTCATTAAAGGCTGCGGTCAGTTTTCTAATTATGTGAAAAATCAAACGCCGGGTAAATAAAGGTATATTAACAGAATAAACTCCCAATAAATTCACAGGCACTTGATCAACAAACTCAACAAATATCTGAGGGTATAACTACAACATTGGAACTAACTATTTTTTAATTACGTGAGGTTTATATAATGTACCCTTCATTTTTTGTTTAACTTTCCTATAGTGACCTGTCCCATAACCTTGTAATCCACTGTGGGATATTTCTCTCTGGCCTCTTTCCTTTTGTTATGCCCCCACAGGTTTCCAGCTTAGATGCCTTTTTTTTCCCCTCTCTCTTGGTAAATGCGTGTTTAAAAAATATTTGACCTGTTTGACTTAGAGACGTGCATAGACATCTGTGGATTGGGTTTGGCTGAGAGTTTCTACGTGATTTCATGATCTTCCTAAAGCAACACCTGAAAATTAAAAATAATAGTCCGTCAGCGTTGGGGAAAATTGCTGCATTAGCAGCTTTTGCAAATGTCGATGACTCCTGCGTATGGGGGGGGGGGTTAATATACATAAATACATAGTTTTATGATCTCTTGGGGAGCACATCCTCGAATCTAGAAAATGTCCCGCCACAACCGAGTTTTTGCCATCTCGTCTTGCTACGACTGGAGGTGGCTGGACATCCATTGGGAAAACCAGGGAGTACGCCAAACGATCTGCGGCACCTTGGTAGAAAGCGTGAGTTAGGGAGCGGGCTGGGCAGCTTTGCTTTTCCCGCTTCCCTGGGAGCGAGAGAGGCTCCTGGAAAACGCTGTCAGCCCAGTCGGAGTCAAGGGGAACCAGGCTCCAGCCTTATATCATAGACCAGGTCTCCTCGCCGGGAAGTCGCCGGTTGTTTTTTCAGGCGTGAGCTTTGCAGGTACTGGTGGGGAAAGGCATTGGAAATAAAGATGAGAACGGAGCAAGGGCGCTGCTACTGCTTCATACCCGTCAGCAGAGAGCGAGTCCTGTTGAATTCGGCGGTGCCTGCGAGGAACCTCCAAGCACCTTTGCGGGCAGAGCCAGTTAATCTTCAATGGAAAACCCTTCTTCTTTCAGCACCCAAGCATTTATCTTCAGGAGCCCTGGGCCGGCAGAGATGCAGAAATGTTAATCGCTATCATGTCTATGCAAAGCTATTAACGCTATTGATTCTTAACTTTCTCAGCGAAGACAAATTTACCATATGTCGATGTGTAAACACTTCGGAATAAAATTAAAACCAGCTCTGTGCAATTGTCACTGTGCTTGATTCTAATACAAACTATCAGATGTTTATGTAGTTCGTCTTTCTAAATGATCAGACGCCATCGACGTTGCTAAACCAAATACAAGCAGTAAATTTTGTCTGGAAGGCGCCTTGGGTTTGCAGGTTTTGTGAAGGCAGAGCAGCTCGCACGACGCCGCAGCAAAATGATCTTGCAGTTTGTGCCGGCGTTGGGGCTGGGAGCCGCTGAACTCTCAATTACCCTCCGGAGCTTTTTCCTAAACCCGCTGTCATCCGTCTCCCGCGGAAAACGGGAGGAACAAATGCAGCACCGCAGGCGCTGGCGGAGGAGCCGGGCTCCGGGCTGGGGTTTTCACGGGAGCCCTCGCCGCATCTGTGCGCTGGTGTTTACAGAGAGGGAGGGAGGGAGGGAGGGAGGCAGAAAGGCCTCGGGAAAGGCAGGAGCCTCTTTTAAGTCCCCTGATGAGCAATTGCTGCCGGGTATCCTCCTTGTTGCCCCACAAGCAATGCAAACACGTATAAAGATTCCCAACTTTCAGGTGTGTTTTAAAAAGTTCACCTACTTTCAAGCCTCTTTAAGCAGCCCGCTTTTCTGGGGCGGAACAAATACCACCAAGTGCTCTGCGTGGAGGACAAGAGATATCAGCGATTATCTGGAGAGCCTTTCTATTTATCGGCCTCTACGCAGTGAGATAGGGCAATCCAAATGTTCGCGGGCTTGATGAATGGCAGGGCTTGTGTAGAATTAATACATTTTACAGGCCCCTTTACGGGGGAAGGATACAGAAATCATAATGGAATTAATGAGATTTTACTAGCAAAATTTGTAAACCCCAGGTAACCATTTATAAACTTCCCCTAAAATGTAAGAGAGACTGCGAGATCACAGCCGGGGAGATCTGACATTATTTTATAGCGCGTATTAAACGCCGTACTCTCTTTTCTTCTCCCACATCATTTAGCACGAACATCTTTTTCCCTCCGGCGAACTTAGCCAGATTTTGACGGGGACGATTATGTCATAGCGGGAAACAACCTGAAAATCCTTCTCCTGGTTACAGTGTGCTACTTCAAACATCCGCAGCAGACACAGTAAAGTTTTTCAAATGGTCTGGAAAACTGTACACGGAATAACACGTTATCGCTATTTACCTTACGCAGACTGTCACGTCCACGAAAATGGAAACGATCATTTCCAAAAGGGAGCACGCACACCCCTTTTTTGGGGGGAGGGGGGGGGTGTTTGGTTGTGTTTTTTTTCTTGTTTTCATGCAGTTTACCAGATAATGTTTCTGGGTTTGCTATTGTCTCGGGCAGTTTACCCCTGCATCCCGGGAATACAAAAGCATCGCGGGTAAATATAAAACATATGTTCGCACAGGTTCTGTGGCAGTTTTAACACTCGCCGCCCCGTTCACACGCACCTCCACAAGCGCACAAAGACGCTGGAAATCACAGCAAAGGCGCTGCTCCCGGGGCGGCAGCCGCTGCTCGGGCGGGAGGTGGTCCGGCAGAGCAGGGGCTTTGCTCGGGGAGCAACGAGAAGCTAAACCAGGAGGCCGGGGGGGGGGTCCCCCGGGCCGAGCCGTGGCCCGGCCGGCGAAGGG
>NW_010972436.1:9749479-9750342 GCF_000737465.1 Haliaeetus leucocephalus
GCGACTCGCCGGCCCCGCCGCTCCGCCGGGCGCTGCCGGTGCGGCAGCCCGGCGCTTCGCCCTCAGCAACGGCTTCTCCGAGGCTCTGCTTGTTTGTTAGTTTGTTTATTTTTGCCCGAGAAGGTAGAGAAAGGGGAATGACAGGATGAAATATCATACAAAGATGTGAAGTGACCCGAGTGGCAGCTGAAGGCGAGGGTTTAGGCGGGACGTGTTTCCCAGCGAAACTCTCCGCTGCTCTTTGGGGAAAACCAAATGCAGGTTGATGGAAACATCCTGTTTTGAGGGAAATGGACTGTACAGCCCTATCTAGCTGCTCCGACACTACTAATCAGCCTGGAAACGCGCTGCGAGCGCAAGTCCCGGGGAAGAGGGAGCCGTGCATCTGACGCGTTTGCAATTCGGTCCCGATCCCGAAAGGCAGTTTGGAAAATCGCTGCGCTCCGCGGGGCAGGGCTGGGGCTGCGGCGGCCCCTCCGCGGCTCGGCCCCGCCGGGAGACCCGCGACGTCCCCTGCCTGCAGAGGGGAAGTCAACAGATGTGGGCTGTACAGAAATCCGTGAAACAAGTGCTTTAAACCCAGGGGGATTTCTCCTAATAGCGAAATCAGAGGGGGAGAGATTTCAGGAAAGAGAATAGCCCAATATAAGTTTCTGGAGTGGAATTTACATTTCATCGCGATTTGTATTTTACAATATGCAGGCACGTGCACTCGGGAGGCGTTTCGGTGAAACGGCGTTTATGTTCCAGCGGCGGGGGAGCCCCCGCGTCCCGGTTCCTCCGGCCGCCGGGAGCGGCGGCGTGCCTCCCCCCCGCGGCCGGGGGCCGGGGGGGGGCCGCGATGCGGAGTTTGGGGAAGTTTA
>NW_010972436.1:9751586-9757500 GCF_000737465.1 Haliaeetus leucocephalus
GAGGAGAGCAGAGAGCAGGGCCGGCGGCGGCGGGGCTCCCGCCGGCCTCCCCCCTGTTTACAAACACAGCTGTTGCCGTATATTTGCAATGCTAAGGATAAAGCCACCAGCAGCGAGGAGCAAACGAGAGATGGTGCGGGAGAGGGGTCCTCGGCATCTGGAAAGGACAGGGCGCCTTGTTTTTGAAACTGTCAATTCTCTCAACCCCTATTGTGAGCGCTTCATGCAAAACATCTCGGGCCTTTTAAAGCGGGGGCTTGTGAGGCCGCCTCGGAGTGAAAGGGAGAGGGGGAGAGAGAGGGGCCTAGGGCACGGCAAATAATTATATCAGCGCAGTGAAAAAAATGCACCGTGGAAGGCCTAAAACCGGTTAGCTGTCCCTTCCCGAAAGGTTTTCGGGCAGGCCGCGGCCCTCACTGGCGAGCCCTGGCCGCCCTGCAGCCAGGAGCCGCGCGCTTGGCCCAGGAGCTGTTAGACCGCGCTTTCTGCAGGCACGGTTGCAGGGCTTAATACCAGGGGAACGGGTCGTGTCTGCAAGCATGACTTCAGCAAGGTAGATCCCAATGCCTCCCTCCTTATTTTGCTGGCCAGGGCTTTTCATTTTCAGGCGCTCGCCCTCCTTTTGTACTTCCAAGCTGACCAAAGAGATCCCAGGATGAGCCATTGCATATTCTTTCCAGCAATCCTCTTAACCATAAAAACGACAATTAACAACGTTATCCACGTTTCGCGTTCTCTGACCTACTGCGTATGTAGAATATTTTCCTGCAGATTACCGCCGTGGCTCGAAAATGCCACTTTTTTACCCCTCTCTGCCTCAACCACTCGCACGTGTGAACGGTGACAAACACAAACATCATAGCATTGCTCTCATTTCTGCAGAAACTTTAATTTATTGGCAACTAAATCTGTTAGAGGAAAAAGAATCAGAAGCCATGTAAAAAAATCACCAAGTGAATTGATTGAACAGCAAACTTCACAGAACAGCTACCACTATTTTGCATTATTGCTAGTAGTGGCGTTTTAAATATAAAACAACCGGCAAAGAGATTATCCCACTGTAGTCAAGTAAGTGTAGGTTATAGAACAATCACTTCTTGAAGTAAATTGTTGTAAACGGCAAGTTACATCTTTTAAGGCAATATACCTCGTTGCTAAGGCATTACACGTGTTCCCTTTTTAATGCTCTAGAGAATTAAACATAGTCCAAAACTTCCTTTTGTCTTCCATCTGGCAGCAGAAATCTTTCCAATAAATTTACTGGTGAACTCTACTTGTGGCAAATACCTATGGAGTGTAGTCCATAAAGTACACGCGCTTCCCTCAGTTGCTTTTTCCTCTAGAAAATTCTGTTGATTTTTGTGTACACCAGGAACTGGAAAATGGTGGCGATTCATTACTAATACATTTTAAGTTCTATCACCTGTAAACATTGCAACAAAATGGTAACCTGGCTCACTTGAAAAACCTTTGGTTTTCCTCGTTATGAGAACTTACCTTTATGGGAGAAGATTGGTTATTTTTACGTAACTCGATGATATGACTTTATATTATTAAGGCTGAAATTATTATGAACTCTGCTTGCAATAATAATTACAATGCCATCAGAAAGAGTTACCAAACTACCAGAATAGAAAACTACCTTTTTTTTTTTTTCCCCTAGTGAGTTATTATACCTGGCTAATTTCTCCAACAGCAGTAAAAACACGAATGTCCTTGTTAGTGGCTTGCGCTAAACTGAGGTGTACACGTGTGAAAATTATTTGGCTGTTTAACTTCTTGCCTTTTGATGTTCCCTGTGTGGCGGGGAGCCCAGCGGAGCAGGCTGCCGGGGGTGCCCGGTGGGTGCCGGGCCCAGGGTGCTCCCTGCCCTGCTCCTGCTCCCGGGCCTGGAGCTGCTGGGCCTGGAGCTGCCGGGCCCCTGGCAAGGCTGGGCGCCATATTTCACGTCCTCAACTCTGCAGAGCCTATTTGGTATAAATTTATGCTTATTCCTCCCCCTCCCCCTCTCCCAGGATTATTTCGGGAACCTGAAAAGGCACCTCTGTAATTTACAATTCCTGGCCAAATCAGCATATCTCTAATTGGAAGTAAACAGGGTCAGGGGATGGAGTTACTTTGAAAGTGATACGTTGTTTAATTGACAAGGTGAAATTTTAGGTTTCAAGTTTGCATATTGCACCTTTGTAGCTTTTGGCTCTTTTTTTTTTTTTCTTTTTTTTTTTTTCCTTTTTTTTTTTTTTTTTTGGTCAAGGGAAGATCTTTGTCAAGCAGACACGGCTTTCTAACAGAGCGGGGGGCTTTCCTGAGCAGTACATTTTGTACGTATTTACAGTTCTCTGGAAATAAGGCTGTAATCTGTGCAGCTCTAAACATACGAATGTAAACATTCATCTCAGAACAACTTTAGTAAGCAGATTTTTCATGACCATCGTAATTTCAGCAGAGCGGTTAAGTATGCAATGCACCTTTTGCAATTGGCAGTTTAAAGTGATGTGTGTGCGTGTGCGTGTGTGTGTGTGTGCGTGTGCATGCAGGGGGGAAGGGTAACTCCACTGAAAGGCAATTGTTTACTCTTTCTAAATATATTTGGCTGCAGGTATTCTTAGACAAGGCCTTTTACAATGAGAGGAAAACTACGGTGTGGATATAGTAAACAGAGCTGAAATCAGTTAGTGACTGCTTGGAATATTTAGAGACACGAGGGGTTGGCAGAGGGCATCACAAAAGGCAGGAATTAAAAAACTGAAACCCAGGCAGAGGATTGCCAGCAGAAATGTTGACTTTGAGTCAGACAGTAAACATTACATTGTTGCTTTGTTTTCCTTTTTTGATTTACGATAAATTATTCTCCCGGGATTGATCGATGAGTGGAATCCTTAAAATTTAATTTGGGAATGATCTAGTATAAATAAAATGCTAATCCAAAGAAAGAAACCAGCAATTATTCATCCTAAACTCTGCTGATTCAGCAACTCAATTATAACTGCCTTTCTCAAGCTGCAAACTTTTCAGGCTGTTTTCAGAGTTGCTGTACCCGTCCTCCCCCCGCAAGAGAGACCTTCCCCCGTCCTCAGCTCTGCCTCCACCTCGGCCTCCAGCCTTTCTCTCTTCCCCCCCCCCCCCCCCCTTTCTTTTCGAGGGGTTGGGGGGGGAGGGAGGGAAACAGTTAACCTCTTGAAGCGTATTTCCTCCAAATAAAAACAGTGAACTTAC
This sequence comes from Haliaeetus leucocephalus, assembly GCF_000737465.1. Taxonomy (NCBI): domain Eukaryota; kingdom Metazoa; phylum Chordata; class Aves; order Accipitriformes; family Accipitridae; genus Haliaeetus; species Haliaeetus leucocephalus. Next base: position 9,754,803 of record NW_010972436.1, read on the forward strand.
AAACGGAGAGGAAACCACGGATAACTCTGCAATAATTCAAAGTGTATGGAATCAGGAAATTTTTTTAAACAGTGTTTTTAATTGAAAATAAAGCTAAAGCATGCTTTTCAACAGTGCAAATTTCCATAATTTTGATTTACTGCTTCCATCATCACAATATATTATACCAGCATGTCTTACCGAGGGCTAGACTCTAGAAGTCTGCCTGTTCGACTATTTCGATATTAAGTGCAAATATAGATAATTGCCTCTGATTGTCACGTGCAGTAGAAATGTTTCTGCTACATAGAGAGGATGGCATGGAAAAAAAAAAAAAAAAAAAACAACAAACACCCACGACAACAAATTTCAAGAGATGAGGTTAGAACCGGGAAGTGTAACACGGTTGAAACGCCTGAGTTTTGGTGCCAAAAAGCTATGAATAACACGGTCTTCTCATTTTGTGTATTCTTTCCACTTACGGCCTCTCGTTTCACTTTCTGTGTTGTATTTACTGCTTTGCTATTTCCTCCAGCCAGCGTGAGGGGCTGGACCATAAATTGTACTGCTGGCCGGGCAAATATTTTAGTTGCTTTGCAAGTTTGTAAGGGGCATGTTCAGACCACAACTTAAGCATGACATTAGTGGGTAACAGTAACCTTATTTAAGACCTCTGGGTGAAACAAAAAGGCTTCCCAATTGCAAAGAGTGGCTGTACAAGTAAAAACACACCCTTTTACCAAAAATAGAATTCCACATTTATTTACTGGTTTCAGATGAGGCAGCTTTTCCCAGCGCTGGGGTCACAGGCGGACCCCAGCCTTTCCAAACCAGAGAAAAAAGGAGTAAGTGCAACTGCTCTTCGAAAAAGACACCCCTGCACCCGAAAACAAAGCTCCCGAAAAGTAGGCTGCTGCCACATTGAATTATAGTGAACCCTTACTGTGCAACCATGTAACTTAACAAACTTTAACTGAATTAACAGTTAGACTTCCATTTTCGAAATCTAGTGCATAAATTTAATGGCTCATTCTAATATTTATTATTCAACCTTTTGACATTTATTTGCAGCAGTTGAATTGAGGTACTGGTGCGTTATTAGCATTTAAACAGTAAAGTGTTCCAGCTCTACCATAATAACTGAGTTTAACTTGAGTCTTTAGCCTGAAGTACTCTGTGGAATGTAACAACAACAACAACAACAACAACAAAAAACCAACAACCAACCAACCAACCAACAAAACAAATGCAACAGAACCAAAAAAATTTAAAAAACCCAAAACAAACCAAAATACCACTGTTGTAATGGTAAAGAAAATAGTAATCCGGTTTCTGTCTTCACAATGTGATAAAACAGGATTCCAAAAGTGTGTATAGCATTAATGGGCTTGTACAAACCATCCTGCAGCGTTTAAAAAACGTAAGAAAGTTAAAGGTGGTTCAAGAAAATATTTTCCATACTATTTTATTAATTAAATTTCCTGAATTTGTGGCTAGGTGGAAGAGGTATTGCAGAACCGCCCAGCTGCCATTTCCATACAGGATGGGCCTTGTGAGGTGGTTGGGAATCCTTAGTGGTGTTTAAGGAATAAGCTGGCAACAAATCCCCATCATTGCCAATAATTAGTGATGGTGGACAGGGAAAATTTGCCATGAAATTAAATGGCCTTTTCACTGCTGATGCTACATTGCTGGCTACCCTTTTGCGTCTATTGTTAACTGTAAAATCATCCAGTGTTCCTTCATGTGTCTCAATTTTACCTGTAGGACGTGGGCTTCGAGCTGATTTCAAATTTGGTTTGACTGGAGGAGTCTGCAGTACAGGTCGCTTTCCCAAAACCAGTGTCCTGTAATTTTTTCTCACCCTTGCTCCAAATTTATACTCCCCATCCTCAGGTTTTGGAGTACCTAAAGTGCATGAGAGGACCTGACTCTGAGTCAGCGGGTTTAAGGAAGTGGTTTCTTTCTCAGTGCATGCAGAATCTTCCTTGGCTGTTAATAAAGCGTCCTGGTTATTACTCTCAGTCACACCGTAAAACTCATCCTTAGTATCATTGCACTCACACTTTAGCTTATGTGTTGTAAGATCAGGCTCATACTCGTCGTTCGCACTGCTGTCCTCTATTTTGATTTTAATGCTGTGCAGGAATGGCAATGCCTTATTGCCTGTATCAGTGCAGTGGAGCTCAGCTGCTGCTGCTGCCCCTGGAGAAGCAGCATCCTCCTCAGGATCAGTTTGTAAAGAGGGCAAATCCGTGGCAAATTCAATACAATGAGGGATTTTGGAATCTTTCTCTGAATTTGCTGCCGCTGATGAAGAATCATTATTTAAGAACCTAGCAGCTATTGTATTGTTATCTGCACGGTGTGTAGTAGTTGCTGGAAGGCATTTCCTTGCCTCTCTGAGTATTCTTTGTTGTGGAAATGCATTGTTTGTCTTTGGGCTAGGTGAAGAGGCCCCCTTTGCAACACAGTTAATTGTTAGGTCAGTACTCTTGGCATTATTGGAAAATTCAGAGTGTGGGAATGTGATCTCGGATACCCTATCATCTCTTATCTCGGCGAAGCAGCTCCCCAGGCCGCCGGAGCAGCGCAGCGCCGGGGCGGCGGGAGCCCAGCCGGGGCGGCCCCACTCCTCCGGCAGCTCCGGCTTGACTCCGCCGGGAGGGCCGCGGAGGGCGGGCAGCCCGCCGGGCTCCGCCGGGGCCGGGGCCGGGGC
>NW_010972436.1:9758082-9766344 GCF_000737465.1 Haliaeetus leucocephalus
CCGCCGGCGCCGTTTCATAGTTTACGGGGGGTTTGCAAGGCGCCCGAGCGATTTCTGGGTAGCTGTGGCCAGTGTATTTACTAAAAATGTGAGGTAGATGAGAGGCCGGTAGCAAGGCTGTGTCCCCCGGACGCAGAGCTTTCCTCCTGATGGGCAGCAGGGGCCGGGGAGAGTCGCTCAAACCCAGCCAAAGTTTGTTCTCCTTCCAGAAGCCGGAGAAGGGGTCGGTGGGTGCGAGCTCCGGCCGGAGGTCGGTGGTCGACAGCGCCCGGCTTATTTTCCTCCGTTTCGTCCTAAGGACCCGTTCGGTTTTGCAGGATGTGTAAAGGGCTTCCACGTCCTCTCTGGAGATCAGCGTGCATTTGGCGGCGTGGAAAGCGATGGAGTTGATGGCTTTGAGTTTCCTCAACTCCTCCAGGTCGCAGTGATGCTTTTTTACTTTTAAATGATCCATTCGCTTGTGCACGGTAGTTCGCGGGATGTTTTTGAGCAGGTCTGTAAAAACCTGGGAGAGTGCAAACATTTGCTTTCCTTTAATGATGAGGTAGCCGAGCCTCACGCCATCCACCTCTTCAAAACCCGACTTCAGGTCTCCCATTTCGTGAATTAAATTATTCCCAGCATTTGCAGAGAGAGAGAGAGAGATGGGGGGAAAAAAAAAAGGGGGGGGGAAAAAAAAAGAAAAAGCCACACACACACAATCCTCAGCCAGATGCTGTATTTGTCTCAAGCCATCCTGCTAATAAAATATAACAAAGGCTGTTATTCCTGGTGAATGAAGTGCCAAACTTTAGACAAAATGAAAAAAAAATAAATTAAAAAAATACCGTGAGGCTACAATCAATATATAATCTTAAAAATCAGGTTTGCCAAAGTGTTTCTCTAAGTTGCTGCTGAAGATCAGTACCTGTTCCCTTTCATTCCCTGCTTTTCCATTGGAAACTATGATAATGGAATGTGAAGGGAGGAAGAGAAAAGAAATGCAGCTGCTATTCCCGCCGCTGCTTTAGCTACAAATAAAATGACAGAGTGAAGTGAGCTCGTCCGGAGACACCTTCATCAATTAATTCCCCTAAAGCCAACGCTGATTGGACACTCCTGACAGGTGATGCAATAAAAATTGATATTCCACCCCTTCCCCCAAAAAATCTCCCACTAATTAGCATACCCTTATACTGCCACCTCCCCTCCCAAAGTAAATAATACAGTTAGTATATAAATCTTCCTATTAAACAATCCGAGCTCAAACACACTCAGACCTCTCAGACTTCCTCGTAGCTAGCTTCCGAGGAAGGATTTGTGTGCTTTTTTCCCTATCGCTTCGTATATTTTTAGCCCGTTTTGGACAAACGTTGCTCTTTTGTGCATGCCGTGAATTTAAAGGACGTAAGTCTGATCGTAGCGATGGAAAATCCTTCGGTAACGTAGCCGCTTTAAACTAGCGTTTTATTCTGCATTGTGTGGAAAAGGAAGCTTAGCGAAAACGTGCAGAACAGCCTGGTATTTCCCTTTCTGAGGCTCCAAAGTTAAATGCTCGGTTGTTAACGAGAGGGAATACTTACATTTTCGAGTTTCTCTTGATTTTCCTCTTCTGCTTAATTAGCTTTTTACAGCCGGGGACTAAGGTTATTTTGCTGTCTGAATACCACGGGTTCCCGCACCGTGATACTGTAACACTTTTAACTGAAATTCTGCCTGTAATATTGCGGGCGGGGGGAGGAGGACGTGGGCTCACGTCAGACCCATAACAAAGCATAGATAAGCCAGAAATGTATACACTTTTCACGATTAACCGTGCTGGATCGCGAGCTGGAATGTCCTATAGTCCCAGATCCCACGTCAGGATTCCTGCGTGCTGATTGCTTCCAGCAGAGAAAGGAGAATGTAAAATATCCAAGGTGCTTCCAAGAGCCTTTACGTAATAACAAAAAAGTGCTGGCGCACACAATGTACGATATTGCAACGGGCTAGGATGCTCCTGGCTCGCAGTTTGCATATTCCGCTCGGAGTAGCCCTGCCGCAGCTTTTTGATGTTCCATTTATAGCAGCCCCTTAAAATCAATTTGAAGAAGCAGCATGAAGGTTTAACCTCTTCTTAAGAACGTTAAATTATGCGAGTGTCAGGAACGAGGATTTCGCAAATGTTGCGATAGCTGCATGCCTCTCCCTTGTCACGTTAAAGTGATGCTTGCGGTTTGCACGTTAGGCGCTGCAAAAAAAAAAAATCGCCAATCTCTGCCGTGCATCCAGTGTTCCGCTGGATACAAACACGAGCACTTTTATGTATCACTGCACATCCAGAATTAGACATATCCGCGAGATTAATGAGACATCTCATATTTCTGGGACTTGGCAAAAAAATCGACCGAGGGAAAAAAAAAAAAATCTTCAGTCCCAAACGTCAATATCCACTCCGCGTATTGGCAACATGGTGCGTGGAGTTCGCGTTACCCCGTCAGGTACAGCTAAAATAAAGCGCATGATCACTCTGCAAAAACGCAGCTTTGCATGCCAAGGCGAAATGCAGGCGAGCCCCCAATTTCGCAGGAATTCTAGAGAGAAGTGGGAATTTGGAGAAGTGCATCCGGGAATGGAGGAAGTCTATTCAAGGGAGCCTCTAACTCGGAGGGCTGAGATTTGAAAAGTCAGCCCTAGACTACTGTTGCTCTCAGCGCAGATGTAATCGCCGCTGTTCAACTTAATCCATGTGTGCGCGAACCGCGATGCCTAGTTCTTCCCTTTGAAACCTGGGGATAGCATTCCCATCCGAGAAAGCAGAGCTAGAGCAAATTACATTTTGTCCCTCGAATTAGAAAAGGATCATTGAGTGGATCTCGTGATATTTCAGCCTTTAAACGTAACCGATAGGCAGCAGTGAACAATGCCTCGGCACAGCTAAGACCATCCGCGGAGTTCGCCTTCCCTCGCCTTGCATCTGGATCCCCCAGCCTTGCCTTTCTCTGTCTGCCTCGGGTGAGGGGCACCCTGGTATATGCTGAGGCTGAAAGCAAAGTTTCGAGAGAAAACAGCTGCTGGCGCTAAAAAGAAATCATCGTAGTCTTTCTAGAGCTAGAGACAATAAGGTCGTTTAAAAATTCCTCCTGATGTACTTATATGCTGCCAACACCCCCACCCCCTCCCCGCTGCTCTCCTCCCCCTGCTTTAAGGTTAAGGCTATGGAGTCAACAGCAGAGGAACAGTAAACTCCGAGAAAGCTGCTCAGGAGACGTTACCAAAAGCCCCGGTGGGCTGAAAAGTCCTTTATTTGCCAGGTAGTTCGGCTGGGGTGGCTTCCCGTGTAAATCCACGCGTGCGTTCGCACGCCGGGAGCCACGGGCACCCGCACCCACATACTGCCGGTGACAGCCGGGCAGTGGGATTCGGCAACTGTTTTAAAAATGCATTATTTTTGTTCCTTCAATTCCGGCGCTACCAAACGTTTAAAACTGGTGGCGGCTCTTCGGCAAACCTCCATCTCCCGAAAGGTGCGGCCATGAGCACCGGGGTCGAGGCAGAGCCAAATGTCGATGGGGAGAAACCCACCAGAAGTCTTGGGAAATGTCAGGCGCCCAACCTACACATCCCCACCGTATACTTACACACACTTTCGGTTGCATATCTTTCTCCGCATCTCGCACGGAGACCTCTGTTTCTCTACTTCTCCATCGTTTGTGTTGGTTTTCTTTTTTTTTTTTCTTTCTTTTTCTTTTTGTGTGTGTGTTTGCGTGTGTGTGTGTGTGCGTGCGTGTGCTTTCCCTTGGCCATCAGCACACGTTGTGTATCCGGGGTCGTCTTCAAGCAGGCTGGGGGGAAGATCCTGATAAAGAGCCGGCAGAGGCCCCTTGCACACGCACACGCACATTAAAGGCAGGGGACTTGAAAATGGATTTGCACGCACATAGGGGATTGCGATCAATAGCCACCAACATTTATGGCTTAGATTGTTAATGTGAAAGCTGGCCAAAAGAATGAAAATGAAAAATTAAAGGTGTCTGGTATCAATTACATGAAAAGTTATGCAATAATTTACTTACTGGGAGCCGGGGTGTATGCCTGCGTGTTCGTGTGTCCGTGTGTACGTCGTGCATGTGTGTGCAGACCCAGATGTATATGTCGCTCCCTCTCAAAAGCAAGGGAGTTTCTTTGTTAATTTTGTGGACTGTGTCACCCTCGCTGGTGATCAAAGATGAACATGATTAAAGGGATGGGTGTTTGTCTCTCATTTCTTAAGATAAGGACGCCCAGAGATGCCCGGTTTTGCCAAATACATATACAGAGAGTTGTGTGTATAGGCGCACGCACACACAGAGACTATCAATCAAACGTGCTCCTTTTCACGTTGAGTAGCGTGCAATCTGCAATCTACACTCTATAGTCAGTAGTATTTCAGTCTTGAAGCTGTCTGGCCGAAGGATAAACCTCATTAGGAAAGAAAGAGCAAAATAATATTCATAATACCTCGCTGTAGACCTATTCCCATTTATTGGAAATCGTATACTTTCATTTTTGTAAACTTGTGTTAAAATATATGTGCTCGCGGGGAAGTGCTTAACCACGTCATTCCAGAAAGAAAATGTGTGTAACATTTAAAATACTCCTTTTACGTGATGTTTTGATTTATTTTCATAGTATGATTATGTTTAAATACCAGTGCAATTCAGCCTGACCTCTTCCTTCTGCAATGAAGTAATGCACACACCATTTACAGTCTTTTAAACGTTTCGTTGGGAAATGCAACAGCGATGTCCACCAGCGGTTGCACTAATGGGGAGAATTCTTTTGAAAATCTTCGGGAAAACCTAAGAGGTCATGTGCATTTTCACACTAGGATTGCCACATTATTAGAGCATTATTATTATTTATTATTATTTGTTAAGTGCTGGACCATGCCTTCAGGTATTGACAAGCATTAAATAAACCTTTTGCTTTCGTGACGCTGGGCAGAAATATATATTTCGAATGAGAACTGGTTTTCTAACCCTATACTCTGCTTTTAGATATTGCTGGGGATATTTTGCTCAAGGAGGACACAGATAGAAAGCAGCTAAAGGCTAGCACAAAGAGTCCAGTAACGTAAATATAATAGGGTCAAAGAACAGTATAATAGGATCCTTCTGCTATCTTAAAGTGAGCCAAAAGTAACTGTAGTACCTAAAATTTGCCATAAATTCTAGTATGACAACAGATCAGAATGTATAACTAAATCTCCTAAATGTGTAGGACAAAGAAATGCCAAAAATCAGTCTGAAAAAAAAAAAATCATAACCTGGCTAACACTCTTATGCCTAGGAGTTTCAGGGTCGCTGTTTTTTTTTTCTTCTTTTTTTTTTTCCATTTTTACTTTTTTCCCGTCTTTTTCTTTGTGTGGTTTTTTTTTTTTTTTTTTTTTTTGTAAACGAAGCAGCAATGCAAAGTTCTGCTAAGTGCTTTTTAAGTTGTGTTTTTTTCCGTGGGGGCTGAGGTGTCACTTGCAGACTAGAATTTTGTGCAATTTATAATTACCACGGGCTAAGACTATTTCTTGAGTTTGGTGCTCATGGTAGTTTTAAAATACTTTTTAGCAGGAGTTTCTGGACACATACTACATGCCATGTTGTTTACTGACCCATAATCAAAATGCAGTGACCTTCTACCCTTTTTTTGCCCCTTGACCCATGCTGAATTCAATGCAGCCTTTATAAATTTGCAAATCCTTGGACGTAAAGGGGATTTGGCGAGGCTTTGTTCTGAAAGGATCCTAAAAGTTTGCATTTTTAATTAGACAAAGGTAAAGCAACAAACATTGGGAAATAAGATCCTCTCCTGCACATAGGTGATCACCCTTAATTTCTGCACTGGGGAACTATATCTTAAAAAACATACCCTGCAAACTGAAAAGCAGTTGCAAACGTAGGAGATCAGGAGGTTATGAATTGCACCAAATTAGCAATGTGGTACAAATCACTTTCATGACGTAAGGGATGGCCAGGCCACAATCTTCCGGCGCTCCTCATCTCCAAGGACCGTGTGGATCCTGGTGACCCGGGGAGAGGGGAGAGCCAGCGATTTGATCTGCAGCTACAGGCGCATTCCCTTATCTCCTTTGCTATCAGCCAGTTTAAAGGACACCGTAATTACGATGGTGATAAAACAATGCCCGCTTATGTGTGCTGAATAAATAAAGAATGTTTACAGCCCCAGAATGTTTCAATTCCAATTAAAAGCTATCAAAGAAAAGCCCCCTCCCTCTCTCCCCCCCCCCTCCCTCCTTTCCACCCTCCTTCTCCCCCCCCGACTCCCTATTTACCTTGTTGGTTGTAATATGGCCCTATGAAATAAACCGGCCTTCCAGTTTGCTATTAAGGCCACATGGGGGGGAGGGGGAGGAGGAGAGGGGGGTGAGACAACACGCACTCCCGGTCCCACAATTACTTGGGTCGCCTGCATCCTCTCTCTTTTTTTTTTATTTGTTTATTTTTCAATTGGGAAAGGCATGATGATGCGTGGGGGAAAAGGCACTTAAGGATCCCTCTCCAACCACCGGCCGGGGGAGTTGGGCTGAATGAATCCGGTGCCCTTGGGCGCTGGAGGAGGGGGCTGCCACCTCTACAGCCCCCCCCTCCCCCGGGGTCTCCCCACCGCTCCTCTTCCCTCTGCGGCGGGGAGCCTTGGAAACGGGAGCCTGAAAATGCATCCCGCTCACTAAGACACAAGGATCATTTCAAATATTCATTGTATCAGCAAATCTCATCATAATCAGATTAAAGCAAGGTTTGGGGAGGGGGGGGGATATTGCCTGTGTGGCTGGGTGCGAAACACCAACTGGACTACAAAGAAAGCAGAAAACGGGTTCCTCTCCCCTGCCTTGGTTGCACAGGGGGAGGAAATGAAAAGCAGTAATTTTTGCGAAAAAGGGACACTTTGAAAAGCTGCGATCCTCCATTCCACCCTGGGTAGCACGTTTCTCTCTGAGGTTGTTTCCCTTTAAACTTTACGCTTAATATTTCTACATGATGCTCTTATTTATTTGTTTGTTTTGAACTCCAGACAGAGAGGATTCCCGCTGCGGAATCCACTGAGGTAGATTTTCTTCACGCCAGTTTGCTTTTAGCTTACCTCAGCTGAGGGGGCAGCTTTTCTACATTCAAGCTTTAAAATGTATACTTCATGGAGTTGTCTGGGGTGAAACGTTTATATTCATTTTGTGGGAGTGAGGAAGGGAGTGCATTTTCAGGTCTGCTAGATAGACGCAGGCCCTTTTCCTTTTGAAAGTTTAGACCTCCAATACCCTCAATTCTACTGGCAGAATTAGGATGGACTTGGAGGGTCCTAAACGTGACCATTCACTAAGGCGGGGGGCTACAGCTTGCAACAACGTGCTCGGCAACTTAATCTTACGCTAAAAAGAGCAGAGAGCGAAAAAGAATGGAATACAAACTCTCCCGACATTTGTAGCCGCTTCCAAGGTGGACCGTGCATTTTAAAGCTGATGGGAACGTGTGTGTTTTGGAGCAAAAAGGAGAGAAGGTAAGTGTTTGTCCTTGTATCCGCCAGTTCGGGTAGAAACAATGAAAGAACAAAGGGAACCACTTCTCCGTGTGAACATTTCACGTTTTCCTCCTCCGTTCGAGCCTCCTTGCGAAGAGCTGGCAGGGGGGACTCGCTTAAACTTTACCTTCCGAGGCTGGGCGGCGGCGGCGGGGGTGCCAGGGACGGGGCGAAAGTTGCGGAGCGATTTCAGTGACCCCCCGTTTGCCGCCGGAGACCACCGCCGCCGCAGCGGTGTCCGCTGCGAGCCCCAGTCGCCGATTTCACGGCTCCGAACTCACCGGAGAGTCTCCGCGACGGCGAGCCGCGGCCGGTGGGAGCGGGAGCGGGGTCGGGGCCGTCCCGGGCACCCCCGGCGGCCCCGAGCCGGGACCTTTGTGTGCGGGGTCTCCCCCCAGGCACGGCGGGCGCCTGCACCGGCGCTGCCGGGGGGGGACGGATCTCCCTGGTAACCGGCGAGGAGGCGGCGGGAGAGGAAGCGGAGGTTAGCGGGCGGGGGGAAGAGAAAAATCTGCAATTATTCGCAGATCGAATAAATTGCATCAAAGAGGGGGTGCGGGGCGGTGTGTGCAAACCAACATCGCCGGCGCTCGGCGCCGTGGAGAGCTCGGGGCCGGCGGGCGCGCGGCCTCGCCGCGAACCGTTACAAAGGGCGGCGGGTAGGTCCGGGCCTCCACCCGTCCCCCCGCGGAGCGCCGGGCCGCCCACCCGGGACACGCACGCTCGGTGTTTACA
>NW_010972436.1:9766728-9768563 GCF_000737465.1 Haliaeetus leucocephalus
GGCGGGGAGAGCCGGGGAGGCGCACTGGAAGGCTGGCTGAACCCCGGGGAGGATGGCGGGGTGCCAGGGGGAGGGCGCCTGCGGGGGAATCCCCTCCGTGACCGTCACGTGCGGGGGTGGGGGCGGTGTGTGTGGGAGGACCGAGACCCGCAGGACACGCGTGGGAGCGGGGAGGGCCCCCGCGGCTGGGGGGGGCAGGGGGGCGAGTCCTTACAGGCTGGGGAGCGTGAGGTGCCCACCTGCCCGGGCGTGGGGGGAGGACGGGGCGGCGGGGAGAGGATTTGCCTGTTGAATATTACCGGTAGACGTTAATCTCCTGCTTTAAAGTACCTTGTCAGTGGCTTTAAGGAAATCAAACGTGACATTAATCAAATCACACAAATGTAAACATTTATAAGTTAAATCCTAATATTATGCAATTATTTAAATCAAGCCGTGGTTTTTCCTTGGTGTGGAGTTGTAGCTCCCACTCTCTTGCTCACACACTTCGAGTTTTCCGCTGGATCCCGGTGTCTCATTTTCCGCTATCTGCTGTTTTTAGCGTGGCGGCCAGAAACGCGCCGTCCTGCCGGACTCGGGATCGCAGGCAGCAAAGTGGGCAGCGCTGCAGCTGAAATATCGCTCGGTCCCTGGACCGAGCCCGCCAAAATTAAAAAGCAGTACGCTTTGCATAAGTTTGAGGACAAACCCCTCAAATAATACCTTGCGTTGGTACTGCTTGGGTTTTTTGTGGTTTGTTTGGGTTTTTTCTTCTTCCTTCCCCCGTGGGTGTGTGAAGCGGATGATCCCCCGTGGAAACTCGAGGAGGAAGGAGGCTGTGGTGATCGAAACACGGAGAGGTGCCTCAGCAGCCTCAGTGGGATTTTTGGGCGAAGTGACGCGCGAAAGACCCCACTAACCGCGGGCGAGGGACAGGGGAGCGTGGGAAGGCAGCAGGGCCGCGGTGCCCGGCATGGGGCCGAGGGCCGTGGGCGCGCTGGCAAGGCTGGCAGCAGGTCGAAGGAGCTCAGGCAGATGGGGGCGGAGGGGGGGCAGGCAGGGGGGCTCGCCGGCGCCGGCCGAGCTCTGGGCCGGCTCGGGAGGGCTGCCGTGGGCAGGTAGGCTTCGAGGGCCGGCCGCAGGCACGCCACGAGGGCGAGTTTAGGGAAAGGCAAAGATGGCGAGGCAGCCTGCGAAGCGGCCGGCCTCTCCCCGCCTTCGTCCTCCCTGCCGGTCCTTCCCGTTCCCCTCTCCCGGCGTCTTCTGCGGCGGGGAAAAGGGGATTTGGGGGTCAGGGAGGAGAACAATGCTGAGCCGCCTTTTGTGCGCAGCACCGTCCCCTGAAGGGAGGAAGCAAGCACTGCAGCGGCCGGGTCTGTAGTGCTGCCTCCTCTCCTGCTGGTAGTGCTCATGGCATGCGAGGGGACGGGCGGGCGCGGGGCCGGTGGCAGGAGGTCGGGGGCAGCCGGCGGAGGGCCGAGGGCTCCCATAGGCCGGCCCGCCCGCACCGCCGACCCCGGGATAGGCTCGGGAGCGGGGCTGGCGGCGGGCCAGCCGGGCAGCCCCGCGCGCCCCTCCGGCACCGCTTCGCGCCGCGGGGCGGGGGAGTGTGGGGGCGAGCGGCTGAGCGAGTAAATCCGTGGGCGCCCTCGGCAGCGCGGCGCTGAACTGGCAGGCTTGCCTGGGGGATTTCAAGGGTGAGCGGGGGTCTCCCGTCAGCGGGGCGGGCTCCGGGCCGGCTGCCGTAGGTAACGTGGAGGGGCCGCGTCGGCCAGGCGAGAGAGCGGGGCGGGAGCCCGCCGGCGGCGGCCCGCGCTCCCCGGCAGAGCGGCGTGCGAGGCCGCAGGAAGCGGCGG
>NW_010972436.1:9768596-9776192 GCF_000737465.1 Haliaeetus leucocephalus
GGGCCGGAGGAAGCGCAGCCGGGGCTGCCTCTCCTCCAGGCGCTCCCCATTGTTCCCCGGCCGCCTCTTTTCGCGCCGCTTTCCGCCGGCGGGGCTTGCCCGGCCGGAGCGAGGGAAGGAGAGAAGAGCTCCCGCCGAGCGGCTCTGCTCGCCCCGCCGCCGGCGCCGCCGGGCCCCCCGCAAGCGGGTGTGCTCGCACGCAGCAGCTCGGGGGGGTCCGGCGAGCAAACGGGTAAATAAGTAGAGAGGAGTCTTTAGAAGTGCCATCCGCTGAGGGAGCTCCTGTGAGGCTGTAGCTCACGTGTTACGGGAAAGGTAAAAGGAAAAAAAAACAACCAACAACAACAACAACAAAACCCAAACCCAAACCCCACTGCCTGGCGCAGTGGATTTGTGCATAAAGTAACATCTGTTTGTGGGTGGATTTTAGAACAGGACTTCTTACAGAAATCGGGAGAAACTGCTCCGAACCACTGGATTTGGAATAATAAATGTAGGCAAAGAGACTTTTGGAAGGAACTCGCTTTAATGGTCTGTTTATAAAAATGAAGATTAATCTTACCCTGTTTTTCATGTAAGCACCATGATGTCTGGATTTTTTTTTCCCCTCAAGTGATTGTTTTATGTCGGTTTGAGATTTTTAAAGATTTGTTTTATAGGAAAGGTGTTTGTTGTCTCCTTTTTTTTTCCCTGAAAAAAATTAGAAATTAAATTGTTTTGGTACGCCATTTCAGACCTGAACTTTGTCATGTATTTACATAGAGGAAGAATTGACTAACTTGATACTCAAGAAAATTTCCAACAAGTGCCATTGATCTTCTAAGGGAAAAAATATGTCTTTGCATGTTGTTTCTGGAAGATTAAATTAAAACGGGTAGGGGCTTATATTTGTGATGAGGAAAGAATTTCTAGAGAACTAGTTATTTTAAGAAAATCCTTTCTAGGAGAACTGTGATTATTTTTAGCAAGTTATCTCCGAGTGTGCGAGAATTTATTTTAAAAGATTAGAAGTGATGTCTAGATTTTTACTTTTTTTTTTTTTAATTAACTATATCGCCAAGAAATTAACGTTTTGCATAGATCATAAGCAGCAAGTAAAAGAAGTTAAAGGATGATGTTTATAGATATCACCTAGCTGAAAATAATTCTGAAGTGACTTTCCTCCCCCCATGCACACTTGGGAAGTTGCATGCTTGCAGTCATTGTTTAAGATAATAACAGTTTGGGACTTCTCTTTCACTCTTTGTAAACTTGCAGGCTTTTGTGGGACTCCTCCAAATAAAAGCTCAATTCAGTTTAGATGGTAAAAAGCATCCATGTGATTCGAAAGCTGAAGATGCAAGTAATATTTAATAGGAAAACACCACTCTGGTAATATCTAAAGGCATGAACTTTAAGATCAAGGAAAGAAAGATGGTTTTTTTGTTTTGTTTTGTTTTACTTCTCCTACTTGAATATTCCGGAGATGCATTTACTCTTGATTGCTGCTTGGCAATTTTCAAAAGGTAACTACAAATTTAGAAAGTGTCATTCAGAAGGATATTTAATGCTCTTGTATTTACTAAAACAATATATCGCTATTTGAAAACTATCTTATTGAAAGGGAAGATTAAAAAAAAAAAGTCAGGGAGAGACCGTTTGTTGCCATTCTTCATTGCTCTTTATTTTCTATTTGTGTGGAATGTGTTGACATATTTCATATATTAAGTTTTTTTCACAAAGGAGCATTGTTGTTATTTTTAATTGGGAAGTACCACGATATAAAAATTACCCACATTCCCGACTCTGAAGTACCATAGTAAGATTGACAAAAAGTGATCCGAGGCTTGCGCGCTTAATTCGCCAGGAATGTTAAGCTTCCCAGATACACCCTATGTGGCCAAGTTAGACTTTCGCTCTTAGTTTTTAATGGTCAAAGTCATACCTAGAGGAAATGTATCTATGTATATATATGTGGAATTGAAATTAGATGGTAACTAGCAGTGGGAACGGAGCTCACTGGTCGAAAGACTTTTTTTTTTTTATTGCATTTGGCAACCTCTTTCTTTCAGAGACACAATACAATTAATTAACATATTCTGGGGCGTGTTTTTGAGATTGGGAAGTGGTGGCCCCTTGTTGAGAAGAAAACACTTTAAATAAAAAAGTAACATTGTTTTGTCCAAATGGTACTGGGAAAAGCAGAGTAGTATTGCTTATACAGCCCACGGATGCGGTTGATTTACTCCAATTTGCTTTAGCGTATAACAAACCAGCTTTTACTTTCCCACGCCTATATTAGATATATGTGTTTTGTTTATACAAATCCATCTAAAATACGTCTGTATTTAGGATATTTGATGGGAAATTCAGCATGTCGTTTGTCATATTTAATATGTAGTACAGATACCATTCCTAAATGGAAATCAAATAAATGTGACCTGGGACACAACGCAGCGTCACACTGCTGATCGTAACACAACAAACATGAAAAAAGACTATTAATTTATATGGAATGTTAATTTAGCAAATCCTACATAGAGATATGCCTCTAGAAGAAAAGTAATCTGAGGCTTAGTTTTGGAGTGATGCTATGTAAATGTATTTAATAAAAATCCAATGAATTAATACATACCTCATAAAAATCCAAACTTTGAAATGAAGTATTCTTTGAAGAAAAGCCCTGCGTTATGTTTAAGTCGCATATAATCTGAATTCCAGAGTTTACTAACCCAGCTTTTCAGGGCTTAATAGAGCATTAATATTCAATATGGTTTGCTAGAAGTTTATTTCAGGTTCTTTTGTAGCATACTGTAATTATCATTACTTTGACTTGACTCATATAAAAAGGTGGTTAACATTTAAATGCCTCTTTAATGTAGGAATTATTAATTGTCACATTTAAATTTTTAACTTCTATCACTTAGGGAATGTTAAATCTTTAAAAGGAAATAATCACTGCGCTTAAAAACATCCTATGCTAGGATTCCTTTATTTAGAATTTTGGTTTGAGATTGTTCATTCAAAGAAAATCCCTTGTTTCATGTTTACTGTAAACCTCAATCTGAAATTAACATTTAAATGCCAACGTTAGTAACAGAAGCAGTACTTGAATACCACCAATTTTATCCATTGCTGCTAGTTAAGTGGAATTCACCAAAGTCTCCAAAGGTGATAATACAATTAAAAGCAAGAAAATGAATACAATAGTTGGTAGAATTACTTCGCCTTTCTTTGCAGTCTAAAGAATTACAAAATTTGTAATTACCTTTGCACAAAAGAAAATAGCACAACATATGAAGAGGCATGGTGTCCAGGAGATGCACTGACATGACCTTTGATGCTGCTA
This sequence comes from Haliaeetus leucocephalus, assembly GCF_000737465.1. Lineage (NCBI taxonomy): Eukaryota > Metazoa > Chordata > Aves > Accipitriformes > Accipitridae > Haliaeetus > Haliaeetus leucocephalus. Next base: position 9,771,925 of record NW_010972436.1, read on the forward strand.
CCTGTACTTGCATAACATGTAAATATATAGCATGCAAACTCCTGATCAAGAAGTGACCACATGTTAAATGTGGAAACTTTTAAATTATCCAGTACATTGCATTTGGATAGGTGTTAAAAATACAGATTTGAACAGTATATTAAAGAATAGGAGGGAAAAGAAAACTTTACTCTTTCTCAGTATAATTTAAGGGTTAGCATGTAAAGATACATTAGCATTTTTAATATGGGTTCTGTAGACATGCTATATCCTTCATAATTGAACATGGATAGAAATAATTTGTTGGATCTAAGGCAGACTGCCATTTAAAACACACTACGTGCAAAGGTCAACACACAAGAGTCGCATTTTATTTTGTGTAGAGTGACCATTTTGCTGCTCCCTTCCCAGAAATGAAGCAAATATGCACTATTAGAATGTATTTCAGTGAAGACTGTTAATGATTTAAACCCACATAAACAAAAGGCAGACAAGCATCAATGTATTTTAAATGGATAATCTGGAGATGTATTATTCTACCTATTGAGTATCACTAAGTTATTGCAATTTTCCTGTTTTCAGTTGCATTGTTTAGCTGCAGCATGTATTCTTTTGCACATAGGTAAAGATCAAAGCTTTCTCAACAAAGACACAATCTGAAAATGGAGTAGAAATTGCTATGAGAAATTTGCTTTCTGGAAAGAAGTGAGTTTCCCCACTCTACAGCTCCAAGTCCCAATATCAATTCATGTTTTCTAATATAGTATGCATTTTATATAAAGTCTGTGCTTTTTCTGTTATTCCTGGAATTCATTCTTCTGATGATTATATCCAACTGGTAATGCAGTTTTGTAAATGAAAGACTTTTTCTTGTTCAGTGCCTTGTTTTACTCACTAAACTTATGATACGATTTTGCATGTTTTATAAAAAAAAAAAGTGAAATTTAAAGCAAGCATTCAAAAATCTTAGCATTATTGTTGGAACTGATTATTTTGTAGTAAAAATTTAAGGTGAATACCTCTTTATTTTTGTTAATGAAGCTCAAGTGCTATGCACTAATGTATGTTAAGATTTTCTTGAGGAATTCCTTAAACTTTGAAAAACAATTTGCATTTGGAGAGTGTAATTTTCTGTCACTTATGCATTCACTCTATTTGAAAAAGTATCTAAAATCTAAAAAAAAAAAAGAAAACATAATCTTCTTGTATGTTTCTTATAATCTATCTCCTTGTTTACTTCCTAGGTTTTGTAGGTTTCTTTTAAGAGAATTGGATTTTCTCCTTGCATTTAGATTAACAATGAAATTATTCATTCTTACTCACTGAATTATATTCCTCTCTAATTATTTTAATCCCTTATATATCACTATAAGAAGGACAGGCTTCTTTTTTTAAAAAGAAAATTGGCCTTCTGTGTCATGTCAGTCCTTATTAAATACTACAATCATAAGAACATATATGCTACAAGATTTTATGTTCTGATTCCATAGCTGTTACAGGCTTAGTGTTTGCAGTATTTATTTAGTGGTAATGCATTTCTTTTCCTATTTTGCATTTCAAAGGTCTTCTCTAAATGATTGTTTTACAGAACTATCAAGAGGTTATCTAAATTTTTCCATCAAATATTACACAATACCATAAGGCGGTAGTCATGGAGTTTCTTTCAGTCCATGTACATTCTTTCTATAGAAAGAATTAAACAGAAATCCATAAAAAGACAACAAATGTTTCATTAAATAATTGCATGTATTAGGCTTGACTGAATTTTGACCAAAGCAAAATTTTAGGCTGTTCAATACTGAGCTCGTGTGTTACATGGTGTGAGATTAAAAATATTTTTATTTGAAAACTATACAGTAGGTTTTTCACGAATATACTCTTGTTGCCATGGTGCAACTTTAATCATGTTGTTGCAAAGTGATTAATTTTCTTTTTTTGGTGATGCTTCTTCATAAAACTAAAAATTGAGCCTTAAAATAGCTAACATTAAAAAAAAAAAAAAAAAAGAGAGAGAGACCCGGGAATTGTACTAGTTGCTTTTCAAAGATGACATTGCAGGAAGACCTTCTAAATTAATTAAAAAAAAAAAAAAAAGAAAATAAAGCTGTGAGAAAAATTTACAATTGTTTGTTACAATACTAGTTTTACTAAATGTATAAATTAATCCTACAAATTAAAATATATTTAATATATTTTCATTTTAAAAGGATATTTATTTTAATTTACCTGTCAGGGAAATAAAGGACAGATTTGCTGCTGTACTGTGACTTTTTTTTTTTTTTTTTTTTTGGTCAGGGTTAACAGAATCATTGAGATGCTTTTTAAATTAGATGTCATTTTCTTGACAGGAATGAAGAAGGGCTGGGACACTGTATCTATAAGCTTCAAATAATTTGCGTTTTTTTGAAACACCAGGATATATCAATTGCTTTATTTCCTTACAAAGTAATTGCTTGCACCTGCAATTTTCAGGGTATTTTTTTACAAGCTTTTAAAGTAATAAAAATAGTGTTGCAAGTATGTTTTATAATGTAAATAGTTTTATGTTCAAATTTGTATTCTTCAGTGTTGAGATAGGACATTTGGGCGTGGGGTGGGTTGTTTTTTTGAGAGCAATCTCTGAATGATTTTACACAAACTGAAGAATACTACATTCCAGTCCCCCCTGCCTCCATTTTTTTACATGTGCCTTAAAAATTTCTAAACTCTCAGGGATATTGGAACATCTATTTACAGAGAAATGTTTAGAATGCGTCTCAAATGGCTGCGTTACTCGCTTATTTGTCTGGGCCTTTCATCTAGGAAGCCACCTTAATCATTCCTTTTTTGCCTGCCCTCCATTCTTCCTCTATCTAAATAATTTCACTTAAAACTTTCAAGGAGAGAAAAGAGCTTGACCTAAGATATCCTGCATACAAACTGCAGACTCAGATGTCTCTAGGGGGTAGAGAGTTGTGCACATCCCACCTCTCCCTTCCACGTAGCAGTTCGTCATATTCCTGTACACAAGTGCAGATGTTTTATTAGTTAACAATGTATAAAATATAACCTGCATATATATAGGTCTAGGTAGCCACGTGTCCAGGAATGTACATAATTCAATAGTGATTTGTACAGATACTGTATCAACTAAGCTGGCCTTGCAACATCATCATGAAAAAATATAATGCATGCAGAAATTCTGCTTCTCTGCCTTTTAGCATGATAATAAAGATAAATCAATTGTATCTTCCTTGTCCAACACTAAATAAAATAAATAAACAAACAAACAAACAAATGCTGGCCCCAGGGCAAGCGAGTGAGCAGAATTTTGCAAGGCTGCATTTAATTTCTCTGTGCTCCTTACAATCACCACTATTAGTTCCTTCTGCTACAGGCATACCTGCTTACAATGGAGAATTGAATAGCCTGAGATTTTCCTCTCTGCTGACCACCTCAGCTCTCGCCCCCCCTTTTTTCCCCTCCCCTTTAATTAAACGAAAAAACAGAATTATTTTACTAAAAAACCCCCAAACGCCCAACTTCTAGAACATATCCACCTCTGAGTAAAAGTCGAGAACAGCTGTGCTGAAGAACGTGTTAGTTTTTCTGTGTCTGTGGCCTCCCTGGTTTCTCTATTTGTCATATCTTCTATTCAGCATCACTTTCGCTGCTGTGGCAGCAATAGCCAGGCAGCGCTGCATCCACACGATGAGTTTTGGGGGAGAAGAAAGAGCGGGATTAATAATGCATTAGTTTTGCAGCCCCATTGAAGGGAAAATAAACAAAATAGTAAAAGTTGCGCTGAGGGCGGGGCAGTGGCGCGATAGGGAGAATGCATTAGTCCTGCAGGTACACCGAGGGGATATAAACAGGATAATAAAAGTTGGGAGCGGGAATGGATTAGTCCTGCAGTCACATCGGGGGGAAAATAAACAAGATAGTAAAAATGATTTCTGCGGGGTGGGAGGAGGGCGGGAATGGGGCGAGTCCTCCAGCCTTCCTGAAGGGGGCATGAGCAGAGTGACATCGCGGGTGGGAGCGGGGCGCATGTCTGCCACCTCCCCCGCCCCCCCACACGCACCGAGGGGAGGGGGGCAGCAATAAGCCCGTCTAACGCTCGCCCGGGCTGGGAAGGGAGGCGGTTTCGCACGGGCTGCCCCGCGGCGCGGCCCGGCCGGCGGCCCCGGCACGGAGCGCGTTAGGGCCAGGCCGGCCGGGGGGGGGCGAGATGGCTCGCCCGGGGGACGGAGAGTGGCAGCACGCCGAGGTGGGTGCCCGAGCGGGGACGGCGCGGCTCGCAGGCCGGG
>NW_010972436.1:9776350-9914888 GCF_000737465.1 Haliaeetus leucocephalus
CGGTTGGAGCCGTTGCGGGGGGGGGGGCGCGCTCATCCGCGGCTCACGTTCCATGGGCGGCTCGTGAACCATCGCGAGGAGGCCCAGGCCGAGGCCTTCCCCGCGGGGGCGCGCAGTGCGCCTGCGCGCCGGCCCCGCTCTCTTGCCTGTCTGCCTGCTGTGTGGTGTCCTCCTCAGTGTACCGCCGCCGGGCTGCCCCTGCCTGCTTGCGTGACTGATACAGCCTGGCCGGTTGGTCGGGCGGGGGCGAGAAGAGGCTCTCAGCTGGCGGTCATGGGCCCTAAATCATTGCCGTGGCGGCGGTGGCGGCGGCGGCGGCTGAGTGACTGAGGGGAGACACCGCCGGGGGAGGGGGCAGGCAGGGGGTAAAGCGCGTGTGTGCGTGTGTGTCGTTGACGACGGTGTTTTTAACCCTTAGATGGTCTCTAGCGAGCCGTTGCTGCTGCCTGTGTCACTGGAGGGCGAGTTCTCCAATAGCATGAAGGAGATGATCGGCGGCTGCTGCGTGTGCTCCGACGAGAGGGGCTGGGCCGAGAACCCGCTTGTCTACTGCGACGGGCATGGCTGCAATGTCGCAGTGCATCAAGGTGAGTAGGCAGGCGAGTGCCAGCTCACCCGCTCTGGCCTCAAGCCTTGCTACTTCCTTCTTGATGCTCCCTGTCTTCCTCCCTTGGGCCTCCTCCCCCCCCCCCCCCGGCCCTTTTTCTCCCCTTCTTCTCTCCCTCCCCCCTCCCAGCTCCTTCTTGTCACCCATGAAGCCCATTTCCCTGTTTCTATGGCCATGTGCTTTCTGGTCTGACCAGTCCTGTCATCCTCTATCCTTCCAGTCTGTCTGTCTTTTCCTTCGTGTGAGATCTCCTATATTATGACTTCCTATATTATGGCTACGAGAAAGGAAGAAGCCCTCTTTCCAGTTTTTTTCCCTTCCTCTTCCCCTTGTGCCTTTTCTGTGTCTGTGCTTCCCAGTCCACCTTTGCACCCTGTTAGCAACCTCAGCTGCAGCAGTCCAAAGACTACCTAAAAGTACTTTCCACCTTTGTGGAACTTCCTACTAATCTCTGTTCTGGCAATTGTTGCTGAATTTCTTTCTTCCTGTACTCAATCCCTTTTGTCCCTGCCCTTCTCAAGTTAGAAAAATTTTTTGAGGGGCAGCCAGTAGACGAGGAGGGTTTAGGATTGGAAGAGAGTGAGTGGTGTGTAGGAAAGACTTAGCTGTCATGTGATTTCTTCCTCTGCCAGCCTTTCCTTGAATGTCATTTGGCTGATGTTTCCTGGTAGATGAAGAGACTTCCTGTTGTGGTTCTGCAGGGGGAGGGTGCTAGTCGGAGTGGCTGATGCTGGATTTGTTTGGATTAGTGGAGGCTGGTTGGTTGGTTTCCAGCTCAGCTCAGGAGCTGGCATGTTCCCTCTATGTGTGATTGTTTTGTTTCTGTCAGTGGGTTGACCCCTCTTGTGAGAGCAGAGGAAGAGACTGGATTCTGCTGCTTACATTGTAAGAAAGAAAGTTATGATGACTTTTGCTTTATGGTAGCAGAAATAGGGGATAAGATGTGTCAGCTCCCAAGCAGTCATATGAACTCCGTGGCTGGCTCTTTGACTCCTTCTAGATGGTGAACAAATCGGAGGAGACAGAAAGTCCTAAATCCAGTTCATTAGTCTGAACGCCTAGCCCATGTGAAAATACTACTAATGTGTCTCATGCTGGGTCTTAAATTGTGTTGAAGATGATATAGTAACTGTTTGTTTCAGGTATATGCTCCTTTGTAAACTGACGAGAGATAATGAGAAATAATAATAATTTAAGGAGATCTGCAAAAGAATTCAGTTATTCTTGTTAATGTTGGATTGAACGCAGAGGGGAGCTGACAGGACCTGTGAAATTAGTCTGGTTTTGAATCAGTTTTCTGTTGTCTTAAGAGCTGAGTAATGTTAACCAGTAAGTTAACTCTGCTTTTGTGGAATCTTAGGATCATGAAGAACACTAAAACACAAGTACTTTTAGAAGCCATGCCTGAACCAGCTATTACTTTTGTATCATCTTGGGCATCTTCCTTTGCATCTAGAGCCTTGCTAACATTTTCAGTGAAAGAATTTGATGATAGCAGCAGTTGGAGCTGGAATAGTAGGAATGATGAAAGTCTGTTTTAGGAAGTATTCCTAATATAGAGACACACTTCAGTAAATTGGGTACAAGAATATTGAACTTTTTTTTTTTTTTAAGGTCAAGTCCAAATCTGAATTTGAATCTGGTAGCACATGTGCAAAGTACTGCTTCTTCTAAATCCAGATGCTGTTGTAGAGGTCTTAAGAAAAGAACTGTATGTTTTGATTTACTGTATCATTGATGTTTTATGTTTTGGATTTGATGTGTCATATGAATGAACGTGGTAGAAGAATCATGTCCACTATTTTTGTAGTCTTTCTGTAGTAAAAGTAGTAGCCCTCATGGTTAAAGCTGGTAGTCCTTATTTGGACTTCAGACAGCAGTATTACCCGTATTATTAACTGCATTTTTTGTTATTGTAATTATTTTTAGTTCAGGGGAAACTTCTTTCCAAGTGTTAAGTTATTGGCAAGTTGTGGAAGACAAAATCTCTTCATGTGTTTAAAGCAGCTGTGCATAGTAGTGAAAGTATAAACCAAAGGAAGACCTGGAACTCAATAAACAGTATCACAGTATATCAGAGCACAAACCTGTGGTAGACTCTTTTAGGCTCTAGGTGTACTCTGTTATGTTTGCAGATACAAAACTACTTCACTTCAACTTTGGTCTTTGCCCAACTCATATTGCCTTTGGATCTAATTGCCAGCCCTGTCTCTGAGTTGCATTCTGTAATTAGTTTCTTACTCTGCACTGTCTCTTGCTAATCTAAATGTGTGACTGCACATTTAAAGTCTCCCTCTTAATTTCTAAAGAGGAATTCAAAGTCCCCCTTATCTGTGGTTAATATAGATGCAACAAAACCAAGATGTTTTTTCTCATGTTAAAGAACTTTGTTGTGCAGTAGAAAGGGCTTATCAAGGTAGTTTGGTCTGTCAGTACTTGGATAATGTATTTGAAAATCTGACAACTGATCTTAATATGACTACACATGTGTATATAATAGGAAATGATTTCATTGGCTTTCCTGTGTAGAAGGAAAGGTGTATTAGCCAGATGTTTTTTATACTACTATTGCATTACTGTTTTTTTTTTTCTTCTTCAGGCTAGCACAAACCAGTCGTATTTTTGTATATATACTAGAAGATATTAATTTAATCTCAGCTTTCCTCTTAACTATAAAGTTATCATATATATATTATTTTTTCTAGTTACACACTTAAATCAGATTTTCTTATTTAAGTAACATATGATTGTTGGGAATTGAGATATTAAGAATATGATGTCAGATTCAGGATTATCTTTTTGAGGAAAGCAAAAAGATGATGGCTTTTTGATTGTTTGTTATTAGTTGTTAAACCCATACAGACACTAGAATATGCTCACAGCACTTGTGTTCTTGTATTTTCATTCCCTCAGCAGCTCTTAAAGTTTCCTGATATGTGCATTTCAAACATGAACAGTATCGCCAAATTACTAAACTCTTTTTTTCTGTGGAATTTCTTATAAAACTCCTGTTTTTTTAATATACCATAAAAATATAGATGACAGTCTTGTAGAGAAATCTGCATGTCTGAAAATCTCTTTCCTAAGGATTTATGTTGTAGCCTGGCTACAGTCGGGCTACAGTTGCAACTAGTCCTAGCCCTGATCCTCCCTTTAGTTTGTATTTACAGCTCCACATGAATTTTCAGGGGGGAAAAAAGGCAAACTTTGTATCTTCAGTTTATTATGGATTTCCTACTTAAGACCAGTTATTTTACTTACAAAGACTAAGAGAACTTGATAGTAACTAAGTGTAATAATGTCTTATGACAAACTCAGATTTGTTAGTTGCTTTTAGTTTTCTCTTGAAAGAGACTTTACTATAAATGATGGATGTTTGTTATTGTGAAGTGTTTTGCCTGTTTTGCTGGTAATTAAATAGCAAACCAGATCACATATGAAACATTGCTGCTTCTGAATGGTTATATTACTTTTCAAGCTAATCAGTTTTTTTTTTTATTTAACAAGTTTAACAAATCTTGCATAAATTTTTAAAATGGAAGCTTGTTGTACTTCATTTCTAGTACCATTGTGAAAGGATTTCATGTGCAATGTATAGATGTCAATTTGACTTATTAAAATGATGTGAGATCAACTAATACTAAGCTTTTTTTATAACATTCATGTTAGTAGTACTGTAGTGCTGCTTATGTTTGCTGAATTTTTTTGTCTTGTTCAAAACAGCTTGCTATGGAATTGTGCAAGTACCCACTGGACCTTGGTTTTGCAGGAAGTGTGAATCTCAGGAAAGAGCAGCCAGAGTGGTATGTGCTTTGTTTATTAAGTAATGCTAGTTATAATGCTTGTGTGGATAATATTTACCCAAGTATCCCAGTAATAGTAGAAGATAGCTTAGCTTTCCATCATAATTCCATAGAGATGCTATTCAGAAAGACCTTTTTTTTTTTTAAAGTGGAAATATGTAACTGTCTCTAAGTATGCTGACAATTTCTGTGTTTGATTTTTTTTTTTTTAGTGGTTTGGGTTTTTTTACTTTTTTCTTTCCCAACCTTTTCAAAGATTATTTTCTTCTTATCTGTGGTGTGGGTTTTGTGTAATTTTGTCAGTTTAACACTTAATAGTTAGGTATGGGGATGAAATAAAATCTGTGTCCAGTTTTCTTTTACAGCAACTTTAGATTGCCAGTTGAAAGTTTCAGTCTAGAACACTTAACCAATAACTAGTGTTCTTAATTTCAGAATCTAATGCTTACTTGGAATGTGATACTTCTAATTGAGGAAACATTTTCTTTCTCTTTTAAATTTTTTATGGTAAATATTGGGGATTCAGATAATCCTTCTGAACAACAACAAAAAACCCCAATGCTTTTCTTGGTTTTTTTTTTGTTGTTGTTTTTTTTTTTTTCCTTGATTATGATTTTTTTTTTTTTTGGTTGGACTTGTATGTTTCTAGATCACACTGCATGATATCAGGCATTTTTAGAAAAAGAGAGTAACATTTCTCACTACTTGGCACTTTTCAGTTTGTCTTCCAGCAAAAGGTGAAGTGAGAGTATTTAGAAAGACTAAGCTGTTTCTTTGCCTCTGAAAACATTTTTCATATAAAAATTGGAAGAGAAGGTGGTGCAGCATCTTAGGGAAGTATGTAAACTGTTTCTAACTTTCATGTCTAAAAACAAATGAAGAGCCTGAGACCAAATTTTCAGTTACTGTCAGTGACTGGCAGAGTGTTTACATGAGCTGTTTACTGTACCTATTTCCTTTTCTAGTATAAAGTACTATAGAAATGATAGGATGACTTAATATTGTCTGAATTTTTGGTACAGGGCTCAAGAATCTTTTTCCTCTACTTTTTCCCAACTTGCCACTAATGTTTTCATAATGTCCCAGTAACCTAGACTTCGTTACCCCTTCCAAAGCAGACCTGTTGGTGGGAGCAAGAATGGGTTAATTTCTGTGTGCTCTCCAAATATTTGTCAACAGAAAATCAAAACAGACACCCTTTCTAAAGAAAGGCTGTTTCTTTCTTTTCCTGGGAAGACCATCAACAATGTAAACTTTCAAGAGTATAATTTTTTAATGTTGCTGAGTTTGATACATACAGGTTGACAGCAAAGTTAAAAATACAGAGGAGGGAAAAGAGAGGTGGTGGCTAGAAGGAGGATTTTTCTGGTGCATCATAGGGAATTCTCATCAGAATTTAGGATATAGTTATTCCTGGCTTCACCTGACACAAGGAATGAAGGAGAACTGTGCTGAGTTCTAAAATAAAACAATGTCTCACTGCGTTCTGATAATTTCTGGAGTTTACCAAAGATAATATCTTTGATAGGCATTATACTGCTTTTCTTCACTGTTTGAAGTTAAGATGGAATAGTGATGAACTTAACTGAATTCTCTGCCCGGTATATTATGTTTTTGTTTCTGCCTAATGGGGTCTGTTTACAGTTCAACAAGTTGATTACTGATCTTGTTTTGGAAAAAAACCCCAAACCTTTCCTATTTGTAATATAGCATAGGTTTAAGTGGTTCTAAAGTGAAACTAATTGCATATGAAGTAGAACACATTGATAACAGTTGAAGTTTTAACAACTAGTTGTATGTTAGTCAGTTAGAAACATGGTGGCTCTCTCTGTGGTGTCTTGGAGAAGCCCTTAACATTCAGAAGCTAAATTGAAGTTGTGACTTCAGTATGAAAACTGGAACTTTATTGTAACCAGTTTATCAGACACAGAAGTTTTAACACATTTACTTGCAAAAGCAAACCTCCTTGCCATGCTGTCTCCGTTGTGTGTTTTTGAGTTTGTTTTTTTTTTTTTTTTAAGCTGCAGTTACTGGGCAAATAAATCCATTCTGATAAGAGACTAGGATTAATTGCTTGCACTGAAGTTAGTCTTGCTTTAACAACTGAAAGAAATAGACTAACTCAGGAGCATGTAACTCAAGTAGGTGGGTCACCAGAGAACTTTGCTTAACAGCAGGTTAGAGCAGTTGTCTTCCCCTATACTTTCAACTGTTATACACTGCTGTCTGCTGTGTTCCCTTTCTTTTGTGTGGTCCCACTAAGATGGTACATACTACTTGTCAGTGAAAGCTGATTTTTTTTTTCAGCCCCACAAGCCTCCTTTCTGGTTGACTTATACGTTTTTGATAGTGAGGTTGTAGCCAGTGTCTTGGGTTTTGAATGGTCAGCTACTAGTTGGAAAGCACGGTTCCATGCCTGACAAGTCATACTGAGTCTTGGCTCTACCAGGGTCATGGTTTGGTGTGTGTGAGAGAAACTGATTTTTTGTAAACCTGACTGTTTGTATAATGGACATATTGAGGCGTCTGGTAATTATTTTGCTTACCTTATAACGATACATATGTAGTACATGATAAATAGAAGGTTGTAATCCCAGTATGCACTTTTTACAATCACTGTGTAAGTTTTTAACTATTACTTGAAAAGTCTTAGTTTTCTGTAAATCAGTTAAGTTATCTTAGCTGACCTATGGTAAGTTTGGAATGTGAATCTCTTCAAGATGGGTGGCAACTGCTCCCAGCTTTGCTTGCATCAGCACCAGCAGTTACTACCCTGCATAGTGGCCCCTTGTGATGTCTTCAGATGTACCTGAACTTCTCAATCAAAAAGCAGGGCAGATATGTGTTGATGTAGGAAAAAATACTAGGGTCTGTGTGAGGATGTATACATATGGTGTAGTACGTAAGGGACTTTTGGGTCCTGGCTTGGGAAATTGGATGGTGCATATATGCTGTCCAGGGGCTGATAGTCCTGGTATCCAAAGAGAGACTAGAGAAGCTAAATTTAGGAATTGTGGCACAACTATTGTTCAAAAAGCCTTTTTTCACCATTATTGTGTTATGTGCCAAACATCTTTCTTGACGATCTTATTCTAAGAATGATTTAATTATAATATATAGTGGGGTATAAGTAGACAATGTGTTTATGGTTTACTACAAGCTACTACTATTCATGCTTATCATGAAGGAGCTGGAATAACCCATGTGATAGAGATACCAGGCAGCACAGAGGCATTTGACATTTGCAGAAACAGTTAGCTTGGTGAGGCTTATTAGCTATGTGTAGATGCTGGTCCTTGGGAGTCCATATTGATTCAGAGAGACCAGGAGATCTCAGTACTGAACTTCAGTGTTACGAATTCCAGGAAGTTTTACTACCTTGAGCACAGCTCAGCTTGTACATGTGAAGTAAGATTGCTTACAGCATTGCAAGTGAATTAATGTGCTGTTGATGTGAATATGTATATTATAAGCCTGTCATTGCATCTAGAAGAATCAGTTTGGACTTGGTACAAATTACTCTAACGTCATAAAGGTGGTGTTTTTTCCTCTTGGCATTTCTGTGTTAGTTTTTTTTGATGGGGGTGGTTTATGAAGTTGAATGCAGTACTGGCCCAGAACTGAGTTGACACATTTGTGTGACACTACAGCTTGTCTAATAAGCCACCTGGATTTTAGTCATGGGGAATGTATTGAGGAGGCTGTGAGTCCCTGTGGAGCTAGCCACATAAGATATGAGATAGTATTCATCTGGATCTCAGCTGAATCTAGTATAACTGGAGTCTCTGCGCTTGGACATGTATTTCTTGGGACTTGGTGCGGAGACAGAAAGACTGTAATTGCAGAGTCAGTTTAGATCATACAGTACTTAATACTTTAGGATTCAGAGCTGTAGAAATGCAGCTATACTGTTTACCTGCAAAGCCAGTTCAGGTACCTTGTGCTCTCATAGTGATAGGTTTCTGCTGGTAATCCTGCCAGACCTGATCTGTTCCTGCATCTGCTGCACATATGATCCACAGTGTGAATACTTGAGATTTTTATTTATTTTTTTTTTAAATCTTTAATGTAACAACAGTTGTAGTTTTCCTCTCCGAGTTCCCTTTTTAAAAAAATCTTTCATCACATGCATATACAAGTTTGTTATTGCAGAGCTGCTCATAAGAGTTGTATGCTGTATCCATAGTTTAACACCCCATGCCCAGCATTTATGTAGTATGAAACAACCACAGGTATAGTGTTACTTGCCTTTTGCCTAAACAGAAGGAGGCAAAGAAGGCAGAAACAGGACTGTAGTCTTTCGATATGCAGATAGGTTGGTGATCAGAGCTCTGACAGCTCTGGCTCAACAGGCTGCCTCTAGGGGAATGGGATCTCTGTGCCTGTGCTTAGAATCGGTTTTGGTGTGGTTATTACACCTGTATCTGTAAACTAGAATGCACATTGATAAATATGGTCACGATAGAGGTGAACTAAACTTAATTTCAGAAGAAGAAAACTTGCTGTTTTCTTTTTTTCTTCAATTTGAAATGTTGGCCACCAAATCATTCAGGACTAATATACTGTGCATTCTCTTTGAAGATAGCTCTTGAAATAATTCTTAAATTTTGAAATGAATGTTTTTTTAATGTGTATCCATAATTTTCCTTAAAAGACATTTTATATAAGAATATTAGCACAACTACTTTTAGGAATACTATAACAAGTAGTAGAAAAATTGCTTTAGTTTTGAGCATACAACAGAAAAAATGACCTATGTGCTTTTGTTGTTTATGTGGCTTTTACACAGCAGTAGAACAGTAGACTTCTAAATAAGAGAAGGAAAAGTTACTGTAAAATACAAATTGCTAGTAGATTCTTTTATAAATACAAGAAACTGCTGCTTATTAACGATATCTTCCTGCCGCTTCCCCCTTCTCTCCCCCATAAAAAAAATCCAAAACAAACCTCAACAACATAGTCTTGTCTTTTATGAATGGCTATGCAGTTTGGAAGGCAGTGAATGTTTGTTTGTAGCTGGATAACTGGGATAAAAAGTCTGCCTAAAGATACTTAGGCACAGCATTTTGTATTGGGTTTGCGTGGCAAGGTTTTGGTGGCAGGGGGGCTACAGGGGTGGCTTCTGTGAGAAGCTGCAAGAAGCTTCCCCTATGTCAGATAGAACCAATGCCAGCCCGCTCCAAGATGGACCTACTGCTGGCCAAGGCCGAGCCCATCAGTGACAGTGGTAGCACCTCTGGGATAACATATTTGAGAAGGGGAAAAAGAAAACTGTGCAACTGCAGCCAGAGAGAGGAGTGAGAATATGTGCGAGAACCAACCCTGCAGGCACCCAGGTCAGTGAAGAAGGAGGGGGAGGAGATGCTCCAGGCACCAGAGCAGAGATTCCCCTGCAGCCCATGGTGGGGAAGACCATGGTGAGGCAGGCTGTCCCCCTGTGCCCACGGTGGAGCAGATATCTACCTGCGGCCTGGGGAGGACCCCATGCTGGAGCAGGTGGATGCCCAAAGGAGGCTGTGACCCTGTGGGAAGCCTGTGCTGGAGCAGGCTCTGGCAGGACCTGTGGCCAGGTGGAGAGAGGAGCCCATGCTGGAGCAGGTTTTCTGGCAGGACTTGAGACCTGGCAGGGGACTCATGCTGGAGCAGTCTGTGCCTGAGGGACTGCACTCCGTGGAAAGGACTCACACTGGAGCAGTTCATGAAGAACTGCAGCCTGTGGGAAGGACTCAGGTTGGAGAAGTTCATGGCGGACTGTCTCCTGTGGACCCCACGTTGGAGCAGGGGAAGAGTGTGAGGAGTCCTCCCCCTGAGGAAGAAGGAGTGGCAGAGAAAACGTGTGATGAACTGACTGCAACCCCCATTCCCTGCCCCCCTGTGCTGCTCAGGGGGAGGAAGTGGAGAAAACTGGAAGTTAAGCCCAGGAAGAAGGGAGGGGTGGGGGGAAGGTGTTTTAAGATTTGGTTTTATTTCTCATGATCCTACTCTGATTTGATTGGTAATAAATTAAACTAATTTTCTTCAAGCTGAGTCCATTTTGCCCATGATGGTAATTGCTGAGTGATCTCTCCCTGTCCTTGTCTTGACCCACGGAGTCTTTTGTTATGTTTTCTCTTCCCTGCCTAGCTGAGGAGTGGGGAGTGATAGTGCGGCTTTAGTGGGCACCTGATGTGCAGCCAGGGTCAACCCACCACAGTCCTTTTTGGTGCCCAACGTGAGGCATGAGGAATTCGCGATAAGGGTAGTAACTGGGAGAGGTAATGGGCAAAACATGAACTGAACAGAGCTAGAGAGAGAAAAGTGGAATGATTGTGGGGAATTTCTGTTATAATTGTGGTAAAGGTGGAACTTCTTTTATTCTGAAATGCTGTTGACTGAGTGTTCTGTGTTTCTTGTCCATTACATAGATGGGTGAGTGTTGTTTGCTTTGCATTTCATGAGTAGGAGAAAATACTTTTTCCTGTTGAGAATTTTTTTGTATACATAGTGAATACAGACCCATAACCTTATTGTACTGTGACTCAAAACATGACAGAATTGCTTAGGTCTGGTCATCAAGGTTAGGAGTACAAATGGCAGAAGGTGCTGCAGAAGTGCAGTATAGTTTCTCTGCATCTTCCAGCCCAGCTGGTGAACTGAACCTTATGCACTGTATTGTGTACTGTGCTTATTAAAGTGGGAGTATTAATGCTATTTCTGATTGTGTTGCCTTCATGCCTTTTTTTTTTGTGTGCTGCATTTTTCCGGGCTTGTTTGCATCCTTGCTACTTGGTTTCTAAATATACAGCTAAGTTCATAAACTTACTTGAAGCACTTCACTGTGACAGAAAAAGTCTGCTATACTTTTTTTCAGTTTTGATTAGCTGCAGTTTACCTAAATGTACACTTATTTGTGCAGTAATTTATAATTACATTATGCTAAATATGTATACTTAGAGTATTCAGGCTTTAAAATGCAGTGTTCCATCACTCAAGTACAAGCACTTGATCAATAATTTTTTAATAGGTAACAATATAACAGGTACTTTAGTAAATGCTCTGAAGATTCTGTAGCAAAATTCCTAACCAAAGTGACACTAGAGCAAAACATTTTCCATTACAGGAATTGCTTAATTCTTAACGCAGGAATGTTTTTTGGCTGTTCATTTCATTGCTAGACTGTTAAATTACTGGAAGAAGTCTCTAAAGTAAGCAAGGAGCTCCTCAGCCTCAAGGAGCCTTACTTAAAGTGTGTGCTAGCATTTTATATCTAGGAATTTTTAGGGTATAGCTGCAGTAAGTTGCAGGAGGACACTGAAGTGAACCATTGCACACTGTGTTTTCTTCAGCTAGATTGAATTGGGTCAGTAGCATACTTTCAGCTTGATAACAAAAGCTTGTATGTTTAGTTGGAAGTCCAGCCAAACATGACAGGTATTTCTCACAGCCTTCTGATGCTTTCCATTAAAGATCAATGTGTGAATTGTAAACTTTGTGTATGTTTATAATTTGGATTCCTGCAACATCTAGCAGGGTTTACTAGACTTAAATATGTAGTGGGAGATTATGGCTTTGGACTTCTGAAGTTGGGAGTAGCCAGGTCTTGATATGTGCTGTGTGTCATCACCATGTTACATTGTAGTCTACATTAGTAGTTACCTTACAAGTATTGAGTAAAAGTATGACTAAATGTCACCTGTAGTACACACTGACTGGACGGTCTTGGAAGAAAACTGTTTGGCATGTTGAGTGCCTCTAATCTTCTTGTCATAGTCTGTAAATTTATTATCTGTAATAGATGTTTTTGACAGAGCTAACTGAATCTGCATATATTTTTATCTGATGGCTTGATAAAGAGAACTAAGTTGAGTGTCTTTAATTTATCCAGGTGTAAAACCTGAAATGCTTCAGGTAGTCAGTCTGCTTTTCTTTTACCTGTCAACTGTCTGCTTTAAAAAAAAAGTTCTCACCTTCTCCTGGGACAGATGACTGAATAGAGATGGGGCAGAGATTTGGCAAATTCGTCAGCATCAGGAAATGATTATTTGAAGATGGAGATGACTTAATTTCTTAAGTTGTCAAGTTGCAGAACATAGCACTTTCGAAGAGAAGTACTGACAGTATGTGTTCGTTTGCTCTATTAGTGGTGTCAGCCAGTTGGGGATTCTTGAATGGGGCAGAAGATATTTTGATTCCTGTTGGTTCTTCATTGTGGCTTATAAATACTGGAGTCTGTTGTGAATTGTAGATTGGAAACATTGGAGCTTTAGTTTGCTTCTCTTCAGATACCTTGGTTAAAAAATTGTGTAGTTAGCTACTTGCTGACTTCTGCTTTAAATACTTGCATGGTTGCAAGCTATCATTTATAGAGCCATTTAAATCAAAATATTGAAGGTGGGTATTTTGTGGGTTTGTAAGTAATGTCTTAAAATACTGCAGGTTGAGACTATTGATCAGATATATTGCTATCCAGCTGTAGTTTAGAAACTGATAAATAAGAAATGTGGATTTGGTTTTGTAGATAGCAGTCTTTTTATTGGCTAGGCCATGTATTCCTATAGATGCTTTTGGAAAAGGGGTTATGCAGTTCCTCCTTTTTGTTGTAGTGAGCAAGTGAAAAATGAAATTTTGACTCTGGCAAGTATTGTAAAGCATGAGTGTAAAAAATCAGAAATAAACTCTAATGGGAATTTTCAAAGTACCTAATTGGTTTTAAGTAAAAAAATACCAAAGAAAAGATTGGTAAAATATTAGAGTAAAAGGATTTGATATGAATAGATAGCCTAAGTTTGGTGTGAGTAGAGGTTCAGTAATTTCAGCAGCATCTGGGAATGCTTGTGAGTTTTATTGGACTTTGTGGAGGCTTCAGGGGCTGAGAGGATAGTCTTCTCTGATTAGTTAGTCTTTGTATGTTGACAGTATTGGTTTTGCTTCATAGAAGATAGTTTGAAGGGGTGAATGGAAAAATGAGATGTCACTGGGTTCTGAGGGCTGGGGTAAGTTATTGCCAGCAGATGTAGACATGGTCAGTCTGGTACGCATCCTGTTGCTGGGTCTCTTTTTGTACTGCCTGCCTGTGAATTCTCATCTATTGATAGAATTTATGCCAAGATCTAAATTTCCAGTATACTGGTCTGCACCACTCTGCAAATATCTGTGGGTTTTTCTTCTTCTGGTTGTCTAATCCTGCAAAAACTGTTTCTTGTTCTTCTGTAGATACCAGCTCTGATTAGCTGAATTTGATTTAGGTTTTCTGTTAAGTATAAGCCAGTTGTCTGTGGTGTAATTAGTACACTCTTATGTAAGTGTCTTTAGAATATGGTGTCCCTTTATAAAAAGGGAGCTATGTTTACATTGGTTGTTCAGTACCATATTTGCCTGGATCTAACGCAAACTAATCACTAAAATGACCCCAAATTTTTCCAGGTTCGTTAGGGGGAAAACAGAATTTTTCTTATTTTCAGTGTTTCCCTTCCAATGTATATGCGTTTTTTTTTTTTTTACACTTCTGCCCTGCCCCATCAAAGAAATGGGTCAAAACACCAGGGGGAAGAGAGATGTAGAAAGAAAAGTATAAAAGGAAGATGAGAAAATGTAAGACTCTCTCCTCTGGAGAAGATGGAATACTAATTTCACACCCTTTGGAGGAGAAGGAAAATAAATAGCAAAAAAGTTTCGAGCTTAGAAGATAATTTTTCATCAAAAAAGTGAGTAAAGAACTTCAACTAGCTACATATAGGTAGGATGACATATGTACAGCATTGGTATAACTGAAACTTTAAACGTGATTTGTGATCAGCTTTGTATCCAGAGCTGTTTTCTAGATAGCCTGCCCCCCCAATTTTTACATTTTTGACAGCAATGTGTATGTGCCTGCCAGTGTTAAATTGTTTTACATTAACTGAAATAACTACCGAAATGGATGTCTTTACCCTTCTAAACCATTTTTTAAACCCATATTAAGATACTTTGTACTATCTGTAGTAGTATATAAAACTATCTAGCATATTTGAAGTCTGTAGGATTGGGAAAGATCGTATTAGGGTATGATAAAGAGTATTAGAGGTGACTACTATATGTTTCCTTCTGCTAACACCAAAGGGTGATGCAAAATGTTATGGAATATTGGTAAAGGTAGGTGAAGCTGTACCACAGAACTTGGGAGATGAATACCTGGACGTAGTCTGCTGTGCTGCAGGCTTCCGCAACTACTGATGAATGGGAGACAAGGTTGCCAAGAGCATCAGGGGCTGCCAGTTGGAAAGCCATTGATTAGAAACTAACCTTCTGATCAACTGCTTTGCTTACTTTTGTAAATCTGTCCATGTGCTTTGGGGACTGTGTTGAGTTACTGCATTTTGATATATACAGAAATATCCAGTAGCATGGCATGCTGTAGAATAAATGTATTTGGAAGCAAATTCAGAAGTAAAGCGATAAAATGATGACTTCTTGGTAACTGATACTCTTCTCCTAGGTTAATTTTCAGAAAGTCATAAGAATTTGATGGAGTGTGTGCAGGGTTTGTTTTCACGAAAATGTGAACTAGAACTCGCAACAAAACCAAATGGATTTAGCCAGTCTACTGTTTGATTAATGATTAACAGGAGCAGTAGAATAAAATGTTTTGTCAAGTTTTAACTCCTGTTGATGAAAGGATTGAAAGAGATTGAGTGTCAAGTTTCAAGGACTGTGATGCTGATTTTGCGTAACTTGCTGTTTTGTTATTTGTAACTTTAAGGATCATGTAGTGCAATCTCTTAAAGTTGTTCCTTTCAGTTAAATACTGGTGTGTTGGGGTTTTTTTTGCACTGTTGTCAAGCAATATGAAACAGTAATTTTGTGATCAAAATGTACTTTGGATAAAAAAACTGTTCTGGAAACATAGGTGTCATACTGGGTATAGTACAGCTTGGGAGGGAAAATAAGCTTGTAAACTAAACAGTTTGTGTATATGGCTGATGCTTGTTAAAAAACTTGGAATATGTGAATGTCAGGGAAATATCAAAACAAAATTGGCCTAATAGTATGCTTGGTTCTGTGCCCAAGAAAAATGTCTGCATTACTGCTGAAATTAAATTAGTCTGTTTCAGGTGTGGTGTGTGGTTTTTTGGTTTTGTTTGGTTTGTTTTGGTTTTTGGGGGGTTGTGTGTTGATGTGGTGATGTTTTGGTTGTGTTGTTTTTTGTTTATTGTTTTTGTTTAATGCCCTTGGTTGGAATTCCATACTCAATTATAGACTGCGTAGATGATGCCGCGTCCTAAACAGAGTGGTTGTATCCTTGCCCTACTCCCTATCTGTGTTCCTGTTATGTTTTTTGTCTGGCATTGTTGTTCATATGGCCTTATGGAAAGAAGGCTCAAAGAAGTGATCCGGCTGCAAAAAAAGTATTTTATTTTTAGCTTGCTGACTGGGATTTCCATATGGTTAAATGAATGCTCTTGCCAGAGCAAGGGAGGCAGTAGAAAGTACACAGCAGGGGATGGCCCATGATCTTTTGGCAGCAGTCTGCAGTAAAGTTAGCTTAAAGTGAGCCTGAAGTAAAGTCAGCTGGAACTGCAGCCTGATTACTCAGCTAACTTTTAGGAACTGTGGTCTCTTTAATCTGCTGTAGATCTTCTTGTGTTTTTTAACAGGCTAACAGGTCATATTGAGACACACAGTTTATTGCCTCATTGCAATGCTGGGAATTCAGTCCGGCAGGACTTCACTTGGTTGACAGTCATTATTTAGGTGAATGGTTCCATTGGCCTAGCTTGGACCAGAATTCAGTAAATTACTTGCACAAGAATTCTTTGACCTTTGTTTTCTTATAACAAGAGACAGCATATAATGGATGTCTGCGGATGATGCTTTCTGAAACTTGCTCCAAATTTACAGAACCCTGAGGGAAGAACAATGCTATATTCCTACTATTCTTTTTTTTCCTCCTCTCCTGCTTGTACAGTCTTGTTGCTATCTCTCTTTATCTTCCCTATCTACTGCATGTCTTTTGCTCTTTCTCTTCGTTTCCACATATGTAGTCTGTTGGATTAAATCAGCTTCTCTATGCCTTTCCTCCATTTCCAGTTGAAAAATTGGTAGAGTTATATTAACCAAAAAGACTCAAGTAATTAGATTTGTCTGACGTTATCTACTGTTGGTTAAGGTAGCTCTTAGTCCCAATTAAAATGCAAAAGCATATTTATCTAAAATAGAGGGAGAAAACTTTGTGCCACAATACAGTGGAGCCAAATTGGACTGTGACTAAGTATAGGAAGATGGATTTTTTTTTTTTTTTTTAAGCTCCTTCTTTACTTCTCTTATTTTAGTCTTCTGGTCTTGGAACTTTTTTCTGCTGGGTATCTTTAGTGGACACCTGTGTTTGGTGTTTTTTTTTTTTTTAATTTAACTGTTCTTTATTTCTTCTTGGTTATTTCTACTTTTTTAATAATGACAGAAAAAATTTAGTTCTTTCCTCTTCTGCGTGGGCCTCCCATGCTTTTGACCACTTTAGGTCTCTCCTGGGTGACTTCTTAAGGATTAGACCCCTCAGGAGGCAGTGGGCTTTTCATCAGACCCAGGCTGTCTCAAGTTGCCTGGATGCTAAGGTTACACGATCAGTCGTCTTTCACTTAATTAACTTGCTGTTTATGTAGCTCAGAAGTGAGTTGTGACAGTCACACTGTCAGACTGTTCCAGCTGCACAACTTTGAGATTGGTTTCACTTTAGTCCTCTGCAGGAGACCTGATAGTCCAAAGCAGTTCCTGCTGAGAGTTCACCTGAGTTCTGCTTGGACAGAAGCTAGATCCATGAACTTAGTCTGTTCCACCAAAGAGCTGCAAAAATGAGATACCCATGTTATATTCTGTAGGGACGGAAGGGAAGGGACAGTGTCACTTGCTACAACTTCAGTCTTCCTTCAGCCAGTATTTGTGTCTTTTTTCACTCCTCTTCTTCAAATCTAATTCAACTGGCTGTACCTACAGCACTACGTGCACTGGTGCCCCTCCCTGCTATAGGACTAGAGCCCTTCAGCACACCAAAGGATGTGGTTATTCTCTTGGGTCACAGTCAGCCTCTTTAGTATTCACATTTGCACTGTCGAACCTGATGATGTTTATCTGACCTGTTGATCAGTCATAGCAGCTTGCCCTATTTATGCTGTGAAGTCTTGTGGGTGTTGCGTCTGCCCCTCTTACCCCTTCCCTCTGCCGCCCCCCCCCCACTTGTTTGATAGTTCCTCACAATATTTTTGAATGCTCAGACAATAAATCTGTGTCAGAAATACTTTGCCAGAGCTAAGACTTAAAATGCACAACTGGAGGAGAGAGCTCTGGCATGGTCTGTGTGCTTAAATATTAGAGACCGTCTGACCATCCGTAACCGATGGTCAGATTATTCCTTATCCCGTGTTGCAGAGATCAAAGCTTTATTCCATCATACAAGTTGTATGTGATGTGGCATTTAGTAGAGAGATTCAGCTGTTGCTGTTCACTTAAACTCCAAGCTCCATCCATAAGTAAACTGGAAGAAGGAGACACTGCATGGACGAAAACATTCAAATAAGAAATTGTAAGTAACTGGACTTCTGAGATACATATACACCCCAACTGTCTCCTTTCCTTTCTCCTACAGAATCCTTTGTAACAACATGTATTTAAACATTTTGAAAGTACCTAAGATTTTTTCAGTCACTTTGCAAATTCTCAGCTGAAATTATCACTTTTACAGCAATATATAATTTCAGAAAGATTTTAGAACTAGTAATGAAGTATTAGTTAAAAAAAAAAAAAAAAGGAAAAATTTCCTACTAGTTACTTGTATCCAGGGATGAGGCACACTGTTCCCATCTGGCAAAGCTACTGATGTTCCTATGGGGTGCGTATTGAAACTTGGGAGAGCAGAAATGGGTGACAGAATCTGAGAGTGTGGAGGCTGGGAAGGAGTTAGGCTCACAATCTAGAGGGGGAAGCGGAAGGGGTCACTGTGTGGTGTGTTAGTTTACTAGGGTGCTACTTTATTGCAGATTGTGGCCAGAATTCAGGGCACCAGAAGTGCTCTGTGTCATCACAGTGCAAGTATCTCTGCACAGTTGCCCAGCTGCAGCTTCATGAGAGTGGGTTGCAGGCACACTGCTCCCTGCCACTGAGAGGATACTCTGCAGAACTACCTGCACTCAAGTTTTGTTCCACTGTCAAAGCTTCCTCCTCCACTTTAGTTTTCTGTCTTCTTTCTTTCTCTGACTGATTGCAGCCGGGACTGCGGAGGAGTAATGAGTAATAAGACCTAATGGACCTGCGTCCTATTAGAGATACGAGACAAAAAGAAGTTAGTTGAAACTGAGCTCTGATGAGACTGAATGGAAGATGCTTAACTCTGCTGCATAACAGACTGGTTCAGTTCCTTGCCACTTAGTGTCCTGTGATCTCTTTAATTTTTTTAATTTTGTGTAAAATTTGCTCAAGAAGTTTGCTAATTCTTTAATTACTAATGCTATGGCTCACCGCCTTCAGTTTTGCTGATGCAACTGATTGTGGGATTGTCCTTAAATTGTATCAGTGATATGACCTGAATTAAAAATGTTAAAAAAAAAAAAAGTTCATTTCACTCCATTTAATTGATGTGGTTTAAGGGGCACCCCTACAGATAGTTGGGTCAGCAGCTGAGGGAGTGGTAGAGGGAGAGGTTAATAAGGGAGAGGTGAAGGGAGGAAGAAAACCTCCTAAACTGGTTTTGCCACTAGTGAAAATGTATGTCAAACTTCCACAGGCTTGCAGAGGTGGGGCAAGGTAGACTATTTTAACAGCTTACCTTGTCTCAGTCGTAGATATATCATCTCTGCTCACTGGCCTGAAGCTGCCAGCTGGAAGCTTTGGGGTGGGAACAACCTTTCTTGTACTGTCACCATCAATATATACCAGGCTTCTCACTTTGAGAATGTGGTTCGGTGTATGGGGAATTAAACTGTGAAATGAACCTACTGCTACTGAGTGTCTCTCACCACCTAGTATTTAGTATTTGGAGAGCTGGAGTGTTAAGATACAGCTCGCATACATACCGCATATGTAGGATTTGTTTAAAATGAACTTATCAGTTCATTTCAGTGGCAAGGAAGTCCTTATAGCCTTGACTTAAAAAAAAAGTTGTAATGCTCCCAGTCTGCAGGCAGCTTACAGAATGGTTCAGAAGTTTTCAACCACTTTTATCTCTAAATTTCACCATAGACTTAATGCTGCCTTTCAATAAGTTGCTGATCATTTTAATGGGTGAATGTGAGGGAGGGATGAGTGAAGCAAAAGACAAAAAGCAGCAATCCTAAAGATTCTTCTTCCTGTGTGCAGCAGTCTGTACCAATGCACTGAGCAAAAATAATTTAAGAACTTTTCTATTCTACCATTGTGAAAGTCTCTTTGCTGCTATTGTAAACTTTCTTGCAGGTTAATAGATAGTCCTCAAGATATACTTCAGCCATGTGAATTTCAGGAATGGAATTTCTCATTTCTCAAATAAGTTTGGACAGTCTGAGGCACTTCTAGCATCACAGGCTCCTTTATCTGGTAATGGAGAATAGTACTGTTCAGGGAACACAGAGAAGATCTGTACTGATGCCAGATGTCCCTCTCCATTTGAAGGATGTGCTGTTAAGTTTGCATCTGATGATAAGACTGTTCAGTTTCTTAAAAAGCTTGTTAGATTGGTATGCTTTGAGTTGTCCCTAATTTGGCAATGCACAAGGTTTTAATAAGGTGATTCCTAGGTGTAGGATCTCCTGTAATGGTGTTCCTTTGCCTGTCATCTAGACCAGTTGAAGTGGAATGTGTGTCAAACCTGTTCAATTTCTGTCATCTCTGAACTGGTTTGGAATTGGTTCACACTGCTCCAGGACACTTAGAGATAAACTTGATATTAGGAACTTGATAGAGGCAGCGATAGCAGAATGGTTGTACTGTTGTGATCCTGGTGTATGTCGGAAGAATATGATGTCAAACTGCATGTTTCCAGACATACAGTCTTGGATAATTTCAAGGATGAGTCAACTTCTGACCTCCTTTTTCTGAGACAGAAAGCGAGATTGTTTTTGGTCTCTCAGGGTAAGTGAGAGTCAGCAGAGACTGTGAAGTCAGCCACGGTGTGTGCACCTGTGCCGATTATATCCATGGCACATCTTTGATTGACCACCTTGGTGAATACAGAGGAGCTTTTGGAGGCTTGTCTCCAGAATTCCAGGGTGTGGAATCCAGGAATAAAAACTTGGAGGTAGAACTGTGAGTAGCTTTAATATATATCATAGTTTCACAATCTGGAGAAGAAAGCTTGTGTTTGTGACAAACTAACATTAATATTCAAGTAAAGGCTAAGGGAAAACACACCCATTCGCTTTTAAAGAATGGTTGCTTCCTTAATGTCAGCTAACAGTTTTGATGTGTGTGGTTTCTTTTTCAATGCTCCTATGATCGTTCCATTTTTTTATTTTATTTTTGCTTTTTTTCCTAGAGATGTGAATTATGCCCTCATAAGGATGGTGCTTTAAAGAGAACAGATAATGGGGGTAAGTTTTATTCTTACTTTTTGTGAACTCTCTTATTTTGTATGAGGGAAATAAATCTGTGGAAAGAAAAAATGATAGGGATCTGAAACATAAATGAAAACACTGGCTGGTTTGGAAAGAGAGGACTAGTTTACACTAACCTTTATTTGTCCAGTTTAGGTCGAATTTAATTTGAGAACATCAATCAGTTTTATTTTTAGGAAAAAAGTTACAATGAAGGAGAAACTGCATTTTAACATAAGATTTTAATGGGTAAAAAGGATAAATTTTATGTGTATTTAGGTGGAGTTTGAATGTTTATAGAAAGCTGCTGAAAGTGCACCATTCACGGAGGAAAGTGGAGTTTTTATTTCTGTAGCCCAGACTGAATGCACCAGTGCATTTTCAAAGAATAGCTTTTTCATGCCTGATTTACTAATAGGTTCTGTAACAAAGAAGTTAGAGCTGAAAAGTTGCAGTAGTGATTACCTGTCCTTTGCATTTTTCTAATTTCATCGTTCAGGTTATCATCAGTTCTGCTCCTGCTGAGGAGAACTGCTAAGAGAAAGTCACCACTGAATGTCCTGTCTTGATTATGTTTATACTAATAGCTGGGTGATAGGAGTGAAAAATTTCAATTAACTTTTCAATCACTTCTGGAATTCCTTCTTCCCTCTTTACTAGATACTTCTAAATTCCTGTCCATCATCTATCTGTAAATAGCCTGGTCATTTTGATACTGAGCCCTTTCTCTTGCGAGAGGAGAAAGTATGATCAGGATTCATCGATTTAATTTGAACAGTCTATGTAAACTGTATTCTGGAGATTTTATGCTGCATATGTAGTATTCTAACTAATTTATATCTTAATTTAGCTTGATGTTAATGCAGCTTTGCTATTTCTGTTGTGGTTGAGTTGTAGGAACACAGGGCCTGCTTGTGTTGGGGCTGGTCTACCCTTTCCCTTGTCTACACTTTCACTGCAACATACAGTATATGCTCTAGTGTTCACCATTCTAGTGTCTGCTTATCTCAAACACATTAGTGAACTTAGTGTCATTTGTGAGTGTTGGGAGATTGTACTGAGTCTGTGTTTTCTGTGTGTCAGTGAAACTACCATCTTAAGTGCCAGCCCAGTACTTCAGCCTTAAAACTGTTCTTCCTCTCAAGACAGAAATGGCAGCTGGGCACTTGCTTTTTTAGGAAATAAGTAATAGAAAAGCCTCAAACCTCTTGAAATATACAGTAAAATTTGTGAAGTATGATGTAGCTGAAGTGTTTTCTGTTTTTATACTTAAAGTAGTGTGTGAGAATGCTTTGCTATTCTCTGTAGTGATTTTGAAACTCTTTGCATAAAGTCTTGAGAACATATTTTGACAGTGTGCATCAAAGATCCAAGCATCCTATTAGTTATCTCTCTTATAGCTGTATTAATTTTAATTACGAATTCTTGTCTAAAAGTGAGGTTTAAATAGCAAAGTTGTTATGCTGTACGAACAGTATTGTCCCTACTATACTTTTCATGACCAACTGTTTTCGTCATTGAAAGCTTCATAGTGAAAATTTCATAGTAGAGAAGGCTTAAGAATTTGTACCTTGCCTTCTGGAAACATCCCTGCCTCAATAATAGATTTTGTCCATGGTATTGAATACAGCAAATTCTACCTTATGGACCAAATGTCCTTTAAATAACAGCTTTACAGAAGGTTGTAAACCTTGGAAAAAATGAACTCCTACTGGTGTTGCATTTCAGAAATCTACATTCTTAACCTGAAGCTTTCCTTTCAAAGAGTTGTCTAAGAAGGGATTATGCCAGAAGAGTTTCAGACTTAAAGAAATACTGTTGAAGGTCGTGTAATGGGCTTGCCAAGTTTAAAATTATATTTGCAGTAGGTTAATACTTGGAATTTTTTTACTGCTGTTACACCATTTGTTGCCAGGGGAAATGATAAAAAGATGCAGGTATTCCTGAAGAAACTTTGAAACAAGTATTTCTGATAAAACCTTGTAAGGGTCCCCCTTTAGAAATTTGTAATTACAGAGTCTGTCTGTAAGTATAAAAATAATAAAAACGGTCTTAGCTTTTCAGAACAAGTGAAGAAATTACTGATTTTATGTCACTGATATGAAGTTATACTTCTTTCTGCCTTCTGGCAACAAGTAACTTCATTTTGTAGCCAGAAAAACCAATGCAGTTTTTGTTTTGAATGTGCAGATAGCTTAGCTTATACATGGTCTGCGGCTCTTGTAGATTTTTTTTTTTTTTTTTTTGGAAACTGTCTTCTGGATATTTGCTTTTTAAGAATGTGAAGAAATTAGTTTTGTTTGGGTGTTGAAGATACTGTATTTTCTTTTATGTCAGGAATCTTAATGTTTTTTGGTCTACTGAGCTTTTACAGTAGGGGCCCATGATTTTCTTAACCTGCAGTTAGACGCCGTTACTGCAGGGAGGGTCCTTGCTATGCATTACTTCTTCCTCCTTTGTGACGGTACTAGCATTTAAAACTTCTTTTTTTCCCCCTGGGTTCCTTTTCAGCTAAATGAAATCAGTTTCCTGACCCATCTGACCATGCTAATGCTGATATAGGGCAATGGCCAGGACTATTCTTTTAGCTGCAGCCTGTACCTTAGCTGTCTTCAGTCAGTTGCACAACTGTGACTGAAAGCAGCCTAATCTTACAGCTCTTATATAATGGTGTTATCTTGCCTTTAAGAAGTCTGGGGCACTATAAGATATGTGAGACAAAGTAGTCTGGGAATCAAACTTGTGTTGTTTTTTAAGTATTACTGACTGACTAGAAAATAGTATTGATGGTGTCTGTTGTGGTTGTGTTCGTGTGTTGTGGGCTTTTTTTGTCCCTCCCACTCCCCAGGTGGCGTGAGGTTCCTTTGTGTGCATTCTTCCTCCTTCTCCCTTTCCTTTTACTGGCCTGTTACTGCTTATCTGAATTCCTGGAGATCAGCACTTCTTTAGATTTGCTTTTTAGGTTTTATATTTGTGGTTGGAGACATCTACTGTACCTTAGTTGTGCTTATCAGTACGGTTGCTGAAGTTTAATGTTGGGTTCTCCAGTATCTATGGCAAATACAGAATTACAGTTTTCAGTGATACCATAAGTACAGCATTCTTGGAGCAGTACTGTCATGGATCTTACACAGAACTTGAAAGTGCCAGCCTGAGATAGTAAGAGGAGAGGAGCATATAATGGAGGCCAAACAACATTTGGTCTGCTCTCTTTATCAGTATGAACTAGATTCTTGCGAAAGTTCTTGTATGCCTTAGAATACTTTCCTAGCCTACAAGTTTTTATGCTTTGGGACTTCTTGAACCAGAGATGGTATTTTTATGTTTAATGGAAGAAGAATCTATCACACTGTTAATGTGTCCACTTCTGTATAAAGGTTTAGTGTCCATAATGTTGTGTGGCAAGGTATTTTGCAGTTGATGTGTCAAGATGTACACTGGTTTTGTTTTGAACCTTTTACCTCATGGTTTTATTTGATGCCACTTGGCACTTCCTAAGTGATAGGAAGTGACAAAGAGCAGTTATTCTATGTTCACCTTTTCAATACCTCTTCTGGCTTTATAGACCTCTGTCATACTCTTCTTTTGTCTCCTTTTCCAGATGAAGGAGCCCAGACTGATTGGGCATTCCTTGTACAGAAAACTGACCATCCCTTTCCCCTTCTCTATATGTCTTCCAAATGATCCTTACCAGAGCTGAATGTGAAATTTTAGAGAAGCAAATCTACTGTACATGATGCCATGTTATCTCTAGACTGCAAAATGATTACAGTATGGTTTAGTGTTCCCTAACATAGACTACTGATGTAATTATGGGTCACCATTTTTTGGTACAATTTTTTTTCATTAATTACAGAATATTTTCACTAACCTGAACATTCATACTACCTTGAAACTAGGACAGATCCTGAAACTGGCATGAAAGTATTGAGTTTAGCAAGGCTTTTCCCTGAAGAATGTTCTTAAAATTGAGTGCACTGTTTTTTGCATTTGCTCTGAAAACAGAAGACATGGGTAATTTACATTTTTGAGGCATTAACTATTTTTAAAGCCATAGTTAACTCTTGGTTATGTGGGTTATTGGAGGTGGAGTGGGATAGGGGAAGTTCAGTTATGCTAGATAATGGTGACTGTACTAGCCAAGTGGTTTCTAGGCAGTGCTGTGGAAACATTCTACTTAGTGTTGGAAACTGACACACATGGTTCTGCACCAGGTTGCTTCACTGTCTGGATCTGGAAGGACTAAAGAGTTCATGTGAAGCGCCAAGTGGAAATGGCATTTTTTGATGCTCATAACCTTTTTTGGTACACCGGAGAGTACACAGATGCCTGCCTGTTCTTGGCTTGGAGATGGTGGCTGCTGTTGCTGTAATCAAAACCTGTAGCGAGCCTAAAGAGATAATTCTGTCTGGATTTGAGCAGAATACATCCTAGTCTGCTTCAGTGTCCCTCCTGTACTTTCCATTGTCAGAGACCTGAACTGACCCTGAACAGAAGCAACTAAGGTCTGGTTGCATGTGTTTGTTCAGTCTCTTTGCGGTGTAAAAATGGTCATTCTGCTCCTGCACTTGCACAGATCTTGGAAACAATACAGTTGGATTTAGCAGAATCTAGCTTGGACTAATATCCATGGTGTGGCTTATCTGCCAGTGGGTTATCCGTGCTAAGGATTATTAAGAGTTGACTGTATTTAGGTGCACATTTGATTTAATTCATTTGTTAAGAGTAGTGGGACGCTGCATAGTTATGATCAGCATGATTGGCAGAAATTTTAGGAATAAGCTTTGAAAATGTTTTAATATTTTGGCTGCCTAATTATCTGTGATTGTCTTACAGCTATGGTTAAGTTTTGTGAACAAAAAATAGTCTTCCCTATATGTGGACTTTGTGGAATTTGTTTTTATGTAAACAGGACTTTTTCAGTGTTCAGAGACTGCAGTTGTATAAATTGTTAGGTTATTTACTGGTTTTTGTTTTATTTACGTATTTTTTAAAATCGATACTAGAAGTAGAAAAGCAGGATTGAGTTGAAAAAGGAGCTTTTCTCTTTGAATACATTTATTGACAGAATTCCTTGCTAAGTTTGGTATTCATGTTCATTTAGGAGCACCACTGGTTTTAAACACATGACTGAATATAAAAGGTTTTTAAAATGAGAAAAACTGATATGTATATGAGTTGCTTATTGATTTGCTGTCTTATGTGTAAGAAGGCTATTGAAAGAGAGATTAATTTTCCTTCAGCTTTGTGCTCTGTATGTGGATTAGTAATTGGACAAAATATAAACACTTTTTTTTTTTTTTTTTTAAAGAAAAGCAACAAGTGAGCATTTGTTTGAAGATACTTGAGAACTGTTGGCTGTTTGACAGTTCTGGTCCTTTTCAATTCAGTAATGTTTCCTTAACTGTTGCAGTAACTTCCTTTGGGTTTTTGACAGTCGGTGAGGAGGAAATAAAATCATGACCATTGGAACTGATTATAGTTTTTTGAATCCCAATTCTTTTATCTTCTCATAATACGGAGTATGCGGTCTGTTTTTTAAGCAAATTGTTCAGTTGTATCTAAGATTGTGCATCTTTCGTTTAAATAGTTTTCTTACAGTAATCTTTGTCTACAATTTTCTGTAAGCCTAAAAGGCTTGATTTTGCTGTACAAGTTGTTACTTTGAAATCTGATTCCACTGGATGACGATCAGGAATGCTGTGTAACAGCATTCTTTGTGTGACTTTTCACCAAGACTTCTTTCATGCAGCTGCTTGGGAAAAGGCCAGCTAACAATGCAGTGGTTTTATGTCATGGTCCAGGCCCTCTTCCCATCCCCTGGGTTAGCGTCGGGATCTCCCAAGTCTGTAAAAACATTATATGCTAGGTTTTCCTGTTCCTGTTGTTATTATTAGAGTCAGCAGCTCTCACCATCAGGTTTATTGTTCTGATGAGTTTTCTTGGTATTAATGTTTAAGAATGTGGATGGGATAATGTCATATGTACACATTCAGGTGTATGCATTTTGCAAGAATGTTCATTTGTTGTTACCTACAAATGTTCTGGTCCTTTTGTGCAGATTTGCAGGAGTTTGTATGTGTATTTTTATTTTTTTTTTTACTGGGAAAGACAGTAAAAATTGATAAACGATTAAAAATATTTTACTAATATAAATACATATTACCATATACTCTTTAGTGTATATTTATTATTTATATTGCTAGTAATCATAATGTATAACTAGGAAAAAAATTTAGAGCTTTAGATAAGTATGACATTTCTTCCTTTTGTTGTATAAAAGGATTTCTTGAGGGAGGGAGAAGAGACTCATTAATGCTGTAGCATGCCAGATAAAATTATTAAAGCTATTAGCTTATTCAGTGGACCAGTGGAATGTAATCTGTAGCTGTTTCAAAACCAAACTATTTGTTGTGCTGCTGAATGATGGTCCAAAGTGAATTTTTCTTATGTACTGATTCTTTAGTTGAGGAACAAATTTTGATAAATGGAGAGTTTGTTGTCCCTTCATTCTATGTACCAATGATAAGGTTGACTATCAACCACAGTGGTGACAGCTGTAGTGGTTAGTGTGAGCACCTTCTTTTTACCTACCTTTGAAAAGAGTGGATCAAACAATATAGTGAATAATACTATATTAACTATAGCAAACTAAAACTGTATTTACTGGGGTAAGGAAAAGACAGTAACTTAAGCTGACATATCTTTTCTGCAAATTTTACAGGAAAGGAAGATCAGGGTAAAAACAAAAGCGTATGGAGTGCCTTAATGAAGAGACACTTAACTGAAGGTCTAAAATAGTACTTAATCTTACCCTCTGGCAAATAGTAACAGTAGCAGTCTTCAGTACATCTTTGCTGGATTCATCTTTCAGACTGAGATAGAGCTGAGTCTTGGGGTCAGTCAGCAGACCTGATAGTTGTGGAAACTGAGGGTGCAATTTCATGTAATCTAGGACAGCTGTTGACCTCTGCTGAAAGGAGTGGACTGTGGTTTTCCCATGACTGGCTGTTTCTGCACTGGTGGTTTTGTGTATGGTAATCATATGACCTCAGTGTGGACTGCATCAACTTACTGATCTTACTGGAAGGTAAACTTTTATTTTCTCACAAGTTTAGTAATCAGGTGAATAAAATTTTATCTGCCCTGCTACATGGCAAGCTTATATTACAGGGAGAGGGCAAGGATATACAGTTGAAAGTGAAGAGTAAGGTGAGACCTTACCTTTTAGTGACAGCCCACAGTTGAAATGGATTGATGTGTATCCTTAAATTACAGCATGGAGCAACCCTAATAAGAAACTAACATTTCAACAACAGAAAGGTTTTTCCATGCTAGAATAATACATTTACTTGGTTTAGGAGTAAGCTGTAGTTATAAATAAAATAAAATTTTATTATATTTTAAAATTAAAATTTTATTTTATTATAACGGACTCTTCAGGAACTTACGCAGAATGCATAAACAAATTTTACTCTGGAATTGGTGCATGGTTAGGAGATTGTGATGACATCCTGGAGCTCTCTTGTTGGACCAAACTGGCACTATGGCTGGTGTGACTACATGATTCTGGCCTCTACAGGTGCTTTGCAGCACGCTTCAACATTCATTGTGGGATGTAGCCCTAGTGTAGTGCCTACTCTGTGTCTGTTAGTTCACAAGCTATAGGTGGGCTTCTCTTGATTTGGGTCGTAGGATGGATTATAAGTCTGTTGCTGTTACTTTATTATGAAGTAAAAGCAAGGCTTCAAAATTCGCTCTGGAAGATGATTTAAAAGTACTATGAATTTATTTATGGTGAAAATGCTTGTGAATCAAGTTTTGAACACTTAAACAGTAGTTGTAAAGGCAAAAGTGTAGTTAGGTGGATAATGTGCTGTGTATTATTTATCTTCCTGGGTTTTCTTTGTTAATTTTAGATTACTTTGGTAGAGTTTGCTTCTAGTTGCAGAGTTCTTTGTTGTCTACAGTCTTTTGTTTGCTGATGGTGAAATTGTTAGGAGTTACCTGTTCTCTGCTGCACTGGGATAACTGTTTAATAACATCTAATTAATCTAATAAATAGATGAACTATTTATTTTCAGTTAGGGTTCTGGAGCCTGAGATTTGTTACTCTGAATGTTAATGAATAATGTATATTCAAAATATACCAGGCTAAGTATGTACTACTAGGTTTTCACTGAGTTAAAAATTAGGCACCTGAAATAAAAATCTCAGTGAAAGATTGGTAAAATTTGGATAGATTCTGCACTGCTATTTAAACATTTTGCATGCCAGAACAAAATGTAAAAATTGGCAAAACTCAGTAGTGTGTGTCTTTCTGAGGGATAAATCAAAATAAAAAAAGGACTCGGGTGAAAAGCTGGAAGTTTCATAAGATGTATTTAAACTCTGAAGGCCTTTCAGCATGAATTTTCGATTTCTGATATTGGATGAAATGGTTTTCATTATTATTGTTATCAAAGTAGATCTTGGGGTTGATTCATATGTGGTTTCGATGTTGTTTTAATGTTGGTTGAAGTTGTTTCCTAAGATCTCTTCAAAGGAAAATGTCTTATACTTGTGTGATGTTATCTTAGAAATCACAGTGGATTTTTTTTGTTTGTTTGTTTTTTGAAAGGTAAGCAGCATTTCCCAAAGCTACTGGACTTGAAAGCATGGTTGAAGTAAATATTTTTAATTTTAATTTGGCTGTCACCAGTAAGTTGTTTCTAATAAGTAATAACCAAAACCTGATGACATTTTACAATTTCTGGATGGAGGCATTGATTGTTGTAGAATACTGGATCGTTAAAGCAAGAGAGACAGTGAATCTGCTAGCCTGCTGTATTTTTTTTTCCAGCAGTTTCAGAGAAAGCAGTTCTGATAAGAATGCACTGATAAGAATGGCTAATTTGAATCCTTATAATATATTTCTTAATTTCTTGTTTTTAAGCTAAAGTCTAAGTTTATTTTAAAACAAGCAAGCCAGACATTATCGTCTAGTAAAAATATTATTATTGAGAAAGCACATATGCCAAATGGCCTCCTTCTCAACGACTTAAAAATACTAAGTCAAATAAGAAAAAAAAAAAAAAATTCTGAGGATAGGGAAAATTTTAAGAACATTTTGCAAGATGCCAGTACCTGCATTTGCAAAAACATATGTGGCCCGCCTACCCTTCCAGTTAAAGTTGTCCTGAAAGGGAGATGAAAGCAAAAGTAAGTTGAGTATAAGCAATTTGGTAGGAGTAGTAAGAGTTTGTTAGCAATTACTGTAAATTCTATAAGTAAAATGAGAAGAAGTAGTAATAAATCTGCGGCCAGTTGTTCAGATGCAAACATGCAAACCGAAGTGAATAGAAGCTTATCATTGATTTAAATAGTAAAGGATATGGTCTATACAGATGGTTTTAATAAACTCATTTGAAACAAAAGTGATCTGAAAAATGGCATGAGTTCTTGGCTAAGTTTGGAGAACAACTAAGAAAAGTCAGAGTATCCTGTTGTTATTTCTGAGCGGTGTTTTGGGTGAAGAGGGATGGTGATAAAATAATTTCAGTTCCAACAGAAACTAGTGAGAATTTTTAAAATGTTATTGAATGTGTAGAACAGTGCTACTGGAGTTTTTTTTTTAAACTCTAAAGCATGGTTATACAACAGTATTTTTCACACATAAACATTGGGAAAACTCAAAAGGACTGGATTTAATGATGTTTTTTTTTCGGGGGGGGAGGGAAGTACAGTTGTCGATGAAGTTGATAGTTGCGCAAGAATAATGTAGCAAGTCATTTGAATAGGAAGTCTACAGTGCAATCTTTATGGCTTAGATGGACTTAATTGAAAAATATGTATTTTAATGTAGTCCTAAATATCATAAAACTTTATAAATGCTTGCTTCTTTTTATTGGCTGTATGTACAGTTTGGATGGCTGTCTCTTTAGGTTGTTTCATTATCTCTGCAGACAAAGTAGGCAGTTGTCATCCAGTAAGAAACAGTAGACAAAAGCACTCAACTCTGAACATGGCAATAGGTACTTTATTCTGTTGGGATTCTGAGCTCTGTGCTCTGCCTGAGAGTAGTTGTCTAAAGAAGAAGGAAGTAGCAGTGGAGGATGGGGGAGGCATTTTCTGGCTGTGTTATATAGACAAGAGCCCTCTCAGTTGCAGAAAACATTAAAAGTAAAGTCTGCTTGTATGCTAGTAGTTCGTTCTTCCATCAGTGAGACAGAAGAGAGCTATCACACTTAACTTTGGCTGTAGGCATCCTTACTTCCATGCTTACTCTTTGTAGCGACAGTAACTAGTATTTTTTTGCTTAGGAAAAAGATGTTGTTGGTTGCTTCCTTTTCTGTTTTCCTCTGCTACTATCTGGTCCTTATATGGCAAAACGGAATCTTCTTGACGTCCCTCAAGTTGAAAAGTTTTTGTGGAGGAGTCTACAGACCTTCTTGAGTTCTCCAAAGATGGAGATTCCACAGCCCCTTTAGGCAACCAGTCCTTAACCACACTTGTTATGGAGAAATGTCTTTTTTATTCTTTCTTCAGGGAGAGCCAGTGAACCTCTGCCTCTTTTGGTTCTTCCAGGTGAGCTGGGTGTTGCTCTCTGACAATTTTGTATTTCTTCACTGGTGAAACTTTGGACAAAAGAACATTTAAGCAATTGTGTATGGGGCCTCTGAGTCCTAGTGGGAGCTGGTGCTGGAGTTTGGCTTCTCTTGTGATGTAGGCTTTTGAGGCTAGTAACATAAGGGTGCTGCAAACTCCCCTGTGGTTAAATTTTTATTGGACAGGTTGTGATTTTTCAGCAGGGTCAGATTATCTGGGATCTAAAGATGCCAGATGGAAACCAATGGAAAAGGTCCCTTGTCCTCAGTTCCCTGGGCTCTTATTGACCCCTTGTTCAAAAAGTGTATTAGTGCTGTGGTACTTCATTTGTTTCATTATACAGATACCGGGTTTGTTTTCATGAAAGATGAAAGTGTGGTATTGCTTACAGCTATTCTGGATGTGCGCTCTATATTTTGGAAATCAGAATATATTAAGCTTGTAGGTTTCTGGCTATATTGTTTAATTTTTTTTTGATAGCGATGGAGTAGTATTCAGTTAAAGTTACTTCTGAAACTGGTTTCTTGTAGTGAAAATACTTAAATTTCAGTTGGCTTAGAAAGTGATTTTTTTTTTTTAATGTCTCTAGTATATTTTATATATTTACATAATAATTTTTCATTATAAGTAAGTGTAACTGGAGTACAGGCTTAATTACATCTGAAGTAAAAGCTTTTGCCATCTGTTTATGTGTAACACTGTAGAAGGGTTTTTTCAAAATTTCAGTGTCACTTCTACTGGTTTAATGGCATTATTAGATGAATGGTGTTTCTATCTGAGTTAATTTTTTGAGAGGGGTTTTGAAGATAAATATTCACTGTTAACCCCATGTTAACATTTATTTATCTGTCTTTAGTAAGATGATTCCAGCTTAGGGCAGTTAGCAAGTCTTAGAGAAGTCCTTATAAACACTTACTCCCTGAAGATATTTCAAGTAGAGGAGAAAACAAAAGATGACTGTGGTTTTTATAGTTTTTTTCAGTCTGTCTGTTAATGATAATTTTAAAGTGGTCTGTTGTAACAGTTTTTAAAAGCAGCTCAAGTTGGCAGCGTATACTTTCTTTTCCCTATTCTTTTATTGGTCTCATGCTTTTTCTGTGTGGAATAATTCTACAAACTATTTCTGAATAAAATGATGAAGCAGCACAGATACTGTATTTAGTTGCAGATGAAATAGTAGAATGATATATGTTATGTTGACTGTGAATGTTGACTATAACAGTTGTGTGTGTGCTTTTCATTTTCTGTACAAATTATAACTACCAATTTAGTAAATGGGGAGGGCAGACACCAATTGGTTGGATGCAACTAGAAAAGATCTGTGCTTTAAGAGAAGAATAAAAAGCACGTGTGCAATTCCAGATACTAAATACCATTCCAGAGTCTCAACAATACTACTGTAAGTAAGTACAACTATATGTTTAGCTCAGTTTGAGTCAAAATACAGTTGGGTGAAGAAATTAAGAACCTTTAGATTCAGTAGAGTAATGAAAAAGAGAAAATCCAAGATGGAGACAAAACTCAAAAAGGTCTGCAGTGAGACAGTATGATGGGATTATCTAATTATCTAAGCCTGTCATTTTATGTCCTTAGTAGAAGTAAGCCTGGGTAGGAAGAAAGCACAATCATTTTTAAGGTGCATTGAAGGTCTTGTGACAAAAGATGGTAGTTTTCCTCTTGGGGAAGAACAGAATTCACTCTAAATGATTAGCGACACCAAGTTCATTTTCAGAAGACGTAGCTCTGTACTATGCAATATTACTCGTGTAATCCATTGTAATCTAAAATCCATTTAATGTTATTAGTGGCAGTATATTAATGTGTTGGGTTAGCTATATAGCAGCTTCTGCTAAATACGCAGTTACGGCAAACTGTCCTCCACTGAAACAAAATGACAACTCTCAGGATCTTAGTATTGAAAAAAAGGCCTAAAATCAGTAGGTTTCTTTCTGAATTGGTGTTTCCCCCTGTCCTCATCCAACCAAATGTCAGACAATTAGGAATGTTTACTTCTTGAAAGGTGTTAAAGCACAATATGGTAAGTAACTAAACATTTATTGATAACCCCAAGTTAATGAGTTAGAACAGGACTGGATATAGGAGTTGATATTCCTATGAAAAAATGACTTGGCCACACCTTTAAAGAAGGAAAAGAAATAGAGGGGATGTGGGGTCTGTGTGTTGGGATTTCCTCCTACAGAAAGAAAACAGGAGTCTAGTCAAATTAGAATGACTTTGTTTAAATAAAAAGTATACACAGAACTCTTCAATGATAAAAAACCTTGCATGAATACTGATTTGTTCAGATGGTATTTCCCTTTTGCAGAAATTTGCATAGCTTTTATGCGATGACTATGTTAATCCAAGAAATTCAAAGAAATAACCTGCTTTTCCATTTGTGTGTCACTGTTTGTGTAAATCATTAGTATTTGGATATCATGGACTATTACTTGTATAAATTCTTCACTGAATAAACTTAAAAATGTATTACAGGTCATCTAAACTTTGGATAATACAAAATGAAATGTAAACATGACTTAAGTAACTTATGTCTGTAATATTCTAAACAGTTAAAATAGTCTATGGAAAAAAGTGTTGTAAAAGATTCTTTGTACTATAATTGAAATGTCCTTTGAGCTTCTAGAAAACATTAAAATTAAATACAATTATAACTTTTTGTAGGTTGGGCTCATGTGGTTTGTGCTCTGTACATTCCCGAGGTGCAGTTTGCAAATGTTTCTACAATGGAACCTATCGTGTTGCAGTCTGTTCCTCATGATCGTTATAATAAGGTATAATTATATGTCTTTTTATCTATAACTAATGTATTTATTTTAAAACTTGTGAGCTTTAATAATGTAGAACTACGCTTCTTAGAATGCACTTTATATAAAATTGATAAATGTATGCAGTAATGCTGTATGTTTTCTGCTATGACTTTATGATAAATTCAAGAATTATGAAAGCTACATTATTAAATTAAGCTGTAAGGTTATCTGCCATGTCTCATTATTCTTTTACAGATTAGGGACTGTTTTGTTAATTAAAAATATCGTGGTCTTTGAAAAACAGTTTATTTTGAAATGAATGTGAAATACTTCCCATAGGTTAAAATATTATTACAGCTTATTTGAAATGTTATTATTGATTACCACTGGGTCCTATTGGTTTAAGTATCCATATGAACATAAACATGTTCATAAACTTTTCTTTTAGGAAGAAAAGCTATTCTAATACATTAAGGCAAAAGCTTGCAGACTTTTGCCTTTGTAAACAGTATTCACTTTAGGAGGATTATTTGCTTATAGAAGAACTGCTCCTAAATAAGTGTGGTGAGACTTTAATTAGAAAAGTAAAAAAAAGAGCGCAAACCAATGTAATAGTAACTTACTAATATTCTATATTGATAGTTACATTTTTCTACTTGTTTCACTTGTGCTACCTCTTCCTTACTAGACTTAACTACATCCTCCTTTGTATTTTCCCTTCTGTAGGCAGCAAACTGTCTGAATTTCTGATTAGTTTTATTACATATTTTTCTTGTGTTGTTCTTTTTACATCTAGTTTCTTTCTTTTACTTTATGGTGGTTCGTAGACACTGCAGTAAAACAGGAATAGACTGTGTTATAAAAGAAAGAAATTTTAAAAAGGCATGCATCACCTCTTGTGTTCTTCCTACAGGGAAACCAGTCCTGTTCATGTTGGCTCTGTGACCTCTCTTCCCTGGCTGCTGCCCCCCCCACCTTACATCTCCAATTTATTTGCATCCAGCCCCCCTTACCTATCGTTTTTTTTGTTTGTTTGTTTTTTTCCCCCTCCATACTTTGGTCTTCCTTGTCTATTTCAGATTCTCACAATTGCTGTCAGTATGTTTTGCCCATTACATTTACCAGTGTATCTGAAAAGCCAGGAGTCAAACTCTAGGTTCTTCTCATGCTTTTTCATTATGGACTACCTGAGCATCTGTATTGGTTCCTCACTATTGGCTTCCTTCTGCATTGGCAAGAACATGCAACAGTGAGATTAAGTGAAGAACTAATAAAATTTTTGTGCTTGGACACAAAGCAGTACAGATTTGCTGTAGCAAATGAGTTGATTTTCTCTCTTTCCTCAACTCTGGGCCAAGAACACATCTGTTTTCTCATTTTTCCTTGAGCAGTAGTCGTAATGTTTTTGTTTTTGTTTTTTTTTTATTGGTAGTGGTTCTTCCCTAATGTACTTCAAAAATTTTGTGTAACGCTTTGAATTTTGTTTTATCTTGCACCATTTCCATTGATGGTAATTGATATTGGATGTGTAAATCCTTATAATGTCAAAAAATGTACCCTGTGTCTTAATATTACTTGTTCACAAAGTCGATTGTTGTTGGTCCCTCTCTTTAGTCTTTAGTTCCTTTTTGTTACAGCTAAAGTTGCTTCTTACTTGAACTGTTTTAGTTCCAAATATATGATGTATAGTTGTTTTTTACTGCTAAAATTCCAATTTGCATTTTGTTGGTCTGTAGTTATCATGATTTTTTTTGCTCGTTAGAGAATTACTAGTGCCATACAGGTCATGTAGATAGTTTCTGATGTTGTCTAGCTCTTCATTTTCTGAGTTTTTGGTGGGTGTTCCAATTCAGGCCTATTTTCCATGTCAAGTCAGCCTAAAAGTACTTTCATACAGGCCACTACAGTATATTATAAAATATAATGAGACATATCAGGAATTTCAAGGTTTGGGGTCACACCCCTAGCCTGCAAATTATTTTTTGTTCTCTCTTTTTACAGAACTCAGCTTTTGCTGTCTTTATTTGGTCTATTTGATTCAGGGAGATAGAGGTTGTGGATTTCAGGGGAATCAAAGAAATGCCTATAGTGCAGTTGCTGCAGCAAACCTCCTAAAACCAATCTAACTTCACTGCCAACTGCAGTCTAGTTGTAACAGCACAGAATTTAAGAGGTAATCACAGACAGGGGACTCGCCTGACTTTTTTGATAAATCTGTAGCCAGTGCTGAGTTTGGTACTGCTGAGGCTAAACTGCCACCAGTTCCTGAGTAGGCTAGTTTTGAGCAATACCCCCAAAACCAATACAACTACTAATTCCCTTTTCACGTAGCCTGCAATAATTGCACCACCCACCCTCCTTTCTATTTAGTATAAATTGCGTTTATTTAAATGACACATTTTTTTTAGATCAGAAACTTTGTAAAGCATGTAACTCTGACTTTATCAATTTGGGAGGAAATGGGAAAGAAAAGCTGTTGTGGTTTTTTTTTTTCTTTTTTTTCTTTTTGAGAAGTAAATGTGGCAAACAGTTCTTAAAACATTTGTTGCACATTGTGAACAAATGTAAACATGTAATTAGGAAAAAATGACTATAGTTGTTTCTCTTTTTAGAGAGGCTTAGTGCTAATTTCATTGTGTCAACTCAGGTTGGAATAGGATGATTTTAAGCAAGATTTTATTTCCTGTGAAGTCCTACATAATTCTGTGTGTGTGGCTGGATACATATAGAATGCTAGCATATGGAATTGGGGGAAAACATAGGCCAATGAAAATTACCATAGGGGAGGATTTATACTGTAGTCTTTATTTTAAAGACAAACATCATTAGAGTTTTGCCAGGTGTGGTGGGTTAACCTTGGCTGGATGCCAGGTGCCAACTAAAACCGCTCTATCACTCCCCCTTCTCAGCTGGACAGGGGGGAGAAAATATAACAAAAGGCTTGTGGGTCAAGATAAGGACAGTTTAATAAAGTGAAAGCAAAGGTTGCATGCGAAAGCAAAGAAAAAACAAATGATGTTATTCTCTACACCCCATCAGCAGGCAGTGTCTAGCCACTTCCTGGGAAGCAGGGCTTCAGTACGCGTAGTGGTTCCTCCAGAAGACAACAATGCCCCCCCTTCTGTCTCCCTTTACTTAGCTTTTATATCTGAGCTGACGTCATATGGTATGGAATATCTGTTTGGTTGGTTTAGGTCAGCTGTCCTGGTTATGTCCCCTCCCAAGATCTTGCCCTGCCCCAGCCTGCCATTGGGGGTGGGGTGGGGTGGGGGGGCAAAAATGTTGGAGAGACAGCCTTGATGCTGTGCCAGCATTGCTCAGCAGTAGCCAAAACACTGGTGTGTTATCAACACCTTTCTAGCTACTGATGCAGAGCATAGTGCTATGAGGGCTGCTATGGGGAGTATTAACTCCATCTCAGCCAGACCCAATACACCAGGAGATAGAAAAAACTGTGTAAGTTAATTACTATGCACTTGTTTGTTTATTGAATGCTGCAAAATATGCAATATTACAAAGTACAGTAATCTTAAATGCAAGAAGAAACACAGCAGACACCAAAGCATGAGGCTTGTCATGTAAAGACATTTGGCTGCTATTTCCCTGAAGTTTACCTGCTTCTGGGATAAAAGCCATCACATTACAGAATGAGTCCACTACATGACTTGATTAGTGGGTTAACTAACAGGAAAGCTCTTCTTACACAGTTGCTTCCAAAAAGAAATGGACTAGTAGTTCCTCTCCTATTTAGTAGATGTTTGTTATTCCTTGGATGGTTATGCATGGATAATATCTATTTATTTTATGTGAGCCTTATTTGTCTCTTTCAGGTTTATTTGAAAGTATGCGCTAATTGAATAGAATTACTGCTTCTGGAAATCTCTTTTTAAGAACTGATTAAAAAATAAGTGCATTTGGAGTTTCTTGATCTGCCTAGTAGTAAAGGTAGCTGTTGAACTTTTATTTCAGTACTTGCTGCAACAATGAGAAGTTTCTGTACAACTCCTGAGTTTGATTCTGTAAGCAGGGAATGCTTTTGGGTAGCTGTTATGAGTAAACTATTTCTCAGATTACTTTTTTTTTTTTTAAGGTTTTTTCTTGCCTCATCTTGCCTTCTGTCATTGCTTTTGCAAAGAAGGTTTATGTTTTGAACCTTTGAAGGAAAAATATTGACAGAAACATAAAGGCAGCTTTGCAAAATGTATATTTTGCCATTAAAGTAACTAAGGTACTTGTGTTTTTTGAGTAAAATTTCCTTGCTGAGTCAAAAGCTTTGTGTAATGTTTTGCTTATTTTCCAATGAGTTTGGGAGAAGTCTAAGTACTCTCTTCCCTTAAGAGCTCTGTAGAGCAGTGCTGTTGTAGGTGGTGGGAAACAGAGTGTTTTACACTTCCACATTCCAAAGGTTGCAGAGGAGGTGTAGCAATTGCATGGATATGCAAATGCATGAAAGTCTTCCTTCTTCTGCTTTGTGAAGGAAAGATAAAGGTTCTCGGGCTTCTGGAATTGTTTGTGTGTGTGAGAGAAGGTAGAAGTACGACAAGGTAGAAGTGTGAGAAACAGCTTTAGAGAGAATTTACCGTCCATGTTGGAATGGGAAGATGAACCTTCTTTGGCCTCTTTTCATATGGAAGATTAGGAAACAGGTTTTATACTTCTCATGACTATTGTAGGAAGGATAGAAGTTCATTGAGCTTGTTAAAATGGGTAGGCAGTCCACCATGTTGTGTTTAAACTTGTTTGTAATGTAGCTGGTGGTTTGTTGTCATTTTACTGTAAATTGCTTTAAGGGGTCCTGAAACAGAGACCCTAAACATAGTATGTATGTCAAAAAACAGGACCTACATCCTTACTAAATAGAATGCTTATATCACTTTTTTTTCTGAGCTTCAGTGAGGAAAAAAATTGCAGACCTTGGGGCAAAACTCTGAAAAAAATGAACAGTAACTGGAGCTTGAGTTTTATGGGGTCTGTTGAACTCTCTGTTTATAGAGGTATCTTACTTTTGAAGTTACTTACACTTAATATAGTTACTAAGATGAGGTTGATAGATCATGACCTTGTTTGTTCCTAAATCAAAATGTGTCAGGTCATGGTATGGAAAGCTAAAAAGCAGCTAGTCTCAGACCCTGTCAAACAACTGAATTATCTGTATGCACTACCTTGATGTACAAAGGGAGCAAGGCAAAGAATTAAGTAGGATTATCCCCTTTCTGAGCCTTCAAATGTTAGGATATAGGTATGATTTTAGGATATATTAGCTATTTGGTTTAATGCTTTTTAAAAGTCTTGTGGAAACAGTACAAGAATGACTCACCTACCCTAGATTCTTGCATGTTAACAAAAATGCTTTAGTTAGCTGATGTCTCATGTTAAATGTTGTTCTAAATACCTCTGTAAAAGGCTGTTCTGATCTCAGAATTTCACTCATTTTCATGTCTTTCTAAGTAACACTGGTTTTGCATTACATTATTTTTATTTTTTATTTCAGTGGTATCTTGGTCCTTTTTTCTTATACTGTTATTTTCTACTACCCATGGTTCATGATCTTTTTATTTATTATTCTACTCATTCTCTGCCTCACTGAAGGGAGGTTGTGATACAACTGCAATAAGTCAGTTACAGTTTAAATGTAGACAATTCTTTTTGGGGGTGGGGGGAAAGATTATCTTTTCTCATCTAAGATCTTGTAATGGGATTTCTACAGAGGTAGCAGTGTGTTGTTGATGTTACCTCAGTAAGGTTCTCTCTCATTTAAAAACAAACACTTGACTGCCCCAATGCTGGACGATACTTTCATTAAGAATCTATTCTTAAATTGTTAAATTTTGCACATAAATGTGATATGATAGAATCTCTCTAAATGGCATTTCAGTAATTAGGACAGTAAAAAATGTAAAGAGATTTAGTTTTGCCTGATGTTTCTCCCTGAAATGCTGGTGAGAGATTGTAGTGATGTCTAGTATAATAGTGAGCTTCCATACACCATGTATCCATGTTTATTTGACACATGTTTAAAAAAACCAAAAGTATTTAATAATGAGAAAGATTTTTGGATTC
Organism: Haliaeetus leucocephalus; assembly: GCF_000737465.1. Taxonomy (NCBI): domain Eukaryota; kingdom Metazoa; phylum Chordata; class Aves; order Accipitriformes; family Accipitridae; genus Haliaeetus; species Haliaeetus leucocephalus. The sequence goes on from NW_010972436.1 coordinate 9,816,687, forward strand.
TTTTTGTCTTAATTTTTTTTCTTCCATTTTACTGAGAATGTTTTTGAAAATACTATAAATTGCCATAGTATCCCAGTAAAACAAATAAATTGACAGAAATGCTGTGAAGACATTTTCAGGTATTAGACAGGTTGTTTTAATTTTAGCTTGTTTTTTAGGCTGAAATGGGTTTGATATACTAATTTAAGCTTTGTTTACAGAAGGTTCTTGCTTGATTAGTTTCTAAAATGTTTATGGGGCTGTCCAAGTCATGCTGAAATTAAAGCAGAGTTCTGTTAAACACCATATTTAATTAAAGGTAACTGAGCATCATATGAATATTGAAGCATGCTATGAGACTCCTGCAAATTCTTTACACCAAATGTACAAACACAATTTTAAGTTTGAAGTTTTTCTGTATGTAATTTTGTAGATCTATGCATGTATACCATATGGTATCTTGTACCATTAGGCACTTAGTCTAATTTGATGTTTCTGAAAGCCACCAATACAGGTAATGTTAAATGAATGTGAAAATGATTGTGACCTAAAAGGACATAAACACAAAGTTGAAACCAAGGAAAACCTTGAAGCCTAATACTATTAACCTTCGGCTGTTTAACTGTTTGGCTAGTTGAATAGTGGTATAGAATTTAAGTAAATTAGTATTTGTACTGCTTTAGCATTGGTGAAGTGTTACACAGCTCCCAAGTGTCTACCAGGTGATCTCTGCAAACAAACATAGTTAGACTTTTATAAAGAAGTTCTTGTATAAGCTTAGCTGCAAAATCCAGTAGTTCTTACCCTAGAATCTCCTGTGAGTAACACAGAATTTATTTGTATGCTTCTTATCATGTTAAGTATTTTCTCTTTGATAGACATGCTATATTTGTGATGAACAAGGCAGAGAAAGTAAAGCAGCCACTGGTGCTTGTATGACATGTAATAAACATGGATGTCGACAAGCTTTTCACGTAACGTGGTAAGTATATTTTTATTGTTTAACATCTCTGATGTTCCAGAAAGAATCGATGCACATGGTGTAATGAATAAACTCTTTATTCTGTATTTCTGAGTAAAGAAATATAGTAGTTTGCGTAGAAATATCTAACTTTATTGTAGTAGAGTTTTTACTAACAATATGGCAGTGGCAGCAGACACGTTTCTGTGAGCTGCAAAAGCTGTCTGATAACACTCCCTTGAATTGTATTAAATGCTGTGTGCTCCTGTGAATAAAGTTTAGTGGTTTGTTTGTTTGTTTTGTTTTTGTCTTACGTTATTTTTCTTAAATGGTATTTTGTACGATATGTGAATGTGAAGACATGGTTTGTTCACCTGCTAACTGATTTGATGTTTACTTTTAGTAAATCAGTGAGAAAAACTATTGAGCTACACATAAAAATGCACTAGACTCACTCCTTCCAGTACAAATTTCCAAATGTTTGGGTGTGATTCACCTCACTGGTTTTATCTAAATGGTACACAACTATCCTGAATTATTCATTTAGGTTTCATGTATACCTGTTGGAGAAAAACAGCTGTGTCCACCATCTGATTAATTCCACTTTCAGATATCTAGCTTTGCTTGCATTCAGGAGATGCTTGTCTGAATTTATGGACTTCTAAAAGAGGCTGGATAATTAGCTTAAACCCCATGTCAACTGGTGAAAGGAGGCAAAAGGAGTTCCACCCCAAAATTTACAGGCATTATTTGTTTTTTCAAATTCAGCTGAACCTTTTTTGCCATAGATAGATAGCAGATTTACACAGACTATCTAGCTACATAATCTGTGGATTTAGCCATCTATTTTATGGGCGTGCCAGTATGCTGCTTCGTGACCAGCTCAGTCAGGGAAGTGGTATTTGCACATCTACTTAAAATACTTAAATGTATTTTCTTCAGTGTAGTCAAGTGATACTTTGAGTATCTTGTGCAGATCTTAAAGGATATAATTCTGTAGTTTAGACGCTGATTTCTTGGTGACCTTTTTTTCTTTTAATTACTTGACTATCTGGCAGGTTTTAACTCTTTCATAAGCATCTAATTTTTCATTGGATGTGATCGATGTCAAGTTTCTTTTTATGGTGAAAATGGATTGTGTTCCTCAAAGCGTGTATACCATGTAAAGAGGTTACTTACAGATATGAAAAAATGTATACATCCAAGTGTTTGGATGAAAAGGTCTCTCTTCTTTCAACACTTGGATGCATACAAGAGTCCGTTTCATCTTCTTTCTTTCTTTCAAAATCCCATTTTCAGTGAATGCCATAAAGAACATGAGAAGTAGCTTCAAAAATAAAATATTTATCTTGCCAATTTTTAGAATATTTTGATTCTCAAAAAAACAGGTATGTACTATAAAATGATATCTAGCAAGAGAGTACTGTGACTGAGGATATTGAGGGACTTCTGTAATATTAGAAAAATGGAAGAAAAATGTGAAAACTACAGAAGGCAGAGATCCAGGGCAGGGTGTATCAATTTTGGGTTAACAAAACTAATGTCTAAGGAAGAATGAGCTTGAGTCCATCTGTTTTCGTATGGCAAGCTTAGAATGATAAATCTTCACTTAAAGAGATCCTCTTAAATGTTTTCTGTAGTTGGCATCTGCTATAGGTGTGCATGTATTTAGGAAGCAGTATTTCTGGATTGCCTAAGAACATCATGTATAAGTGAGGGGAAAGTAATTTTAAAAAGCAGTGAAAATAAGCTGCTTTATATATATTGTTCCTTCATTTAAATACTCCCGTGCATCATTTTGACTGTGGCATTGCATTATTATGCTAATGAACATGATATGGAAAATGAATATTTAGTTTTTCAATGTCTAAGTTGGTTTTGATAAAGAAAATAAATCAACATTACAAATGGTGAAAGCAAATTTGATTTGAAAAAATGTAGTAGAATAAGGTAATAATTAGTGCAGGCAAGGAAACTTGTAAGTCTTGTTCTTTTTAAAAGAAATTAACCTGCCACAGTCTTTTAAACCAGTAAATATGGTTTGATTTATTATGTCATTGAAGCTCTATTTAAGAAAAAAAAAAAAAAAAAAAAAAAAGGGCTTTTCCTGGCAAAGCAGAGAAGGATGTATGCAACTTCAGAAGATTTCTTCTTTGGATCTACAGTATGGTTTTGTTAAAAACGTTCTTTCCATAGATAATTTTTGGCTTGAATTTGAGCTAAGAATCATTGTAAATTGCTTGGTTTATTTATTTGTGGGAGTAGCTGCATAATAAACATGGATTTTCAGGCTATAAGCTTGTGTGAGTGGCTTAAAGACTATGAAAAAGACATCAGGCCAAAGTGTAAACCATACATGTTTTTTACTGGGCTGCAAAAGTCAGTTATGTGCTCACATGCCATTAGAAGTCACTTGTGTGGAAATCTTTTCTATTAAATGCAGATATAAGTATCCGTACATTATCAGCTGTGATACTGTAGTACAAGCTGATGTAAAATTGCTTTCCTTGAATGTTGTTTGGTTTATTTTTAGTGCACAGTTTGCAGGACTTCTTTGTGAAGAAGAAGGCAATGGTGCAGATAACGTCCAATACTGTGGCTACTGTAAATACCATTTTAGTAAACTGGTATGTATTTGTGAAATTCTATAAATAAATGTCACTGACTTACTTTTTGACTCTGAATTGCTATTAACACTAGAAATAATATTTTCATGTAGCTCAAAGTAGATTGTACTTCATTAAAACAATGTTTTAATCACAGTTACGGAAGTACTAGCTGAAAAAGTTTTTATAAGTGGTTACTTTCTAGATGTGTGGGTTTTTCCCCTCTGCCAGAAATAGCATGCACAATTAGTGGTATTTTTTTTTTCATGGAAGTGTCTGTAGTGTTTTCTTTTGCTATTTGATTAGGTGGCTTCTAGGAATTTAGTCCATTTTGGAATAATTTAGAAAGTATTATTTGTTATCCTGTATATTAGAGAATAAAGAAGCCCTCAATTTCTTTCTGCTTCTGTTACTTTTGGTTTTTTACTTTTTTTTTTTTCCCCTCCCCTCTTGTTCTCTCACCGTCTAGCCGGTGGCTTTTCCCTGCCTGTAAGTCCTCTGAAACACAACCTCAAGGAAGTGACTTGACGTTTGATTTTCAAAAAACAAACAAGCAAACAAAAAACTTTGAAATTTCTCAGTTATTTCAGTAGGTTTTGGATGAGACCTCTGGAGTCATTCCTATCACTTCTTATCAGTTTGGCAGGTCCAGATCCCTCTTTGTGTGTACGTGTGTGTGTGTGGACTTGAAGGACTTACTGATGTTTAAAAAATGTTATTTATGAATATTGATTTATGAAAATTAAAATATATAGACTTAAGTTCAGATACTGCTGTAAGTATAGTTAAATGTGCTGATTACTTGTTTTCACTGCTAAAAAAGGTGAATACTTAGGTGACTTTCAAATAGGTTGCAATGAGGTAAAAACACAGGCCAATGAACCGTTTCAGCTTTCTAGATTAGCTTGGTGAGGTTAGCTCTGTGCTCTTGTGAATATTGATAAGCTTGCTTCATAATGAAGGTAAGTCGGGGCTTTCTAGGCCCTTATTGAGCTAAGGTTTTTTTATTATTAATATCTTGAGCTAAGTATACAAAAAGAACACATATGGTCTATTACCTAGCAGTGAAGGCAAGCTCTTACAATATTATGTATTGGATTTGAATGTTCAGTGCTGCTATGATTGAGAACATGTATGTTTATTTAAAAAGCAAGTTTAATGATAAAGACATAACTCTATGTTTGACATGTAATTAGTTAGCTTTCCATTACAAAACTACAGTGGTAAGAACAGTAAAGATTGGCAAGATTGTTTTTCAGTATTTCTTTAGATTATTGTGACTGTTGATGCCTGGTAAATACCGGTGTTTAGTATTTACTACTGAAGATGGTGGGTGGTGTATATGTATATCTACTATACCACTGAAAACTTTGGTGGGCAAAGCACTGACCTGAAGTGTCTTTATACTGCTACCTCAGTTATGATAAAATAACAAACATTTTGAACACTGGCCTAGCATTAAGTATTTTCTGTCCTGGACTAGGCGCTCAAACATTATATAAATACAGGCAATTTTATCAGCTGCTTGTAAATGCATACATGACCACAGCATTCTGTATCCTTTTTTTTTTTTAACCCATTTTAATGAAAATATTGCAGGCAGATCACTTGTATAATAAATCATGAAGCCATAAAACAGCCACCTCACAATGCATTTCAAGCATGTGGCAGTGCTAGCACTGTGGCTTCATGTGCTACTCATTTGAGCAGTGTCTCTTCTGTTTTATGTTATGAAAACTTGAAAATGTGTCTAGCATCTTTTAACCTTTAAAAAGTGTATCACATTTCTTTGTGGAAAGCATATCTTGCAAATTCATGGAAGTTGTAAAAGTTGATACAAGGATAGGCTTTTTTCCTGGTATACATTGGGTAGTCTTGTTAATTTTATTAGTGTTAGTAATTTGTCGGTTTTTCAGTAACTGAAGTTTTTTTCTCTTCAAGCAGTAAGGCATCTTATCAGTTGAAATGCTGTATATTTTTTATTTATTCAAATGGTTCCTTTTCTCTATCCATAAATATGTTTTCTCTTTTTAGAAAAAGAGCAAACGGGGATCTAATAGGTCATATGATCAAAGTTTAAGTGATTCTTCCTCTCACTCTCAGGATAAACATCATGAGAAGGAGAAAAAAGTAAGTGGATTTGTCGTTGCTAATTATGTGGCACATCTGCTTAATAGTAGCACTTTCTGATAAATTTAATTTTTGCTGAAAAGCGTGGAGGAAATCTTGTTCCTGAAGCACTGAATAATAAATAACACAAGTGATAAACTAGAGGTACTAGGGTCCAATAAGGAAATATCTTCAGGTGCATTTGTACATGCACCTTCGTATTCCTGTTTATCATCGATTTTGGGATACACACTGAAACACATCCATTGGGAAGGCTGTGTCCATGCAGCTTCCTTTGCTTTAGTTTTTTGAGATTTCTTTGTGTAGCCTTTTTGACTAGGTGGGATAGAAAAACAGGGGTAGACATTATAGCAAGTGTGCTGATAAACAGGTGCATCTATTTTTTTATGTTTCAACCTGTTATATCTTTTTCTCCTCATCAAAGAACTGACATCTCATGTTGACACATCTCACTGGTACTGGTGGTCAAGCCCATTGTGATGGCAAAATAGCTTGTCATTCACCTGGGAATCTTCCTGTGAGGGTACAAAGAACATAACTGGCTGTTAATCTCTATTGTTGGTGTATTCTTTTAACAATTTAACTTTACATATTTTTAAAAACAATTTTAAATTTATAAAGATTATTATTTTACATTTTTATTACTGCTAGATTAATAGTTTTCTATGGGAAATTTGTCATCTAAATTCAACACAGGGTGATAACAGACAGTGGCACAATAATGCAAATTTACTTTGGCTCTTTTTTAGCCCTCTGAGAATACATGCAATACTGCTCACCTGCATGCATCCTGTACAACTAACTTAATAGACTTTTCTGTGAGTGTGGGTAGACTTAGTTTTGCATTATTCAAAATCATTACATGAAAATTGAATTCAAAGAATGTATTGACCAAATGTATATTATATGAAGGAACTATATTTATAGTGACAGGAAATTGAATAACAATGTCAGTCTTCAGACCCTTAGTCTCCTTAATATTTGATTTGGTTTTTAAGCTCACTTCCACTTTGGATGGTTGTTGATCTCCATTGTTCTTGGATAATCTTCTAAAAAGCGTCTTTAGATCTGGTTAATGGCATAGGTGAATAGTTCCATCTTCATCCGGTAATGCAGAAGAGAGTGTGTGTTGTGATGTAGTTGTACTTCTTAATCTAAATTGATGACTAAAATAATAAAAGTATGGGGTTTTGGTGAATCTTTTTTTCTTAGTAACACATTGGTAGAAAAAAAAAAAAAATCTTGAATTACAGACTACAGAATTACCTGCAAGGTAAAACCTTACCAATATTTGCCATGTTTTTTTTCTTAGTTTGCTTAGTTTTTCCACCGTTATCCTGTTTCAGGTCATATTTTATCAAAATACATGCATGGATTTTTACTTGCATTGACAAAACTTTGAAGCTGAATTTGAAGAAACTTTGAGGTTTGAGCCTGAGGCTCAATTTCAGTTTTGTATGTCCGAGCAGTGCAAAAAACCCATTGCTGCTGTTCGTTGTGTGGTTTGTGTGTGTTATTTTATTTTATAAGTGACTTTGACTGGAGATGCTATGCTTTTTCGGGTTGTAATACCTGTAAAATCTTCAGGGAATACTTGGAGGGACTTTCTAACAGAGTGTGTTCAGCCAATGTATCAGCTATTTTTTCTCTTAGCTCCTCAGCTTCTCCTGCTCTGGAAGTGTATTGGTGTGGATCTTTTTCTAGAAACAGTTAATGTTGTGGCTTGCCTTTGCAAGTCTTGGCCTTTTTCTGTGACTTGAAGTTTGCTAGAAATAGGCTATTAAAGATTCTTCTACCTTTCATGAACTGAAACATGGTAATCCAGAAGATCTCATGATCTGTAATACCAAGTGAAGCAATGTGGTTTGAAGCACTAACCTATTATTTGACATTCAGTGGTTCTCATGGCATGTTAGCTTATCAAGTTTAATTTGCTTTATGTGTTATATAATCACAAAACACTATTCTAATTAAAACCACCAAGTGGTGAAGAAAGTTGCAGTTTCCTAAAGCTGTTAGTCGCCTAACTTTTTGTGGCTACTGAGATTTTTTTTTTGGCGTTTTTAATCTTACACATTCTGTAGTTAAAGAATGACCTGTACTTTGCAAAACACTAATCTTCAGTCAAAGAACTCTATGTGATGTGGAGGCTCATTCTCTTGGTAAATTTTATTACCTTCTGCATGTGATGTCTTATTTGATGTAGTATGTCAAACATACACTGTATCTTGGAGGAGTAGGGTCATTTTTTACGGTCACTTTTCCATATTTTACTCTTCTGTAAATCCGTTTGGAATCTAGACTTTTGTCATATTACAGTAAATATATATATATATCTTTCTTCCCAGATACAGTGGTGTCTCCCCCTCAGTAAGGGCACCGCAGTTTCTAATTTATCTTTCATCTCTGTTCTTTGGAAATTTGGATAATCTGATCTTTAGGCATCCTTAAAGCTTTCCCTTTTGCCAAGCAGAAGCCGTATGAGTTGAGGACTGGAACCATTTTTATTGCTCAGACCTCAAAAGCTATCCATTTGCATATAAAATATTATTCTGCAATAAGAGGTTGGTCTGAAAATGTTGATATGGGTAGCTGTTGTTTTTTGTAAACAGAGTTGAAAGCATGTGTTTTCATAATATGTATTTAGTTTCTTCTGGGCACTGTGCTTACAAAATCAATAGCAAATATATAAGGGTGTAATAATTAAAAACCCAACAGACCTTTGGTATGATTTAATTTTAATGAGAATTTGAAGCTACAGAATAAATACTTGGTTATATTCTGATTACTGCTGCACTAAGTATTGTTAGTTTGTATGGCAGAGATGTTATTTAGAAATGATTAGAGATGAGGCTGTGTGACTCATAGTAGGGTTGGTAGTATGTTGCTTGACATCCTGTTATAATATCCCTTTTTTCAGGGCCCAGGTGTTTATCTCAAGCTTTTTTGGGAAAAACTTAGGCCACCGTGAGGCTGTGGAAGAATACCTTGCTTTGCTAATGTTCCTGGCAGCCTTATCTTTGGAAGGGACTAAAGAAGGAACTAAACATGTCTGGGATTGACCTTTGTGTGTAAAGGAAGTGTTTCTTTCCATTTATGTGAAAATTAGGCAAGCTTACTAGCATTATATGTTTATGACTTTTGAAAAATGTGGATTTACTACATAGTAAGTAACTACTATATAGCAGCTGAATTACACAAATTCCTCTTCTAGTAGAAGTGCTTTGGTCTGGACTGAGCAGGAAGGGGAAATTTAAAACTCTCTGATATGATGGCTCACATGATGCAAATTAAAGAAAAATGGCCTCATGACTGAAGACTGCAAATGTGTAAGAAGTGGTGTTTGAAAAGGCAAAAATAACAAAACAGTGACGAGGAGCCCCAGGGCACTCTTGCAGAAGTTGAAGAGTGTCAGAGGAGAACCTAAAATGCAGGAGCCAGGGCAAGTGTTCTAATCACTGAGCTATGGCCAAAGGGAATTCAGTATGGGCATCTTCTTGCTGCTTGTCCTGTTCTTAAAGAAACGTTACACCTTCTCTGATTTTGAGGAAAGAAACTTGAACATCTAAGAAGAAAGAGTTTGAGGCAGTGTGTGACATTCAGTGTGTTCACTGTAGCTGTGAGTTTGGTTGTTAAGCCCATGGGAAGGGAAAATTTAAAACATACCTCTACTCAGTGAAAGTTTCCATAGGCTAGCTGTGTGTTGGTTTGCGAACTGTGTTCTGAACTGCCCAAACTTTCCCGATATGTTGTGAAGGAGCCTACATTTGTATGTCAGGTCTATGAATTTCATTTGGGAGAAAGGTGCTTGATGCTTTTTTGATGTATTTTAATGCTCTGTGGGGGCTGTTACGAATCAAGTCCTAAACACTCAGATCAAATGTTCATTATATATTCCCTACTATCTGAATAACCGACTGAAAAGATAAAATTGACCTGCCATGCATCAGGTAAGATTCTGTTGCAAAAATGCGAACAGACTGCAGTTCTTTGGGTTACCATTCAGCTGCATAAGCAATGGTTTCCTTTTCTTCTCCCCCCCCAAAAAATTTCTGATTTAGTCCTGAACACTCAATTTATAGTACTATATAAAGCAGAGTGTTGCAAAGGCAATTCTAATTATGTTATTCCTCTGTTAATTGCCTCATTTCATAAACTTATTGGTGTTATTTGAACATTGAGGTTTTTCTGTAACTTTTTAGGGAAAAAAGCTCCAGACTTACCTCAGTAATGCAGTACACCACTGCATTTTTATTAATTTTTAATTTTTTTTAAAACAGTTTAATAGATTTGACTGTTTAATCCTCTCAACTGTTCTTGATGTATGAAGCAAAATTTGCAACCACTTTGAAATTACTTCAGTTTTAATGATTGAAGTAATGCTAGATAAGTATTTTTTCAAATGAGAATTGTGTGGTATGGATGCTAATGGTGATGCTTATCCATGTTGACTTCTTCCAAATTCTGTTCAGTTGGAGGGAAAGAAGAATGCCTCTAAAACACCTCTGAAAACTGGTCAATAACTATATATAACATATGTAGCTGAGTATATAAATGGTCTTCAATATCTGTCTATGGGCTGTATAACCTGGTTCCTGTTTCCTAAGACTGAGTTTTTGTGTGGTGTTCAAACAGGTTACTTCATGCTGTGGTCTTTTACTGCTGGTGCCGATGAGTAGTATTTCTGTTTCTGGGTACCTGTTCTTCACTGACTTTGTAGGAGTGTAATTTTTTTTTTTTTTTAACATACCGCTTCATGTCAAATTGTGTTGAAAGTCTAGTTATTTGGGAAGACTGATAGAGTGTGACTGTGTAAACAAAATTTCATTAGAAAGCTACTCCATCTGAGTATATTCATTAATGCATATCTTTAAAGTCTGCAGGATTAAGAGCAAAGGTGGCATATGTTTGTTTGATTTGTTGTCTGCTAATGTTCTGTGTTAACTTGTGCTGTATTCTGTGTCAGCCTGATAATCAACTGCATGTAATCTACTAGAACTGGCACCAGTTGGTGTAGATGGCGCAGCAAAATGATCTCTTATGGAGGTCAGGAAGAACTATATAAGCAGATAAGTTTGTTTTTATTTAAATTTTCTTTTATTTTAGTAAGAGGAAAAGTAGGAATTTCTGTTTCAGTTATGCTTATCATGGAATTGCTGATTTGACTACCTCCTATTTTTCTAACCTTACAGTAACACTTCATATGTATTATGTAAAAAAATATTAATGCTTTTAGTGTATCTTAGCGTAACAAAAACCTCATAATAGTATTAAGCTTGGCACCTGGGATTAGTTAATTATTGTAAGATCAAAATGACAAACACACCACCTCAGGTATACCTAAAAACTACTCTGTAAAATGTAGAATTGTATAAGGCTGCATTAGTTGCAGCTGTCCTTTTTCCCCTCAAAGTACACATTTTAGTCTTCTACTTTTCACTGTGAAAGAAAACAAACTCAAAACCTGACCCCAGCAGAACCTGTGCATGAAATAATAGTGATTAGTAACAGTAATAATTGTCTTTGTAGACTGTAAAGCTGAAATACCATGGGTGGCAAAATCTTCCAATGTTTATCTGAGGAAATTCTGTTATTTATTTGTTTCTTTCATGAAGCTACTACTTCACCATGGTTTTTATAGGCGCCTCTAGAGCAGTACTGGGGGAATCAGAATTTTGAGTAGATCTCTACTGTAGTAAGTTCTTACTGTGCTCGTCAAACAAAAGTTGTGGTTTTTTAAAGAAAAGCACATTGTTAGCCCAGATGTCTTCTTTAGTCTGTAGGGATTGACCAAAAGACTTTCTGTTTCATTGAAAAATTGCTATGATATACTTGAGGTATTATTGGATGTTACTCTTATTTATTTTGTTATGTATTGTTTATGCTATTATTACATATTACTTCCGTTTCATCAATATCTTCACAAAATTTTAAGAAAGAACTTTTTGTCTGATTATACTTTTGATCTTTCTGCAAGTTCAGTGCATTGTAGCATCATTTACTTCACTCCTCAGTGTTTGTACTCTGCCACATTATAAGATAAAGGAGAGTAACTTTTGAATAAGTGGGGTAAAAGGTAAGCTGAACTTTGAAGAAACATGAACATTTCTTCCTTGAGAGAATTATGCAATGTTGTCTTAATTTGAAAACTAGATGACACGTGAACATTAAGAATAGGTTATTAAGGTTACTGCTTGATTTTTGTTTCTGTTTGAGCAAAGTATCTTCCTACACTTCAATTCTGTAGCTATAACTGTGAGAGATGTAGAAGCAAAAGGTGCTTTAAGATATTCATTTTCTTTGCTTTGGATCCTAGATTAATATAAGATTAGTTCTTTATGTTGACTTTGTAACAGTTTTTAGAGGGTAATCTTGATATTTCTTTATAAAGTTGTATGTATATGCTGTACAATGTTTTGTGTGCTGGTAGACCATATGCAGTTAAAGGTGATCTGCAATGTTAAGTTAACCAAGCCAGGAAAATTAAAGGTATTCCTTTTGCTTGCTATCCTGTTGGCCTTTTTCTTGACATATTTGATGGGTATCTTCAAGTTACCTCGCAGACAGTGGAGTGTTTCCCAGTGTGTAACATAATATATATTTTAAAGTTTTAAATACTTTAAGTTTTTATAGGAATAGATGAAGGCGAGCATGGACAATAAATAGTTGCCTTGATTTGGTTAACCTTGCACCATTTTTGAAGTTATAAAGTGCTACTCAACTATTTAGCACTGTGTATCAATTACTAACCATTAATATTGAACTGTGTAAATAACAGGAAAAACATATTTTAATGTTAAATATCAAAAGAAGATTGGCTTATTCTGAATAAGTTGTTGTGCATTGGTCTTGCACCTAATAGAAGCTTTGGCTGGCATTTTTATCATTGATTCTTGAGTCTTTTTACTGTTGACAGGTAAAATTCTGACCATTATCCCTGTGTTGAAGTGAGGGTTTTGAGTCTTTTAAGTAACTGTATCAAGGAGTGGTACTTAAGAACAAGTTTCATGCTTAGAGCTGAATATGTATGTGTTTGAATAATGCTGACAGTAGTGTTCCACCTCTCCCTATAACCTATCCCATGCCTATATCCTTTTATTACTGTGACTGCAGCAATACTGCTACTGCATTTAATTTTTCTGCTGTGGTTTATACTATATAAAATGATAGATAGATGAATGCCTGAGCTAGGGCGGTTCTTGTCAAAACAAGGTAAATTAGGATTTGAGTTTTAAACTTGTGGACCATGGTCATCTTTCATTTTGGAATTGTTATGTTTATATTACTAATAGCTACTAGTCACAAATAAGAGGCCAAGTAGGTCTTGTATTGGGGATTAGCAAGAGCTATGTGCAGCTTTCTATTAAAGATGTTAGTTGTGATGGTGACAGTTCTGGATTTATAAGTTTCAGTGACAGAAAGGTAGTGCAGAAAATCCATAAATGACAAAAGCACCAATCTGAGTACTGTGTGCTAATAGAACGTTCTGATACATTGGAATTATTTGAAGGAGTCAAAAACAGCGGCTGAAAAATCAGTGATTTAGAAATTCAGATGATTTTCCTTACAACAATCACTAAGGAAAATAGATTTGAAAATGTTGTTAAGGTTTGAAAACTTGGGACAACCAAAGGTAGTGTGTGTGGGGGTTGTTTATGATTTTTGTAATAGAGAAGGGGATAAAAATGGAATACTTCAAGGTCAGCCCAAGCAGTTTTGCCTGAAGGGCCAAGCACTGATGCTTGCCGATAGTGTGCATGTGTTTTAATTCTTCCAGAACAGAAGTTAGTCTCCTGTTCCTTGGGCAGGTGAGCTCTTGCTCTGTTCTGTGTCTGCCTCTTCTTGTCCCTGTTACTGTCCATCTCTCATGCTCCTTCACTGAACCAACCTAGCTCACTAAACCAGCAGAAAACTATCCACTTTGGTTTTTGTTGCTGCTGTTTTAGCAGTTTGAATTGGCACACAGAAGGTCTGACAAGCTAAGCAGTGTGGGAAAGGTGAGAGAGCGATAAGGAAGTCCCCGTCCCCCCCCGTAACAGTGTACTGTTAAATGCAGAACTTCAGAATGTAGTTCAATGAAATGAAGTACTGTGGAAACCTCTTTGGAGAAGGCTGTGTGTTCCTGAGGCAAAAATGAATTGCAGATAGGTGTAAATACCTTCAACAAGTTAAATGATACTTCCATGTGGAAATACTATGAATTAATAATGCCATTAGAGAAAAGCTGAACTCATCCATTCCATCTGTACTGGAGAAGTTATCATTCACTTGCATTATTCAGTCTTCCCAAATGTTGAGGTCCAAACTGTGGAAAGATAGATTTGACAACATTTATTCTGTTGTTAACAGATCAGAACTAAGATAAAATTTTACATGTATCCTTAATTTGATATTTCAATGAGATGACATTTTCATTCAGTAGTCTGATAAATGTTTGCTCTGAAACTACGTTAAAGAAAATGAATGAGCAAGTGCTGATCTTTAGAGTGATCCAACGTATAAATGAGCTAAAAAACCAAAGCGTTGGAAACAAACTGTGTTTGTGAAATCATACTATGTAATAATTTTGTAGATTGAATCTTTGTGGAAGAAATAGGAGCAATCAAAATGTGCTTTTTTATTTTTCTTCTCCACCCTTCTACCCCCCTGCCCCACAAGAGGGCAATGTACAGAAGGTACTATAGAATTCCAGAAATCTTGCACCATATTTGTTTTCTTATCTTGCAGCATGTAGCGATTGGAATTAAGAAGGTATTACATAATTTTTTAGATGAGAAACAAAAGCCAAAATGAGAACCCTAGTGATAAATCTTTCTGATTAATCATGACATATGAACTCTAGGTATTTTGTATTGTTATTTAGCTACATCATAAATCAGGGCACTTCAAGTTCTAGGATGAATAATGTTACAGCTGCTTACCCAATGGCTGCATGGCAATTGCGCCTTACTATTCTTACAGTAAGAAAGGTTTCAGGAGCTGCCTGAATCTGGTCTGTTGAGCTACCCTATTTGTGAACCAAGATTGAAGTTGCCTTTGTCAATTTTGTAGTTGGCCCTGTATTTTTTTAATGTATTCTTTCTTGGAATGTTTGTTCTGCTAAATCCTGTTTTTGCAGAATGTAGCATTGCATTTATCAGCTCTGCAACTATCTTAAAATACAGGTATTTGGAACATCTGAACTCATGCCTATGAATCTTTAAAAAAATTTAAGTCTGAGTAAATAAATGGGATACATGGCTTCTGCGGGCCTTCAGGGCTCCCTTAGCTTTCACTTACTAGCAATGTTATTTTCAGTCCTTGTTAAGAGTAATTTCTGCCCTTTTTTTCCTTACGGTAAAGCTTGTAAAAGGTCAGACATTTGATATCATTACCTTCCCTAGAATGGTGGGTTTCCATGTGGCTTTCTGGATGGATGTTTATCTTGGCGAGCTGCTGCTCTGTTGTGTTTTTTGTTTTGTGGTGTGGTTTTTTTGTTTTTTTTTTTTTTTTTTTTTAGGCATGGCTGATCAAAGGAAGTCTTAGAAAAGTGAAGCATGCAGTGAGTTGTCTGTAAAGGGCCAACTGTTTGTTCTTTTTCTGGCAGTAGGGAAGTTGGCTAGTTTGTGTGTCCTTTGAGACTTGACTGAAAGCTGTTGTATTTGTTAAACGTTGTGGGAATTCATGTCCCTCTGTTACTCCTTTTCTGGATTCAAAAGTGGCTATTTCAGAAATCTTACTATGCTATGTATGCATCTTTATGGTGAGAAGAGGGTACAACTGCAAGGAGTCACTTTGTGGGAGCTAAGTCTCTTCATCTCAGCAGGTTGTTGCTGAAATTTTTATCCATATCACTGTAAAAAACCTGAGCATTCATTTTAAAGGTTTTCCTGCAGTGAGATGTTCTCCACTTCTTTGATGTTATTTGCATCTGGAGTTAATTCACATTCAGAAGTAGGACTTCTGAATTTTCCTTAGGAAGAAGAAAGAAAAGGAAAAAAAAAGAGGAGAGATTGTTAGAAGAGGTATAACCTAAAAGGAGAAGGGAATGTAGAGTTAAGGACAGCAAACCTCCTGTGGATGAGATTGTTGTATGCAAAAGGCCTTCAGGTGGGGTATGTCTCCAGTGGCCTTGCTTGGTAAGCTGTAACCTTGGTAAGATGTCCTGGCAAATGTTGTGTTGATGTTTTGGATCTGGGAGAGGAATTTGATGTGGTTGCTGATGCTTCACTTCACAGAACTTAAAACATATTCTTTCTAGGCTCTTGGTCATTTATGCCTCCTCCCTTCCCCCTGTTCTTGTATCCCTCTTTCTTTCTTGACACATCCTTTTCTGTTGAGACTACTATCGAACTGATTTCAGTACTTTACAGAATTTAATTTGAAGTCCTCCTGACTGTTCCTTTGATCAGAATTCTATGTTTCTTTCCCTTTCAGACAAAATTAACACTGTAAGTAAAAGAACACTAGAAAGTCAACAGGAGAGATTGTAAAACATGTTCATTTAAACGTTTTTCTATTGTTTACTTATATTGCTGTGAAGTTTCATCTTAAAGCATATTAAAGTCATTGGCTCTTTGCTCCAAAATTATAAAAAAAAAAATTTTTTTAGGGTGGTTTGAATTTCCTAGTAAAATAATGAAAGCTAAAGAAACTCAGGTAGTGGCTTTGATTTCCTTTTCATAACTTCCTTCTTGAGGCTTGTTCAGATTTTAGTAAATTGTTTCTCAAGTTTATCTACACATGGATGCTGATGATATAGTAAGCTGGGTAACTAGCACTGACAAAAGGCTTTTGGATCAACAGATTTGATGGGTAATGTGAAAATCGTGGTGTAGATGCTTCTGTTTTTTCTTGATACTTCTTGTTTTCTGGCAGTATGGGCACTTTTGGGACTGTTATGTTTAAGAAATTATTGAAAAGACTGTGCAGTGCATTTGAATCACTCCTCTCCATATTTTTTTTCTTTCAAATGTGTATTTTCCAGGTCTAAAAAGAGCCAAACAAACAATCCCCCCTCCAAAAAACCCCCAAAAGAAAACAAAAACAACCTCCCTGATCTAAAACTCCCTCAACAAGCCTATATTAGGATTTAAACAATTGAAATCCTACCTTATGGTGTACATTGTTGTAATTGACACCTGCACACTTTTTATGAAAGGGAAAACTCCATACTTCTATCCAAGCAGCACACTGGGGGAAAAAAACCACGTACACTTCAGCGTATGAAAAAACCAAACCTAGAAATCTCCATCAGCCTTTTAAAGAGTTCTCTTGGACCTTTGAGTTTTCAGAAGTGTGGAAGAAACAAAAGGACTTTACATATTGTATTCTAGCAAGTATATTTTTGCATGATATTTTGGTGAAGATAGCTTTGGTGCTTTCTTTATTAATTTTCTTGGCTAAATTGTATTTCCTTCCTGGCAAAATTAAGTTACAAGTTTAGTTAAATGGATTTGGGGCTGATTAGAGACAAGGTGATCTTTAAGTAAGTCAGCTGCTATTTGTAGTTCATAAAGTTAGAGATAAATGTGTTTTGCCTTCTAGCTTTGCATCTAGATTGTCAATTAACTAATTCTACTTTATCAGAGAATTTGAGAACCCATTCTCTTATCTTTCAGGCTGATTCCGTAAAATAAGTTTGTGATATTTCTTCTGTTGTGACTGAAATAGAAAGCTGATACTTGGTGATACCTGAATAGAGTATGCACGTATTACATCTTGTCCTGGTGCTTGGTGAGAGTGGTTGTGCAGTTGCTGTTGAACAAATTATGTTTTCTTTTGACAGTCTGGATAATCATTTTGCTAGTTAGAGAAAGATTAGCATGGATAATTTTTAAGATTCAAACAGTTACTGAATTTTCATATGGCTATTCAGACTTACACATCTTAAGTTGTCTTCCTCATCTTTTCAAGCCACTCAGTGGGAGTTTTAAACCCCTTGTGTCAATCCATATGTATGCATTTTTGGTAGCTTTCTGTTGAAGCACCCATTCTGAACAAATAGCCATAGATCATACTGTTCTACTGAGTTTTGTGCGAGTACACAGAAATTCCACCAATAAATAGTTAAAGCAGCAAAATACTTGAGTGCCAGTAGCTTACAAGTAACTTTCACACCTGCAGTTTCTCTGCATCTTCTGACATTGGCTGTGTAAATAAACTATATTATGATGCTAAGGAAAAAGTGACTGTCTAGACTTGTTTTTGATTAAATAGATAAAAATACTGAACTCCTGTATTCTAAGTTGAATTGTTACTTTTGTCAGACTTGTATTTTGTTGGTATTTGTCTGAATTATTTAAACAACTACAGTTTGGGTCTGATTCTGTAATCCTCTAAGAACTGATTTCTACCAGTATGGAAGACTTCTCTTATAGTATAAAGGGTCTGGGTTAAGAAATTATTTTCTCTCTGTTTGCACAATTTCATTCACACTACCAATGCTTCATGTTGTGTTTAAAGAAAAAAAAAAATTTTTTTTTCTCAGCCTCTAGAAAGCACACTTGTATAGCTTTTGGTATTTTGTTCAGTTTAACATGGAAGATACTTATTTAGTATGTAAACTGTAAACACCTTTTTGGGAATGAAACTTAAATCAAATTTCACATTTTTATGCATGAAGATGTCAGTAGGCGAGTCAAAGCTAAAACCTTGCATGAGTTTACAGTAGTATCCCAACAAAAAATAATGTGCAGTTGCAGAAATATAGGAAGATAGAAATCTTCTGTGAGAAATGCACGAAGATCTCTGAAACAGAAGCCATGTCTCTGTTTTTAATCCAGTTTATTTTGTTGATTAATTGATTATTGGGAAGATAGATAATATTAACAACAGTGGATTCATAAGTGCTGGCTATAATTGAAAAATTTCAGTTTGTGTACTTTGAAAGCAAATATAAATACTTGATTTGCAATTAATGTTGTTTCCATTAAAATAGCACGGGACATTATTATTGTCTCAAATTTTGATAACGCTTGATTCTACAAAAAATGGGTTATGTTAAAGATGAAGTTGAACTTAGGTTATATTCTCTTTTATAACTTCTAGAAATATAAAGAGAAAGATAAACACAAGCAAAAATATAAGAAGCAGTCGGAGTCCTCACCATCCTTGGTTCCATCTCTTACTGTAACCACAGAGAAAGTAAGTCAATGTGTTTTTCCTCCTCTTCCACTTCAATTACTTATGTTGAAATTTCATGATGTAATCATTCCACTGTATATACAGGAGCTTTATAATGGCATAGATTCTATAATGATCAAGCACACTTGGTATTTTTTCCTGTAATGTAAAATCCTAGAACACTTTGGGTTTTATCATACGGAGAAAGGCTTAGAGCTTCATAATTGAATAGTGAGTGATTTAATGACCCCAGTCAGATGCCACTGATACTACAGTAAGTTTTATTTCATTGACTTATGTTTAATAATTTGAGAAGTTTTAGAAAAACTTACCTTTGAAATTCACTTGCGTCTACTGAGCTGTTACTGAACCTGTAAGCATTTAAGCTGGTAGTTATGAAATTAGAGCTCATGCTTCGTATACTTGTAATATCACATTGCCTTTTTAGCAGTCTGCTCCATTAGGTTCTGTGGTCTTTCCTTCCTGTTAATGTGCTAGCAAATACCTAACTCAAGGGGCAACATAGAGGGTTAAATAATGAGAGTACTCATTGTACTCTACAAGAATTGCTTTTGCTATCCACCAAAAAAATAACACTAATGGTGACATTACAGAGTGGACAGCAGTATTGAGAAATGGGTTTTCTGACTTCAAACTTGGAAAACATTTGTTCCATTCATGTGGGAATGTTTGACATCTGAGTTGGGGAATCATGGTTTGAATTAATTAGCCATCAGTATGTAGAACATTGTTTTTTAGCAAAGATGCTGAAGCTTGTGTTAACTGTATGTAGTTTGGTTGCTGAGATGCAATATTCAACAAATGTGTCTGTCTGCATATGGTACACAAAGACCTTGTCAGGACAGGGTAAAACAATTGAAATACCAACTTTCTCTAGTCTCTGGAAGTATTCCCTCAACTAGTGGTATCAACTTCAAGAATCGCAACCAAGAAAGTTATTTTTTTGGTACATTTTGGATATTTCTTTATTCTCAGTAGTAGGATTATTAACTTGAGGATGCGTACCTGTTAACATCCTATTAGCTGTGACTCGTGCTTCTGATAAATTAGTCTCGTTTCTGGTTCTGCTGTATTCTTTTTGAAACTTGTGTCAAGTGAGACTTACTACTAGTCAGTGGTTTTCTGAAACTCCCAATAACTCTTTATTTAAAAAAAAAAACAACCTCAAACAAAACAAACCCACAGAAAAAAAAAGCTAGTCAATTTGTCACTTTGCTGTTTTGATTTAAGAGCGATTAGACATTGCAGTCAGTGAGTGTGACAGTTTTTATTGAAATTAAGTTGTAGAATTCCTTGAATAGTATTGACTGGTCCATGCGATTTGTTATTTCATTTTATTAATTTGTCCTGAACATATTCCTGTTGAGTCTCAGACAATGCGTAAAATTCATAACCTGTAAAAGAGGCTTCTTGTGTGGGACCTTCCTTTAAACTCTACAGTTTTTGTTAGGTTTTGTGATACATATCATCTTACCTTTCTTGAATTGCATCCCTTTTGTGATTATCTAATCATCAACATAAGTTTTAACAAAAAATGATATTACTGTATATTTGTGTAAAAGTTAAAGAAAATATATTGAAATACTAGTTATTTTTGAGTCCTACCTATTAGGACTTTCAATGCTGAAGACACAGTTAAATTCTGTTTTTCTGCTAACCTCTTTTCTGGTTGCTTTGTTCTCCCTAGACTTTTCCTAATTACAAGGTTTACGACTCAATGGTGTACAGTTTAAGGTGAACAAGAGTAAAATCCCATTTTTAGCAGACCTCTATTTAATCCAAGTAAAGAATGAAAATCTTGCTGAGTTGTTGGCCATACTGTTAATGGAGATTGTACTATGTATGTATGTATAGCAGGTCAAATGTATTTTTGTAGTTAAATTGATAGGATTTGTAATAGGAACATTTTAGATATTTTTATGTTCTTTTGAATACCTAAACCTCACGTCTTTATAGTTTCAAGAATCATTAAATAGATAACATTACAAAAGAAAGCCTTTCTATGGTTAGTAGCAAGGTAGAGCTAGAGCAAATACTGACGAGAACAGAAACTGTAATTCTAGAACTAAAATTATAACTGCATTAAACTAAAACAGAAGTAGTCATCGTGGAATTTAAATATCAACACGTGTCCTTTTAGGTTTGGGTTTTTTAAAAATCTTTTGCATCTTCTGTTTTCTTCTACCCATCTGCTTAATTTTCTGCCTTTTATAATGCTTCAGATGTCAGGAAAATTGGTGTTCAGTTGTTTTTAATGAAATTACTAAGTTTTTTTTTTTTTTTTTAAAGTATCTACTCAATATTTGGAAGTGATTCTTTTCTGTGGCTAGTTCCTTCAGTTATCTTTTAATTTTTTTTTCCTAACTCCCTTTGACACCATTTACATGCATTTGCTTTTCTAGGTTATAAATCCATAGTGTGTTTCCAAAAAAATTGAAATTTTAGTAATAAAACAAGCTTTGTTTTTCTTCTGAGATAAATACTTGGTTCAGAATATTGTATTAATATGTTACTTTTGTGTGTCCTTTTACATAGAATTGTCAGAATTGATTTGGACTTGATGTCTTTTTCACAGCAGTCTGTCTTGCAGTGAATATGTTATTTTATCATGGTATATAATAATTTCTGCTACCATATTGTTCCTGTGGGGTGAACTGGAATTTGAAATGAATTTTGTTTTTCCTTTTTAAAGAAGTTAAATCCTGTGTGATAACAGTAGTAGTGACGTTTTATGCAGGTGG
Source organism: Haliaeetus leucocephalus (assembly GCF_000737465.1). Classification (NCBI taxonomy): domain Eukaryota; kingdom Metazoa; phylum Chordata; class Aves; order Accipitriformes; family Accipitridae; genus Haliaeetus; species Haliaeetus leucocephalus. Next base: position 9,838,229 of record NW_010972436.1, read on the forward strand.
TGCCTTAAAGCATGTTTTTATCTGGATGAGTGGCTTCTTAAGATAGATTCTTGAAAGGCTACAGAGTAAACTGTGGATTTACATTATGTGAGTTAGTATAATTGGCTCGGCTGTTTGTTCTGCAAAATTTAATTCCAAGAAATTTTACTGAGGTTCCAGTCCAAATACTGTCATGAGATAAGAATATGCCGTTTGAGAGGCATTTTTGTGCATCCCTGTAATGTCTCAGTAAACACTGCTTAGTTTGGATCAGTTAAGTTTGAAAAAGTTTGAAATAAATTCTTAACTTCTCTTTGATTAATGTACTAACAAATTTATCACTTTTCTTTTTGGGCATAGATACAGAATGTGTTAAGAAGGACTAAAATAACAGGAATTTGAGTTCTCTCTCTACTGTTTCTTCTGGCCTTCCTCTTAGTTGGGAAGAGCCATCAGCCTTATATTTAGTCCTCATAAATGTTTCTGTCTCAGACTTTGAGCTTTGGCTTGTATTGAGAGTTTAAAAATATGTGTGGTTTAACAGGTCTAGAAAAATGCAGTGTCCTTTTGGGGTGTGTGTGTGTGTGTGTTATTAAAACAAAACTCCAAAACATAGATGTACACAAAGATATACAAGACAGTGTATCTGCATTCACATTGTAGTCAGTAACCAAATGAAAGATACTGCAAACAGAAAGTACAGCTGTCTGAATTTTATCTGTAGTAGTAGAGATGATGATGCTAACCCAGTGGGATGGGGAAGAGAATCAGGGAAAAAAGTAAAGCTTGTGGGTTGAGATAAGAACAGTTTAATAGGACAGAAAGGAAGAAAGTAATAATGATAATAATACCAGTAACAACAACGATAGGAATATACAAAACAAGTGATGCACAATGCAATTGCTCACCACTTGCTGACTGATGCCCAGTTAGTTCCTGAGCAGCAATCCCCCTGCCAGCCAACTCCCCCCAGTTTATATACTGGGCATGATGTCACATGGTATGGAATACCCCTTTGGCCAGTTTGGGTCCGCTGCCCTGGCTGTGTCCCCTCCCAACTTCTTGTGCCCCTCCAGCCTTCTTGCTGGCTGGGCATGAGAAGCTGAAAAATCCTTGACTTGGTATAAACATTACTTAGTGACAACTGAAAACAACAGTGTGTTATCAACATTATTCTCATCCTGAATCCAGAACATAACACTATACCAGCTACTAGGAGGACAATTAACTCTATCCCAGCTGAAACCAGGACACCTTCTCTGTGTAAGAGTACCACCTTATACATCTGTATTAGGGCTAACAGCTTCTCAAGCCTTGGGTCGTACTGTGTATAGCAAGAATGATTACTATGCCTTTACCATAAATCTAAAGCTTTCCCAGCAGTTTTAAGACTTGCTACAGATGGGTGGTATAACTCTTCAGGGTGCACAGAGTGATATATGGGGGGCATAAAAATGACAGTAGTGCTCTGTGCACCAAGTCGGCAATGTGAAAGTGTGCTTTTTGGAAAAAAACCTGCAAACTGGTTTATGGGAAGCATAAAGGAACCCTGATACATACAGAGTTAGCTTGGTAATTGCACTAGCAAATACTGATTCATTTTTTGAGAACAGGATTAACATTCATGAAATAGTCGAGTCCTCCTAGATAAACAAAGGAATGGAGTTGGGTGACAGCATTGGGGGAATCTCCTTTTTGGGCGATGTCTGTACTGAAATGAAGGAAAATGACTGACTGCAGTGTGCACAGTGAAGGGGGGAGTCTCGAGTAGTATATTCCATTTAAAAAGCACGTGCTGGGAGGGGACAGCATTGTAAGCTTGGGTGGCCTGCAGAGGCTGAAGTCGGTCAGTAATTAACCAAAGGTGTTCTGCTTCTATCCTCAGATCCTTGCTCCCTACCACACTTACTGTCCTGACCTCAAAAAAAATCCAAAACAAACGAACAGTATAACTTTGCCATGGCATATTAAGGTTTTTCTGAGACATTTCTATTAGGCCTTTGTCTTTTAGAACTTAGCATTTTAGAAAAGCAGTTTGTTCAGTGGTGTGTAGGTTATTGTATGAACCAATTAGCTTAATAATCTAAAGTTTGTGCTGCAGTTTCACCTTAAATCCTATTGCATATCTTGTGGATTCTCAAAGCAATTGATGTATGTGTATCTGGTTTAGGGCACTTTGTTGCAGTTAACTCCTTAAAGTAAGGAATATAAACTGTGGAAAAAAAAGGACTGACCAAATGATACCAATTTTGCTTTGCTTAGGGTATATTGCATCATATTAGTGTTCAAGATATTCTGAGTAAGTGTGTAGGTTTCAGTATACTTTACAGCACCTTCTGAAATGCAAATACCTGTTGGAATGCAAAATTTTCAAAAGCAGAACTGTGATGTGCATGCATGTGCACCAAAATCTAAGAGCAGGATTCAGACTTGCAGTCGAACCAAGTCTCTGCACGGTACATGCAAATTAATGCCTACTTGTCATTGCCTGGCCCTAGCCAGTCTGTAAAGCTATGTTAAGCTCTTTATTTCCCTTTTAGATAAATAAATAAATAAATCCTGCAGTAATGGGGAAGAGGTACTAGATAACATCAAACTATGATTGTCGATACCTATAATTGTCCTTGCAATTAATATTCAGCTGAGTGGATAGGAGATAAGAATTAGGAAAGGAGGGTTTTGGGTAAGAGGAGAGAGAAATCCTGGATCCTAGAAAAAGCCTGACTTTTGGTTTGGGTTATGGCATGTCTGGAAACCCTTTGTTCAGATGACCCAGATTTGAACCACTGCTTCTTGACTCGAGTCACACATCAGTTTCAGGAAAATTGAACATACTTGTGGACTGGAATAGTTCAGAAAGTTAACTACTAAACTTAGAATTGGCACCACCTTCATTAGAAACACTTAGCAGTATAACAACATGAATTTGAGGTAAATTATTTTTAACATTGTACTTTAACAGACTTAAACTGATTTTTCTTCACTGTTATTCAGAAAATCCATAATATATTTTTATTGCAGTTCATAATAATTCATACAGTGTGGTATGCAAACAGATCGAAATTTTCATCTTCCTCAAAGCTTGCGTATTTAGTTGTCTTCTGGCATTTGCAACTGAAAAGTAAGTTCTGTATAAATGTTTTAGCTGTTTTAGTAAACTATGGAAAACTTTTTCTACCACCTATACAAAGATGTATGTAAAGATGAAGAAATGTTCTGCTGTAGGCCTAAATTCGGCAAGCATCACAGTCGGGGAAGAGAAAATGTGTGTATATGCTCAATTTTAAGAGGCATGTGTTTGTGTAGTCTTTAATGGAGATAAATTTAGATACTATTTTAAACTCTTCTCTGTAAAGAACTGAAAAACAAACTAAGCTTGTTTTGAACAGATGAGTAGCTTCTAGGTTTGATCCGTATTTTTTGTTGAAGAAGCTTTATACAGTCAAAAGGCTATGTTACTAGCTGTTTTCAGTATAAATAACAGTAGAATATTATTTCCTTTTTCCTACTTTTGCTTTCATTTTCTTTCTTCTGATATTAAAATTCTGCTATTGCAACAATTTTTTTTTTAAATATGAAAATAATTATTCCTTTGTGTGGTTTCCTAATGCTGTGCACGCAGTTTCCCTGCCTACCTCTTTACTTTCTCTGAACCTATTTTGACTATTGTTCACCAATATGAACAATTCTGACAAAATTTAATGGCAGAATAACAGGCCTAAAGATAAAATTTTTGAAAGCCCTGTGAAGAGTTTATGGGTGTAGGAGAAGGGCCAAAGTTCCTGGGGATGAGTGTGAGTTGAAGAATAAATCTGCACTGGGAGCTCAAGAGTGTGTTAAGGCTTTTTCCTTCCTGTCAGGCAGCAGGTTTGTAGTAGGTAGCCAGTCATTCCTGCATGTGTCTTGGCCAACTAGGTCTCATTTGTCTTCTTTACTTGATGATAATTAAGGAACTGGCTGAATGGGATGGTTCAGATGGCAGGGAATCCTAGAATGATGATGGGAAGTGAAGTCATAAGGGGCAGTTGGGCTTGTTGGAGTTGATTTTGGTTCAGTGTTGAGATTATAAAGTCTTAAAAATGCAAGTTCTTAGGTTCTGAAGCCTTCATCAGTTCCACTGCTGATGGAACAATGTTTCCAGTTTGACAAAACAAACTGCATAAAAATTGTATTTTTGGAAAAGCATTTAAAGTCTCATTTTTTCTTTTTAATTTTTAATTTTAAGCAGTAAAATAACAATATCCTGTTTAAATAGTATATAAAGACTGTGTAACCATAGATTTGAGATTAATCCATTGACCTCAGTGAAGTAAAAATTTCAGCCAAAGCTGACATTATTTTTATGCATTTTTTCCACAAGACGAGGTTTTATGCGCTTCAGTTGTTTGTTGAAAATCTTGACAATTCAGTTTATGTAACTCCTGCTGGTGCTAGTTACCTTAATATTTGAACATATCCAAATTTATTTGAAAGAATGGGTTCTTTTAAACAGTTCTCTTGTTATGTTTTTCTGTGTGACCTAACTGTTTCTTTTCTCTTGCTTCTTCTCTCTTATCAAAACGCTAGACGTACACGAGCACTAGCAACAACTCCATGTCGGGCTCCTTGAAGCGGTTGGAAGATACCACAGCTCGATTTACAAATGCAAATTTCCAGGAAGTTTCTACACACGTTTCAAGTGGAAAAGATTCTTCAGAGGCTAGAGGGTCAGAGAGCAAAGGGAAGAAGTCTGCAGGTCACAGCTCAGGTCAGAGGGGAAGAAAGCCTGGTGCTGGAAGAAATCCAGGATCAGCTGTGACTGCAGCTAGCCCTTTTCAGCAAGGTATTAATTGTTATGTGGTAATGCGACCTCTGCTTTGACTTGAATTGGAAATCTTACATATTTAAAACTTAAAAAGTAGTTCATACTTCATCCTCAATAATGAGAATGTTGTTTCACTTTAGGGGGGGAAAACCTTTTTTTCAGGGAAAAAGTCTTTATTGTCATAACATGAAAAAGAAGGTCATGCATCTTTAAAGGGCAAAGCTGATGCTTTTGTTTAGACTATTAAGGTAGTCTCTTTAACTGCTAAAACCAGAAGTTTATGTGCTTAAAAGTTAGTCTGGGGTAAAATTTAACATATGAATTTGAGTCTAGGGGTCTTTCTTAGCTCTTTAAGGGAATAATACTAATGTTTTTTAGTTAGTGCATATTAGAACAAAACTGGACTACCTAATGTATAGGATGCGGTGGCCCCTAAATAATTTTTCAAGATGCAGATGTTTAAAATATACCATTTTCTTCAAGATGAAAGACCTTTTTACTTTTATTTTTTTTGTCATTGAAATACATAAACAGAAGAAAAATGTTATTTTGAAACACAGCAAACTAGACCATCTATAAACTAATTGTTTTTCCATAATTTTCACTGTGGTATGTAGTAGCTGATTGTCCTTTCTGCTTTATGATGTTGCTCTTCCTTTGAGTTTATTTATGCAGTGAACACTTCTAAATTTGTCTAGAACTCCTTCAATATTTCCGTCTTTTTTATTTGGGGGGAAAAAAAAAAAAAGGAAGTGTGGGGTTTTTTGTTTGTTTGGTTGGTTTTTTTATTCTCAAAACTTTGAAAATTTCCCTCTTGAATCCTGCATTTAAAGAAAAATCTTGCTCACTGCAGATGACAAAATAGATCTTCACTATGTGCATGTATTTTCTTTAAAGCTGCATTAAGTGAACTTGATGTAACTTATTTAAAATACAAACCAACAATGTTCTTATGATTTCTAAATTGCTGTATTAATGTAAATTATATTCTAAATGGAATTCTTAATAATGTTTAATGGAGTACTAATGATAAAAACCTAATTTTTAAAGGACTTTTTTAATACCTACTGTTGTATTTAGGAGTATTTTCTTGACAGGATAGTCATCATTAGTCTGAGTTCTACAAAACAGTACCCACATGCACCGACCCATATGAAATAACTGAATTTCAGTGAAAGTAGATGTTTGTATTTCCCAAGTGTATTCCATTTTCCACCTTGTGTGCGCTAACACAGTGATTAAATGACTGCATTCCAAATATTGCAGAAGCGATGTAATTCTATTACACAAAAGATCTTTATGGTTCTCTGACAGTGCTAAAGAAGTCTTAAAATGCCAATTTTATACACTTTTCTCCACTTCTTCTCCTGTCCTTTTGAAAAATACCTCTTCTGTGGAACACCTCCTCAGCCAGGGTGAATTAAGTGCAATTGCTGTTCCCTTGACCTGTGTCAGACCCTTGATTTAGGTAGAATGGTAAGGAAGATTGCAGGGATGGTGTAGACGTGATCATAGCACATTTCTATCAGCCTTCTTTTTATATATGTGTATGTTTAAAAATACCTGCTCTGACTTGCACCAAGTGTTTGTTGTGGCCTCAGAACACGAGGGATGTCAAAGTTGCCCAAGTAGCAAAGTTGTTATTCTCCTTTTATTCATTTTCACCTTGTTTGTGCCCCAAATTCAAATCTGAATCTCAGACAGGAATCTGAGAATCAGATTGAGCAGAGTGAATATCAGTAGGAGAAGCAATGCGTTATCTTAAAAATAAGTTCTTTAGCTCTTGGTAACACTTTTCATAAAGTCCTTGTACTTTGAAGGTTTGTATTCTAAGATATAATCTTTCCCATCAATTTTCATCAACTACAGGAAAAAAAAATTGTACTTTTTCTTTCTTTTTTTCTTTTTTAGGAAGCTTTTTGGGCACTCCTGGGAGCATAAAGTCATCTTCTGGAAGTTCAGTTCAGTCTCCCCAGGATTTTTTGAGTTTTACAGACACAGATCTTCGAAGTGAGAGTTTCACGCATTCTCAACAGGCTTCCTCAACCAAAGATGTACATAAAGGAGAGGCTGGGAGTCAAGAAGGGGGTGTCAATTGTTTCACTTCCTTAATTGGTCTCCCTTCATCATCGGCTGTTTCCCAGTCTAAAAACTTTGACAGCTCGCCTGGAGACATAGGTAATTCAAGCCTTACTTCTACAGCATACAAACGAGCTCAAACTTCTGGAATAGAAGAAGAAACTGTGACAGAGAAGAAACGGAAAGGAAATAAGCAAAGTAAACATGGGCCTGGTAGACCCAAAGGAAATAAAAGTCAAGAAAGTATTTCCCATCTTTCAGTTTCTTCTGCTTCCCCAACTTCATCTGTGGCATCTGCTGCAGGAAGTGTGACAAGTTCTGGTCTTCAAAAATCTCCAACTTTGCTCAGGAATGGAAGTTTACAAAGTCTTAGTGTTGGCTCATCTCCAGTGGGTTCAGGTAGGCATTTATTGGATTTGTTTTCTTACCTCAAAATACGTCTTTAATTATTTTAGTCGTAATTCTGAGTATGCTTTTCAAGAACAGACTATCATTTAAAGAAACTTGAAAGTAGCATTGTGGAAAAAAAGTAAAAATTAGAACATGACTGTTGGAAGAATAAGTTTTGTTCCATGTATAGGTGCCACTGTGCTGCAGGTATCTGTAGTAGATTGACCTGTGTATTGACTTCTATGCTATATAAATGCAGGTTTTGAGACTGTAAGGGGGAAAAATAAGTTGCATGAAAGTAGGTTCTTTGGAAATTGTGTGTGACAGGTTTAGCTAAAATAAGTGATACTTTATACAGGCTATATTGTCTATATGTTCTGTTTCATAGAGAAAACAAAACCAGCACTCAAGCATGTCAGCTGTGCTGAGTATGTCCCTCAATTATTTTTTCCCAGTTTAGCTTAACTAAAAATCAGAATGTCTATATGGACAATTATAATTTTAAACATGTAAAAGGATACTCTGAATCTGGACCCCTGTGTAGCTGGATGACGTTTTCATATTCTTCTGTGCTCTTTAGCAATTGAAGTTGGCTGGTTTGTTCTTCCTCTGTTCTAAATGTTATGTGCAGTGAGAGGCTTTCTGTTCCCAGTAAACCTGTGTGTGGAATGACCTTGCAGAATACTGTATCTACCAAAGTCTCTGTTGCTTTGAAGTTTCTTTCGAGGCCTTTGTGTTTCAATAAAAAAAATAGCAAACTATCTGACACCTTGTTTTTGTAACTTTGAAATTTTGTCCTTTCTGTTGTTCAAGTGGATTTTTTGCTTAATTTTTCTTTTTTTGGGGGAAAGAGGAATGGAACTTAAATATTTGCTTGTGGGCAGGGTTTAATGCTTTTATAGTGTATATTTTCATGTATAAGCAAGAGATGCTTTAAAAATATATGTGCTTCAGGAAACAAAACACTTTGTATTTGTTTCAGAACAAGGCAGGTGGCAGCTATATTAAAAAAATATTTTTCCTGCATTGAAATCAATAGGGAGAAATGGTGTGTGACAAAACTTCCTAGTTCACTGTCCATCTTTTTGATTAAAATGCAGTTTTAAAAACATGTCAACCTTGTATCTGTTATGGACAGAGATCATCCAACAGGTATAGATCAGTGTTCTGATTATTTTAGTATGAACTTTTGTATTCCTTTGTAATCCCTTTGAGGTTCATTATGTATTGTTGTAGTTGGGGTAACAGATGGAATTACAAGACCTTGGTTTGAAGTGAATGACCCATGTTTCCCCTCTTATATTTGTCTTAGGTATTCTGGTCTTTTCAGCTCCTAGAACAGGCTTTTCCCTGGCCAGGTCCATCTTTGCTTCCTTTGTCCTCTTTACATCTCACTCTTCCATCTATAAAAAGCCAGTGATTATGTTAAACTCTCTTTGTAAAAAGCTTTGAAATACATGGATGGAAATACCGGGTAGGTTTTATTACCTTTATCATGATATTCAGCCTATAGTTTCACCTTTGTTAAGCATACTTAGATTCTTGCTAGCCAGCATTAGACCTGTCCTCTAAATCAGTGATATTTTCTGAAGGTGCCAAAGAATACCAATGAAAAACAAATGAATGAACATTATCCATAAACAAAATCACCCCAACAAAAACTAGAAAACCCAAAGAAACAAAAACAGATGGGATGTCTTTGCCTTCAAGCATGAGCTCTAAATTTATCCAGAAACTTCTGCTTAAGTCTGAGCATATTGTTTTAATGTACTCTTCTTCCTGATTTCCACTTTTTCTTATGGTTTTAGTGCTGCTTTCCTCACTTCATCATAAGTGTTTTCTGGGTTTAGCAGTCCATTTACAACTTTGTTACAATGAGGAAGGGCGTATGAGTATTATCAGTATTATCAGAAACATACATTTTCTCAGGTATGATATGCTGATGTTTCTCTTTGAAATGTGTCTATATTGTCTACTAACAAAATCTGACAAGTGAAGCTAAACAATTTGACCCAAAACCCCAAATAAGTTTGTGCATGTAAATGTAGTGAGAGAAAATGCAGGGGAAGTCAAGCCAAAAAGTTTTTTTACTGACTCTTACTTGGAATTGCCTTGTTACTTCAAAGAAGCAGAATCAGGAATGAGTTAGACCATAGTAAACAAAGCTTTTAAGGCACTTTTTCAAAAAATGTCTTCCTAATTTTTTTTTTTAAATAACCTTCTTAACTGCAGCTGTCTTAAGCTACTATTCTTTTTCCATTTTCTTAAGAGTACTTGTTGAAATCCATAAAAATGATGAAAGTCATTACTTCACAGATGTATGATAATCCTGTTCATAATTAATGTTCAAATTAGGTGAAATGTGAAGGAAAGCTTATTTTAAAAGGTAGATTCATCATGTGCTATTTATACATAATTAAATGTCTTCCATAAAACTTTTATTCAGAATAAGTACATTCAGCTCATTTTGTGAAAATATTTGTCCTCTCGAAACTTTTTTCCAGTCCACAGAATTTCTGTTTTCCTGCTTAATAAGAACAGAGATGTACCATGAATAGTAAGGCCATGTAATTGAAAGCTGTTACAATGCATACACTCAGGTTGTATTACAGTTGCCATGCAACTAATCTGATATGTTCAAAATTTTGAGCACTTAAATGTCCAATCTTAATGCTCTTTATAATTTTTTCTGAAATGTATTTATCATCTGATAGGAAACACTTTTAACAGTGTACTCAAAGGAATGAAAAGTAATTTAAAAAAATGAAATAAAATTTGGTTGGTAGGGTGATAAGGAATTTTTATATTAAATTAACATTTTTCTAGTACATCTGTTCCTGTTAAAAGAAAGAAAAGCTTCCTTAGCCAGTAGCAGCTTATTTACAAACCATGCTTCTCTTTCTGCTGGAAATTCACAAGTACTGTAAGTTTATTGTCTAAGAAGACATAAGTCAGTTGTCAGTGGGAGTTATATAAAGTTGATACCAGTTCCCCCAAAATGGGACTGGTCTTTGGAGTGATTTCAGGATCTGAATTTTTTAATGGGGGAGGGTTTCATCTGAACTCTACGATTTTATAGAGCTATTTAACTTTCTAAGTCACACTAGTATTTTCAGGATCAAGTTAATTCTCAGCATCCTTCTAGGGAATAATACTTAAAGATTTCTAGTCTGAAGTATTGTAAAGCAGTGATCCCTTCTGCTGAAGATGTTTATTTTTTTCTTTTCACAACAATGGTTATTAAAGAACGGAAAACCTTCATCCAGGGATTGGAAGAGATGAGTAGCATCTTGTCCCAATGCTTATCTCTGCTAGTAGTAGATTCCAAGATCAAATGTTTCTTTTACCATACTTGCACTTTATTTCAACAATACTGCAGAAACTAATAAGGTGGTGGGAAGAACAAAATAACTGTTACGGTAAATAACTTTCATACGTTCTGTATTTTTCTGTCAAGCAGTTTGTGCAGACTCTGGCCCCTCTTTTTTTGGAGTATACTCCAGTGTGTGAAGAACTTTCTGAGAATTCGTGTCCCACAGCAATAGGGAAAAAATAATTTTGTGTGATGTACAGTACCTTCTAACATTTGTGGAATAATGCAGCAAGGTAAATGAAAAGCAATCAAGTGTCAGAAGTAAACTGAAATTTCTGTTTTATGGTAGCTAAAGTTCTTGCACAGTTATCTTCCAAGTTCTGCATAGGTACTTGCTGCTGGAAGAATTACGGTGCTTCAAGCATATAAGGATGCTTCTCTGTCTTTCCTAGTTCTGTTCTTGATTTCAAGTGTACAACAAATTGTATAGTATCAGCTTCAGTTGCTTAGGACTTCAGAGGATCATTTGTTTCAATATTTTAATTTTTGCATAATTGATTTTATGCCCTTACAAGTACTGTAAGCCCTACAGGAGCTTATAAAGCAATTCTTTTTTTCCCTAAGAAGACTGGAGAAGGTTGAATTCCAAACTGGGCCTCTTTCAGCACCCTCGCTCTGCCCATCTTCTGGAATTCCTTTGTCACAATTGAGGCAACCTTATAATTTGTCTTCCTACATTTTTATCTCTACATCATAAGTATTCAACCCTTGACCAGTCTTTGGTATACTCTACTCTGGTTGGTAATACTAGACAGTTTTTGGAATAAAGGACATATCCGAACCCAGTATTGTAATATAGCAATAGTTCAAACTCTGATTTAGAAACAGTTAATGTTTTTTGGCACAGGCCCCTCTGGGTTGATTTTATGTCTTGTGCAGTCAAATTTCAGCTTTATATAGGAGTTAAATGCTTCAGCTTAGTCCATATATTTTATTCTCCTTTCTTTTCTGATTCAAGCAGTGACGAAGCCTCTGCCAAGTGTTGTGCTCCTGTGCAAGGAGATGATCTTACTGTTAAGCTGTCATACTGGTGATGTAAGAGAACTGTCAGCTTCAAAGTAGATGAGTAACTTGAAATCATTCTCATTGAGATACTGAATCCCTCAGAGCTTGTGTTAAATCTTTGTGATGTTATGTTTAAACTCCTGTAGCCTTTGACTTAATAGTTAAATCTGTTGGGAGAAAGAGTTTACTAAAAATTATCCTGAAACAGTTTGTGCTATTACATTTATCTGCTAGGTGCCCCAGAAGCCAAAGCAGAAAAAGAAGTCTTGCTGTGTTAAAAAGCCAGTTCGTATTCCAGAGGACACAGAAGGAAGAAATTGATGTTAATAGATATTAATGACCTTTTAGGAGTCAGTAAACGGTGTAGAAAACACACAAGGCAAAATTTCATGTGCAGAGAATTTAATTCTTCATATTTGAGGCTCAACAGAAATGGTGTTGGTTTGATACAGGATTAAAATGTTAAAATTGATGATTGTTGGTGTAGAAAACACGGAGACATTCATCAAGTAATTGGGAAGAAATCACATGATGAGGTAGTAGCAGCTTATGAAAATGGGGGTTATCATGAAATGGATTCCCCAATCAATGTTCTTAACTAAAACAGGTGTTAGCAGCAGCTACAGACAGAAGTAATAAATTGGCATTTCCTGATGATGAGTACCTCATATTTTCATGTTTTTAGACTGTCAGTGTTAAATTTCAGTGAGTCTTTAAAACTTTTGAAGTTGTAGGAGACTAGCAGATAGTTAGGTAATTAGGATGTTTGATACAAGAAAGATGTTGAGATGTAAAGATGTAATGATTAATGACAGTTATTGTGAGTTATGGAAAATAACTTATTGGACTTTTTTTGTATTTTTTTTGAAATAAAAGCAGTGGTATAGTAGATGTCTACGTTTCAATTGATACAGCATAACATTTTAAATAGAGACCTGTAATGATAGGAAGCCAGCAAATCTTTGCATTAAATGTAGTTAATGGGTAAGTCTCAATTTAATTTTGATCAGGGAATTATTAAATCAAAGTGTTTACTTTGGGGTTGTGTTATTTCCCTGTGCATTAGTTATCAACCTTATGCTAGTTATTGCAAAATTCTGCAATTTCTGAAAAAATCTGGGTATGAGGTCAGGGTAAAATGGATCTCTTGGTATGCAGTACAAACTAAGAGTTGTGTTGGTGGAGCTAAAGTAAAAGATGACATCTAAGAAAGATGGATGTGTACTTCCAGGATAAGGATGGTGGTCTTTGGAAGGAAGGGCTGAAAAGAAAAAGGATAAAGCTGAATAATCAGTTATGTCTGAGCTTCTAGTGCTGAGCTGTGTTTAATTTGAATGCATAAACAGCAAACTAATGAGAAAGGTAGCTCTGTGTTCAGCAGAGTGCATCTGGTCTTCAGATACTGTATCTAGTTCTGCTATCTGCTGTGTGTAAAGAAGAGAAAAGCCACAAGAAGGATTCAAGGACTGGAAAAAGCACATTATTGTAGAAAAGCTTAGGAGTGAGTTTATCTGACTATTGATATCAATCATATGGGGAACTGAAAACTGATACTGTAATGATCCTTAACCTAACAAAAAAGATAAAACATGATCAAGTGAGAGCAAGTAATAGCTGAACAATTCTCAGTAATGATTCTGAAAATTTAGAGGTAATATGTCTCCTAGAAGATACAGTTTAGTCAAGTATATTTGTTGGATTTGCCGGTGCGGGAAGTTCTAGAGCTAAGAATCAAATGATGTGCTCACAGAGATTCTTGCATGGCTCTTATGTATGAACCTAATTCTGTGCTGTATTATCCCTTTGATTTCTAAAAGAAAAATCAGCATGGTGTATCAGTTTGGCATAGAAAATGGACTGTAACTGGGCAAATAATGCATTCCATTAGTTAGTAGGGAATTGTCAGGCAGTATGGGTCTGCAGAAATGAGTTCCCAACATGGTATGTTCTATGCTTTTATCAAAGATTGGGAAGAAATTAAGAAATCTTTGCTGCTTGCTGTGAGGGTTCACGATGGTTTCTAAAAATGTAGTAAAAAATGTACTCAGGTATAGTGAATAATAATTCATTTTTTTAAGAAAGTTTTGTACAAAAAATACTGAACAATGAACCTTATAACAGAGATGTGTTTTGAAAACAGTTATGAAAAACTTCTGAATAATGATAGAGAACTGAACATTATCTTATATTGAGATGCTTTAGGAAGAAAAGGCTATTGTCATTCCTGTAATACTCATTTCAAGAAGGGATAGAAAAGTTATATCACTTGAAATTACTCCATAAATATTGCAGGTAGCAGAGTACTATATTTAATTCTGGTATTAATTTCCTCCTAAAATATGAATATAGGAAGGTTGAGAAGAGTCATACAATGATCAAGATTTTTAAAATATCCTTTTCAGAGATTTTTAAGCTCTTTGATAGACTGAAATACCTTTAATTTGAGAATATTTCAGTTTACAAAAATGGTTAAAAGCATGATCATAATTGTTATACAGGAAGAATTAATATTTCTGGTCCAGATTTTTTTTTTCATTGGTAATTGCATACTGCATACTGGTAATTGCCCCATTTTCTGTTTTTATAAAAAAATGTTGACAGAAAAATACAGACCTATAGTGTTTAATTAGATGGGCTGCTGAAAACAAGAAATGTTCAGCCTTTCCACCTTTGAAGTCTCCAGGCTGCCTGACTTTCTGTGGAAGCAGTGGTTTGTGCATTAGATACAAATCGGCTCCCCTGTGAATGTCGCAAGACTAGAAACTCTTGGAGCATTGCTTTGAAACAAAACTTGATTTAAAACAAAACAAAGTTACCCTTTCTCAAAAAATTGTAGGTTTCTTTGGGGTTTCATTTTGTTTGTTTGTTTGTGGTTGGGTTTCTTTTCTTTTTTTCTCCTTTTTTTTTTTTTTTGAGCGAAAACAGATGTGAGGACTTTCTGAAGTGAAAAAATGTCTCAGGGAAGGGAAGCAAAGTTCTAATAACTAGGTTATAGCTTGGATGTCAAGCTGCCTAGGCCTGTTTTTATTGGAGAAGATCTTGGCAGCTGTGGAAGTGAGATTTTAGCTGACTAGTTAATTGTTGTATGAGAATGTAAGTGTCTGTCAGGTTAAAATGGAAATCTTGAAGATTATATACTTGAAGCTAGATTCCCAAATTATGGTGTGACTCTGGTCATAAGTTTCTAGTTACATTTCAAAATAGATCATAATTTGTTTATTTATTATGCTCTGATAGTCAACAGCAAATAGTATGTTTAGATTATGAACGTGTAATACATTTCAGATTCTAAAAAAAAACAAGGAAGCAAAACACAAATTAATATGGGAAAGGGAATGTGTATTTTCTTGCGTTCTTGTTTAGGTCTTTCTTTCATTTAAAAACAAAATAAAGATTTTGGTAGTTACTTATTTCAGGAGAAAGACATAATTTAAACAGCTGAGCAAAAAGATGTAATTAATTATAAAGTGTTTGAAATCTTGTTTTTATTCAACCTTTGTGAATCTTCTACCCAAATATGAATTTCATAATTAATAAAATAAATTCTGTAGGTCTATATTTTTGCCCATACAGAATTATTTGCAGAACTGGTATCTAAATATGATCTTTTAGAAACATAATAAATATCTGTATGAATACATTGGGTCTTTAGTAGTTGTATCTCTATTGGCAGAGAAGAAAATGGGCTGGGGGGGCTTAAAGGCTTCTTAAATTGTTGTACTTACTAATTTTCAAATTTAGCTATAAATTTTTCCTGTTTGGTGAGGGAAGGTTTTCAAAGAAGTCTATGAGCTTTTTGTAAACCGTTTGCTTTTAGATTATATTTGACCCATAAGCCTATGAAATGCCTTGTATATATTTAGTGTTAGGTTTGAATTCCTAATAAAAACTCACTTATTTTAGGCCTGGGTAGTCCGGGTAAACTACACTGTATGGATGAGATCTGGCTGACAGCTTTGCTGTTATTGTTGCCTGCATAGCGAACAAAATAAATTGCCTGCTTTTCTAGGGGTTGATTATCTTTGCAGGTACACGGAGTAAAAATATATGGTGTTATCATTATTATATTTAAAAAAAGGCAGAAAGGGAAAATGTATTGAAACTTCCAGTTTTGTGCTTCAGTTATGTTAGTTCTTTAGCTCTTTTTATAAAAGCGAGAATTAGAATTTATAATAAGACAGAGCAGGAGAACAAGGAGACACTCTGAAGCAATTAAGTTTTCTATCCTATCAGGTGTCTTTGTTGCAGATCTTGATATTTGCTTTAGAGGTGTATCCCTTTTCTGAAGATCAAGGAAATATTCCTTAAATGAAATTCTATTGCTGCATGGAAAATGAAGTGAGATACAGGTGTTGTTTGCTTACTTGTAACTGTTTAGGATCTCCTTTAAAAATTAGACTGAAAAAAACCCTTTGATAATAATTTTGTATCCATAGCCTTTTAAATTAAAATATACATCTTTTTGAGTGTGAACATTTTTCAGCATCTGGAGTCAATTTACTAGAGTACGGCATTCTTTGTAAGTCAAGTGCGAGATAGCAATCAGTCTTTTAACTCCATAAAATCTGTTAAAGGTGACAAGGGAACATAAAAAAGTGTGTGTGTGTAAGGGCAAAGAAGAGGCTTGACTGTAAAAGGAGCAGTAGGGTTTTTTTTAACCCCTCCTTGAAAATTGTACTTTTCAAATCTTACAGACTTTAAAGTCTTTCAGAAACCAAATGTAGCTGAAAAATAAGTGATCTCTATGTGTTGATAGTATCTGCAGCATTTTTGCCCCTCTGAAGACTGTCCAATTCACATGGTAAAATTCTTTTTTTGTTGTTGTCAGTCAGAGGTGATAGCACTACAGTCATGTTTTTACAATTGGAAGAAAATGTACTTTGCATTAAAATTTTCCATTTATTTGATGTGAAGAGCTGCAGTACCAGAAATTAAACTGACTGAAAGTTGTTTCAGGATTATGGTCGGGTGACTAACTTCTAGATAAGAAGAGGCTCTGATGTCTAGAGCTGTTGTTGATTATTTTAATAATTTCTGAGATTCCCTGGTAAAGTTCTAAAAAGAAAGCAAAAAAATTAAATAGAAATCCTAACGTAATGTAGTGGTATAAAGAAGACTAGTTACCTTAAAATAAATGAGCTTTTAACTGAAAGATGTTGCTTGGGGACAAATCCATTAAGACTTAAGTGGACAGATTTCTGTGCTGATGTATAGGAACTATACTATCCATATATTATGCTGTTCTTAAACAAATATAATCAGACCAAGTGCCTGATTATCAGCTCCACATTTCCCTATGCTTCCTTCTTATGCAAGTAAATTATTTCACTTTCTTAAACAGGTTGCATGGATGTGATAGGGCTAAGAACAGTAGCTTTCTAAAGCTCTAGATAGCCTGTGCTGTGGTGTAGTACTGTGTGTGTTGCTTGGTACAACACTGGGACACGTGTCCCACAGCAATTCTTGCTCCCTAGTGAAATATTTGAAGTCAGGCAGTCCCCGAGTAGCTTCATATGCTGTGGTTGATGACAATCCAAATGCCTAGCTGTAGTTAAAATGACAGGAACCAACTGGGATAGCTTTACAGGTACAATTGAAGATTTCAATAGCTTTTGTATTTAAGAACACTGTAAACAAGGGAAACTGTGGAATCCAGTGTCTGTCTAGATGTAAAGATGCATCTTAGCTACACTAAATGAGAATATATCTCAGTGCCTTTTCACTGTATGGCAGTTCTGATATTTTATAAAGGTTACCTGGACTAGTTGCTTAAAACCTGCAAGATCTTTGTGTTGATCCACCTGGATGTGAGCTCATTTTTAATAAAACTCCCCAGCATAAATAAAATGCAAAAACTTGGTACAGATAAACCAACACCGTATTTCCAGAAGATTACTGAAATAAACCTCTCTTTCAAGAGTATTGGGCGTCGCTGAAAAAGTGTTGTAGGAGCTTGATATGCAGGTATGCCATACACACAAAGTGTGCTGTCAGATTACTTGGCAAAATAGTTCTAATTAGGGCTTTTGTGGTGGTAATGCAAGAAATGGTAAGTGAAACAAACTATTTTATATTGTTAGAAAAGCTACTTCATGTCTGATCCTGAATTTAAAGTCAATTTTTTGTCCATTTAAACTAAACTGTAATTTAACACCTAGTTTAGATGCAGACTCGTTACTTCATATTGTTCTTTCTTTACTTTTTATTCAGCTTTTAAGTAGAATTCTTCATTTTTTGGTGTCAGATCTGGTAGATATGTAAGGTGTCTTTTGAGAAGGCCCTAAGGATAGCATTAAGAAAACTGTTAATTTTGACAGTGATCTAGCTTGCTGCATATGTTTTCATGAGGGAGAATTACATGCAGTGGTAAAAAGTATCTGAAGAGGGTTCTCATTAGACTACCTAACTTGAAAAAAATGGAATTTTTTGTCCAAAAGAGTGAGCATCTATGGTCTTGGACCAGTATAGCTCTAGAAACTTGAGGAGATATACATGGAAGCTGTAAACAGAGCTGAAGAGTATGAACATGTGTCTGGGCCCTATGCCTGAGTAATCCTATCAGATCGTTTGGACTTGACTTGGGTTTATATCTATTTCCCATTGTTTATTTGTTTTGAACATTTACAAGAAGGATTTCCTGGTAAGACGGACTAGAGGTTCCAAATAAATTTAAAAAAACCAGTCAACAAAAATAACCCCCAACCCTATTCCCCCATCCTCCCAAACAAATGAAAAAGCAACTCATAAGCCACCAATATAATTAGCTTTCACATAAGAATCTCAAATGCAGGGGTTTTTTGTTTGTTTGTTTGGTTTTTTTAAGTGTGATAACTGTCATGGACTAATGCCTAATCTGAAGGATTTAGTGGTTGGTTACAGCAAAAAACATCCTTTCAAGGGAAAAAGTCACTAGGCCTTTTTTTCTGCTGTGGGAGTAGTGGGTAAGCTTAGAATTTAACTTTAGTTTCTGTATGCATAACCGGTTCCCTTAAAAACACATAATGAACAGTAAAAGGATGGTGACTTGGATGTAGGTTTTAATACATAGTCAATTCTGAGATATTTTGAAACTAATTGAAATGAATGAGCTGGAAGCAATGAAGTCTTCCTGAGCAGCATTGATTTTAAGCAAGAAGAATTGTTAAGGTTTTAAAGCAAGCACAGCAGCTACCATAAGGATTAGATGAAGAAAGAAAGGATTCAGCTGAGACTGAGAGGAAAGTGTGTAAGGTAGTGGAGGTGGAAAATAAAGGAAAACAATGAATGTGAAGTCCAGCTATTACAGCATGTAGTTTTTTGGCATATATTATTATTGTTCACCATCCCTAACCTTTCTTGACACCTTAGCATGTTGGACTTCAATAGCTTGACTGTATATTGTAGGAGAAAACTAGGTGGCTGGGAGGGTACTTCAGTGCAAGAAAAGTCAGGAAAGAGGTAGCTGCCAATAGAGGCAGTTATACCAGGAACCCAGACAGTAGCTCTTTTTTCCTTCCAGAATAAAACACCTTTTTTCATCTGCCTTCTACTGATTTATTGGGTGTGGAAGGGAATAGTGGTAGGGGAACAGTTCTCCTTCTGTTCTGTGTTGAGGCTTGAGGGGAGTCTAGAATTAGCTCCTTCAGTCACAAGGAGGGCTGATCTAGTGTTGGCCCTTCATCATGTAACTGGATGAGGTCTGTGTTAGTTTCAAAGGAATTAGGTTAAACAAGATGTTTTCTTACTAGGATTCCTTGCATCTCATCTCAAGGTTGGGTATCTGTAGCTATTGATCTCTTCCATGAATTTGTCTAATAATTTTTGAAACCATTTATGCTGTTAATATCTGAAACTTGAGAAGTGAGTTTCATATCCTTATGTATTGTAAAAGGATGTATTTTGTTTGCAGCTCTTGCTGATTATGTTCTGACGCTCCTCTAAAAACAGTGAATAGTCATTTAAAATATTCACCATCTTTACAGTATTAATAATTGATAAGTAATTTCCCCCATTATCCTTTTTAGAGCTAGATATCTTAATATCTTTTTGTCATTCATACTGTATCCTTGCCCTTTCCAGAACTCTTCTAGTGCTACTATATCCTTTTTTGAGAAGTGCAGGTAGTATTTGAAATACAGGTGCAACATGAATTTTTAAAGTGGCATAACTGTGCTCTTTGTTTTGTTCTCTGTTCCCTTCTGACAATTCTTAACACTATATTTGTCTTTTCTGGTCATTGCGTGACAGTCTTTTTCCTTCCTGTTGGGAATCTTAAGCAATCCAAAAAAAGAGACTTTCAAAGTAAGAATCAAAGGGGTGAATCCGTTTCTTACATATTTATTGCATTGTAGCACATGCTTATTGTGAAAAGCTCATTCTTATGAGCACAGTTATTAAAGGATAATTTGTGTGTCCTGGAATTGGCACTGTTCTCTTAAGGACTGTGTATACTGCGAATGTTAATAAGACTTTTTTTCCACATTTAGTAGCTGCAGTTGAAAGGGCTTCTACTGCAACTTGTTTCTGCCACTTAGTTTTTATGTATCTTCTTGAGTTGCCAGACAACTGCTTGTTTTAACCCCATGTTGCTGACTAGGTCTACTGAATTGTTTTGTCAGCTCTTTAACTGCATCTCTTCCTCATTTGTCTATGAAGTGTGTATCTTGTAGTAGTAAATTTTTCACTGGGGCATATCTAGTGTATTCTGCTTGAAAACTTTCTGAAAGCTTTGAGTGATGCTTGGGAATACAAAGCGTGGGATGGTTTGGGTTAAGGGTAGCTCCTGTGTGGTACAATTTTAAAGAAACAAAGTCTAAAGGTGTAGCTTCAGGCAGTCTAGGGCTGAGCTTTTTTAAAGTAATGAAAACACTCCCACTCCAAGCTTGCCCAAAACCCTACCCAAAAGTACCTTACATTTGAAAGGCACTTGCCTTAATATCGAAAGCTGTGGTGGATCAAAATGGCTCCTATTTCTTGTGCACAAAAATTGAGCATAACTGGAATGAGCTGATACAATTTTAATCAAATAAAGTCTGTGGAGAGTAGGTGTGGGCAAAATGATTCTGCTCTTAAGGGTGGCAGACAGCAATTGCATTGTGTCTTCTGCACCTTAGGCAGAATTTTTCCCAACAGTATAATGTATATGATCCCAGACATATTAACTCTGTGTGTTTTAGTGACTTCTTTTTTAAACTTGTAATAATAGTTTTGATTATAAGTGTATTTTTGTACATTGTTGTTAGGTCTCTGAAAACTGTTGAGAAGGTTAATTAAAATTATCAGTTTCATTTTTATCCGATGAATCCACTTCTGTCAAGAATCATCCAGGATTTTGTATATTGTGGGTTTTTTTTCTCTACCACAAAATTTAAAAACCATTAGTATTTGTTTTTTTACAGCACAGACTTGGTCTGTAATGTTTTAATTAAAATATTCTAAATTTTAAAAGTTTTTTTCCATGGAAGTAACTTTGGCTAGTTATTCAAGTTTAGGCAGTAGGCAAAAGGCAAGTTTGTTGTTGTTCCCCCCCCCCCATACCCCCCCCCCCCCAATGACTTCTACATTAGTTTTATAATATTCTAGTATCAATGACAAAAGTTTAAATTTTCTTTTGTTAATTCATTGTTTTGGAATCTTCATGTTGAGAACAGTCTGGCAGTTAAAAAATGGCTTATGACAGCAGTCTTTAGTAGTTACCAGTTGTGGGAAGAATAAAGAAAAATAAAGCATAAAAGACAGTCACCCTGTTGAAATTGTTAGTACAGTCAGACCTCAGAGGCTGATGCAGGTAGAAAATTCACCCATGGAAGTATGACAGAGGTGTTCTCCACACTCTCACCTGCAAAATCATTTATTCGATCACCTTGTCAAACCAGACATGTAAGCTGAGGGCTTTGTTCATTAGTAGTGTGAAAGAGTGAACTAGTAATTGAAACTAAAACAATTTTGTAGTCATGAGGTCATTATCCTAAGTATGAATTAATTGGTGGCATAAGTGGAAGAGGTGGGCCATCTGCATGACTGCCATCACTCTGCAACTGGGCGTAAAAGTGTTGTGTTGCTATAGAGGCTGAGCTACAGACACTTCTAGCTACCCAGCAGGGGATGTGAGTGTATTCTGGCACTTAACGGTCAGAGATCAATATTCTCTAAAAACCCCAGCCCTTGAAGTAAAGGAAGTTCATATGAGCATCTCCTTTGGTGTACAACTAGTTGGACAGTCTTTCTCTCTATGCATTCAAGTTCTTCAGCTGAGCTCCCTAAAGTCCAGGAAACACAACTGTTTTTCTGTTAAACTTCTTCATTGCTTGACTTACTCTCAATCTATCAGTGAAGCAAAAAAGATGCCTTGTGATTAAAATTAGGAAGGCAGCTTCAGTTTAAGTTTCTAAATTTGTTATGGACAATGAAATTAAAATCAGTCTTTTGTTGGGAAGGCTGATTGTCGCTGGAAGCATTTGAATTTTTGTTTGCAATAGTAGCTTTAGAATGCAGCTAATTGGCATGTGCTAGAATGTTCTTATACTCGACATTTAAAAGCTAACAAACACTGATAAAAGGAATATAAGTAAAAAATTATAGTGCATAGAAATAAATCCATTTTAAAATTTGAGCTACTGTAAATGATCAGAGCTCCAGTACAAGAAAGATGTATTCAGGTATATTATTGTTCACTGAAGTTCCTGTCTATACATATATTCTTTTGTGCGTCTGTTAAACATGATCTTAACTTGAAGCCCTTTTTCTCCTAACTCAAAAGCTTTCTCGAAGTTGATGAATACCATACATAATGGTAAGTTATATTAGAATCTTTTTCAGAGGTTCATTTATCACAAAGGGTAGCCTTTTGTGGAAAAGCCTGATTGAAGGTCTGCATATGCTGTGGATTGGGTGAAATACAGGTCTGCAGTGAGTCAATTGTTCAGTACTTGAGTGAAAACTTTGTAGATTGTCTGCAGGAGCCTGATAGGTCAATAGTTCCTCAGTTCTCTTTTTATGATCTTTTTGTACGTATGCAGTAAAATGATAACAGTTTTATTCCAGTTCTGAGACTCTTTTCTTTAATTTTGTGAATAGTGTTTCTAGTTGTTCTTCTGTGCTCCATTCATAGGTGTGTTATAGTGGTGTCTACCTCAGGCATTCTCCCACTTGCCTTCCTGACTACTTAAATTACTACAAGTAATGCATGTGAAGGTAGCCTTGTTTTGTCCATTCTTTGTTCTGACAGCCCAATGCTGCCCATTTGTGTCACTGATAACAGTACTATCAATTTCAGAGGGAGGAATATTGAATCTTTAATGTATCTAATTGCTGTTTCCTTTTAGTATTCAGTATTGGCTTTGTACCCCTAGTTCTGTATTCACTCATAGCCAGTGGAAGTGAAATATATCTTACTAAATTAGAACTTGGTTTACTTTTTCAAGGCTTTTGTTCATTTGTAGGAAACAATCATAACTATAGTCACAGTTACTGAAAGATTTAGGAGGGAATATTTACAGTTAAAACCCTCTCATGAGCCTAGTTTTGAAGACAATCAAGTTTATTTCTCAACGTGGTATTTAACTGGTGTCAGGTGATCTGTTAATAAAAATTGGAATTTTTTATCAACATTAGTGTCAGCCAAATAGAATTATTTTCTTATTGCTGTATGTGTATTTTGGAAGAGCAGTGCTGTATGCATTGCAAATTGTATTGAATTAAAGTTCAGCATATGCAAAAGAATTTGAATGTTTAAACTTTGCATGGTGAAATTCTTTGCATTTTAAGCTAGCAATCATTAAGGTTTTATAGGACTTCTGTTTTTCACACTGTTGGAGCCACGAATTACATCTGTTATGCAGATGTCTATAGTGGTGGGTCTCTTACTGTAATATTAATTATATTTTTATTTAAACTTATATTTCATAGTCTACACATGGTGAGAAATATTGAAATTTCTCTAGATTTGCTTTGCTTTAGTAACATAGGTTTAGCTTTTTTCCTTTTGATATAGGGTTTCCCTCTCACTCTCCCAGGTATACAGTGCTCTGAACCAGCTTTGAGATGAAGGAAAGCAAGCTCACCATTTTTCTGAACAAAAATAAAACATCTGAAGGGTATCTGACAAAGTATGCTGAATTTGGACTTGGTGAGTTTCTGCTGTTTTATAAGCAGAGCCTTTTTGCTGTTTAATGTTGAAGAGGTATAGGCTCACAAAAGAGTGCAGAATAGAAATTGATGGAACGCGATTTGCAATGACTTCTTTCTACGTTGCACTTTTAAAAAAAAAAATGATTGTGTATTCCTAACTCCAGCATAGAAGTTGAAAGAGTATAGAGGAAAGTGGTTACTTAATGTTGTATTCTTTCTTGTCAGGCAATAATAATGCTTTGTATCACTTATTATTTGTTTTAGAACAGTGTTTGGACAGGATTTATCATCTCATCTACCTTTTTTTTGGGTGGTGGTGGTGGTGCTGTGTTTTATGTACCTTTCCATGTTTCTTTAAGTAAGATTTTAAGGTTGGTTACTTTTTTTCTCCCCAATCTTGCAGGGTTTTTTTTGCATGCTCTTGTTTTGACAGAAGCATATATATGGGTGAAATTGATGAGGGTAGGTAGAAATTTTGATAATATGAACAGCAAGGAAAGATCTTGCCATGTGTGTATAGGATGAAGAGAAAGTATTTAAACTTGGGATAAATATTTAAGTATAGGAAGATCATTTATTCCAACAGCATATTCAGATTGAGTCAGATAATGACTCTTACAGTCCTGAGCATTGCCTGTAAGAGTTTTGATGGAGACAGTGTATCAGGAGCTTGTTTTTTCACTGCACTGAATTTAAGTTGGCTGCACATCAGCAAGAAAGTAAAAAAAAAAAAAAAAAAAAAAAAAAAAAAAAAAAAAAAAAAAAAGAAAAAATTGGGAGTTTTGGTTTGAGTGGAGACAAACACAAGTTTGGAGCAGAGAGGTTCATTTGATAGTTATGCTAGTATAAAGGTGATGGTCGAAGCCTGTCAGTTGAATTTGGTGCTGACAAAGTGTAAATGAGCAAAGATGATAGCTAAAGTCTTGAACACAGTTGAAGGGGTCAGTTAAAAAAGAGGACTAGAAAATGGAGTTATGCAGGCTGTATCTTTCCATATCTTTCTTTTAAGATACCTGTCTTAAAGGAGTCAAGACACTTCATGGCAGAAGTAGCACACTGCAGTTTTGCCAGTAAAAGACAGTACTCAGTGCTCTGTTTCTCAGTTTTATGGCCAACTTCTTAAAAAACTTGTTTAAAAAAACCTGAAAAATTGTAGTTGAGAGATGTAAAGTTTTCACCGTTATTTGCTGTGTGATAACTTTGTGCTTTGTTGTTCTCAGTCTTAATCTGGACCCTACAGTCAAACTTTTTTGACTTGATCTTGAAGTCTCATCTTTTCTGCATCATTTTTATGGGCCTACCACTGGAAAGCAGGAGGAGGGGGTACAGACATACATATTTGTTGAGGATTTTAGTGCATACTTTAAAAAAAGACTGTGGGGAGTGATGACCTAAATGTTATTTTATGTTAGAGCTAGCTGTAACTTGTAGTTGTTGGTTGTAGCCTTTCTATGGCTACTTCTGTTCTTGCTTGTTCTGTCTTCTGTCTGTTTTATTTCTTACTCCTGTTCCTGTTTTCAGGTCTCTGTTTTTGCTTGTTCTGTCTTATGCCAATTTGTGAGTTGCAGTGAGGAGAGTCGTAGCACAGAACAGACATCCATCGTGCCAGTCCTAGCACTGGTTGGCTTTAGAAGATGGCACATTTCCAAAGAAACTTTTCAGTTCTGTATGTAGCCTTGGCCTCTGCATCAGTGCAGGCAAAATTTAGTATATATGGTATGATTTTTTTAAAAAGATAAAACTAAACTAGGCAGAATCTGTACTGAGCATGAATGAATAAAAATTTTTGAATCTAGCCCAATTTGGGCAGACTTTTACAGTGTTGATAAAAAGGCATCTGCCTGTATTGAAGCATGGGGACAGTAGTGCTCCACTAAACTATATAAATTAAAAAAATGAAGAACAAGAGAAGGGCAAATTACAAAGTTATCCTGAAATAGTTCCTTTATGCACATTTTTTTCAGAGTATTGAATAATGGAGTGTTATTGTTCAGTTGTCAAATGTTACAGCCTTAAGTATAACTAACTACCTGTCCCTGAGTTTCCAGAATACCACTTTAAAGCTTTAATTGTTCCTAATGACAGCTATGTCAATTTGGGCAACAGCTGTTCCCCCCACCAGAAATAACTGATCACAACAGAATTGGTGTTGTTATTTGTTAGCCTCTCTAGTGTCTGCTTTTTGAAAATCCTGGCTCAGTTGAGCATCCTGCAGCATGCCTTCAAAGACAACAACTTCAGATCACTGGAATCCAAAAGAGAGAATTTTTGAAGCAGAAACTCCTGTAAAAGACTTAATTATGTTAACAGTGAAGAGGAATCTAGTGCTTCCAGTGAGTCACCATTTCAGCACTGAGGTAGATTGCTGTAAGAATGGTTTGAAGCTATGGTAGGTTTTGCAAAGCAACACATGTTCTCCCTGGAAATCATTAAGAAATGTAGATCACAAGTGTCATACTCCTACTAGTGAGCCTGTCGTGGTTTAACCCCAGCCAGCAACTAAGCACCACGTAGCCACTCACTCACTCCCTGCCCCCGCCCCCAGTGGGATGGGGGAGAAAATTGGGAAAAGAAGTAAAACTCGTGGGTTGAGATAAGAATGGTTTAATAGAACAGAAGAAACTAATAATGATAACACTGATAAAATGACAGCAGTAATAATAAAAGGATTGGAATATACAAATGATGCACAGTGCAATTGCTCACCACCCACCAATCAATGCCCAGTTAGACCCCGAGTGGCGATTCCCCCTGCCCCCCCCCGCTCCCAGTTTATATACTGGGCATGAAGTCACATGGTATGGAATACCCCTTTGGCCAGTTTGGGTCAGCTGTCCTGGCTGTGTCCCCTCCCAACTTCTTGTGCCCCTCCAGCTTTCTCACTGGCTGGGCATGAGAAGCTGAAAAATCCTTGACTTTAGACTAAACACTACTTAGCAACAACTGAAAACGTGAGTGTTATCAACATTCTTCTCATACTGAACTCAAAACATAGGACTGTACCAACTACTAGGAAGACAATTAACTTTATCCCAGCTGAAACCAGGACAGAGCCTAAAACTGTTCTGTTTTTAGTATGTCATATTAAAGTAACTTAGGCTTGTCTGTCTTGGCTCACCATGACAAAAGTGAATGTCTAAATAGAACTTAAGATCTTTATTTATCAGTTGTTCTTCCATATCTAACTCTTTCTTCTTGCAAAGATCTTTCTGTGCTGTGATACACTTGAAGTACAGGTCTTTCCTGTAGTTCTGAGCATATGTGTCTCAGATATGATCATGGAGCTCTTCATCTTGTTGCTCTTATTCTAGAAGAGTACTTCAAAACTTCTTGAATCAGTCTAGAATAAGCATGAAATTCTTAATGTGTCTTATTTCATAAAGCTGAATTAATTATATATGTGAATCTTAAACACACAGTTATAAAGCATCTCAAGGACCTATTGTGGGAAATCAGAACATCTGGAGGAAACAAATGAAAGGAGGTTTGTCCCTGTGTCATCCCTGCCTTCCCCCCCCACCCCCCCCCCCAAAGGACCGCACAGTTTAACTGAGGTATAACTTTGCCATGGGACATGGACAACTGTTCATAAAGGATTGGAAGAAATTCATTGGGGCAGGGTTGGAAGCAAACCTAAGGCTAATAATTACAAAGACCATTCCTCAAGGTCTGTATGTTATAGATTTCTAGAGGCTGGGAGAATACTTGAGGAAAGTATTACTTCATGCTTGCCCTTTTCTTGTGCTTTTACTTGTGCAGCTGCTGTTGGTCACTGTTTGAGATGGATATACTGGGCTAGAAAAACAATACAGTTCTCCCTGTGTTCCTAGTCCAGCGTGTCATTCATCTGTCTCCTTGTGTCATGTTCAAAACTCTCCTCTCAGGGAGCAAATTCACCTTGACTGGGCTATGAAAAACATGGGTTTGAGCCCTTCTGCAGTGGAGGGCTGTAGTGTTAAGACCTGTAGCAGCTTGGATTAATTCAAAGTAGGAGCAGGCACACTGCACCAGGAAGCTGTAACCTTTCTGACAGTGGTTTAGGCAGTTTTGAAATCTTGTACTTAAAAGCCTACCTGTGGAAAAAAAATAATCTAATTGAGGACTATATACTGACCGAGCTTGGTTTAAGCAACTCATACGTGTTGTTTCATGTTAGCTGGTATATGTATTCTTTACTGTTACAGTTTATTGAAGAGTGAATTCTGTAACACTGCTGACATGCATGGTCATTAATGAACATGGGATCAAGTATAAAATAACGTTCACTGTAGCAGGTGGGACTAGCTTGAACAGAGGAGTAGACCATTTTGGTAGCTACATGGATCAGTTCTGATCCTTCACCCCCCACCCCATTATTGAATACATTTCTGAATGACTGTAGGTAGCTGTACAGTCAGGATCATGGACATAGGAATGGGAATAGGCAGAAGAGATTGACTAAACATCTTTTGCTAGCTGAGCTGTCAGGATTTGGGGTTAATTTTAATTGAGTTTGATGGCAGACTTCAGGTCTTTGCTGTATATGAAGATATGACGTTGGTCTTAGATCACTGATTGATCATATATATGATATTGCCATGCCGAAATGTGTTCCTCAGTTGTGTGAAGGTTCTTGTCAAGTATTTTGGTCTTTGACTGTAAATCTGATCTATAGAGTATTTCCAAAGGGAATAATTACAGCAGTCTGCCTTCTGTCAATAGGTATGAAACTAGAGTAGTTGTTCCGTTTTGGAAATGTGTACCTGTATTTTGTATTGTCCCTCTTCCTCTGCAGTCCCAGCAGTGTGTATTCTTTGGGTACTTTGAGTCTGGGAGCTCTTTTTTCCTTCTACCTCATCATGGAGAGAACATACAACGCCTGTCATGAAAGGAGGGCATTGGCTGTTGATCTGTGATAGAGGCTGCTGTACCTCTATCAAAAAAGGACCCTCAGTCACTGAAAGGGAGGGAAATGCTGGCTTGTTATCAGGCTGCAGATCAGTGACTATCATTTCTGTGCACCCCTAGAACTGTTACTGCAGAGTCTTGTAGAAACTTATCTGAAAGTAAGTTTGCTCATCAGCAGCAGGAAAACAGCTTGATTACTTGATTCTTAGATTTCGGATTTCTTCATGAAGGAAACAGGTTGGCTCTAGCATCCAAGCTATGGTTTCATTATCTCAGATGAATTGAAATAAAATCCTGTTGCTAGCTTGGGTGTTTCAAACACAACTTACTTTCTTCTCTTTTTAGACAACTGTGTCACAATAACCTCAGTTTGTTTGCTTGTGTTTAGTATTAGGTTCACTTTAGCTTATGTCCATATTACAAAATAACAAATAGTGGGATATTTCTTCCACTATTAATGTTCTACTGGAATAGAATATGTTACTTCTTGTGTAGCTAAACTTAATCAATTTTTCTACATGTTTAGTTACTAATTAATGGACTGCTTCATTCAAAGGCACTTTTTCATTTTACTGTGTATAGAAAGTTGTCATGTTTTTAGGGGAGACTTTCTGAGATCACCACAGGAAGTGAAGTTACTGAAAATATATATAGTTTCCGTTTTTGTAAAGGAAGTTCTTGTTCATGTAACTCAAAATTTCCTTTTATTTCTGTGAATTCTACTACAAGTCCCTTTGCGGTTGTTGTCCTCACCCCCCTGCCCCATGTCCGTCTGTCCTCCCCCAAGTAGGAAGGTTCTGTGATTCTGTGCAACTTTCGTGGGGTTGCAGGTTTGCATTTAAAAAAATAAATCTCTTTGACCATATTCTGCTTATTCCTTAAGTTTTGGCAAAATGCTAGGATCTGCAACTTATGACAGATATCTCAAATAACTTCCTTTCTTCACAATTGTTGCAAGAGTTTCAAGTTACTGAGTTAAGAAAGAAAATACAGCTTTACGGTAGGGAGAACATTTTCCTAGCTTCCTAAGAAAGCAGTCTAAATGTTGCCTCTCTTGATTTTGGCCCACAGTAAGCTTTGAGCCTGTTGTCCAATTTCAAGCAAACTTGATAAAGGAGTCTAAGATATGTAAGTTCCTGTAATAGGGATGGACAGCGTACGGCTACAAGAGTAACCACTGCTTGTTTTTATGTCCTGCTGAACTAGGCAATGACCAGCATAGGAAGGGGAATGTAAGGGAGGTGAAGAATAACGTCAGGGGCTATAGCAATGCAAAATAAAAAGAACTGAGGATTTCATAGCTAGATACAGAAATCGTGGTGGGAAAGCATAGTGCGTTGAGGTCATCTGTGAGATGCAACGCTGTTGAAAGCCAGAATTAAATCTGTTTTGTTAATTCTTCTTCTCATGGAACTATTTATTTTTGAGATTTTGAATAAAATCACTAAAATTGTTCTGTGTGCTGCTTGGTGTATGTTGCTGCACAGCTAGTTCTGACTTGAGGCTGTTTTGTTTTTCACTGTTCTTGAAGTTCTTTTATTTCCTCTATCTATTTTGTCATTGATTGTCAGCAAAAAGAAAACAGTTTTTTTCCAGTTTGCATAATCTGATGTGTTCCCTGCTCTATAGTACTACATTTCTGCTAAGCAGGCAGTTATTTGCTGTCCAGAGATGTTTGGGGTTTTTTTTGTTTGTTTGTTTTGGGGTTGTTTTTTGTTGGTTTTTTTTTTTTTTTTAAGCCTTTCACTCCAGCAATGCAGGCTATACGTGCATTTTATCTGTCAGAACCTGAAACCATGTTCTGCAGCTATGTTATCAGTGTTAAGCACAGTCAGACTTTACCTGAACAGTGTTACATGCCCATTTTCACCTGCAGTTGAAGAACTGTGTTCTGTCTAAAATGCCGAAGATTGTATTTCACCATGCTGTTTATGTCTCTGGCAAATTACACAATGCTGTTTATCACAAGCTATAGCTATTTGGCCTTTCAGTAACATGGGAAAGACTTCAAGGTGGTTTGTTTGTTTTAAACATTAATGTGGTTTATAGTGATTTGTTCAGGCTTTCATTATTATTCCTTCCTGATCCAGAAAGTGATTTATGTCTCCCAAAACCCCAAAAGGACAACTTGATATGTTTGAGACATTTTACAATATGTACTTTCTTGGCTTTCTAATATGATATGCACATAGTTTTTATACAGATATTTTTGAAACGGTGTGAAAATCAAGGATTTATTTGTACGTTCAGCATACAGTTCTTATTCGAATGCTTGCGTGGAGTAATATCTTGGTTGCATGACTAGTTCCAGAAGGTGGGTGTACTTTATGTATTAAGTAGGGTATTGCTAAATGGAAATACTTAGCCCAGAATGTGCAGATAGGTCATATTTGTCCTGTATTTTGCAACAGCAACAAATAGTGAGTGTCTTTAATACTACAAGTACTACTGCTAGCAACAAATAACAACTTAGCTCATTCCAGTGGAAAACTGATTTACTGCTTGTCTTTCTTTTGACATAGTTTTATGCCCGTGATTTTATAACTGTCTGCTTGTATTCCAGAATTTTATTTTTAAGAGGAAGAATAAACCTTATCATTAAAGTAGAAGCAGCAGAAGCTCTGCAGTTATTAAATATGTAAGATTTTGAAAAAATTAAGAAAAATATCTACAATAGCTTTAAAATTTTGGAGTGGCTTTATCTTTCTGGCAAAACATCTTTCTTTTTTATTACTTGACTGTCACCAAAAATTTTCTTTTCTCCACTCATTATCATTGACATTTTATGAGAGTTAAGCATTTGTGGTTACAAGTTCTTATGATTTAATCATAACTGTTGTGATATTTCATTATTTTTACCCTTAAAATTCACAGTTCCTGGAGACAGATAATTGCATGAGAATCTCCTCTTTTTCGAGAATTTTTGTATGTTTAAGTGTTTCAATGCATTCAAAATATAAAGGGTCAAAAATCTCATCCTTTTTATTAATTTGAAATCTCTGATTGAAAGCAGATTTTAAAAACATCTTTTGAGGACCTGGGGTATATTTCAGTTTTTGTGCTTGTAATTTAAGAGTAGACTCAGTAGCAAGGTTTGTTAATAGTGTTCATTTTGGTGGTGTGTAGGGACACATCTAGAGCAAGATCCATAGAATTTACTGTCTAGTTAGATGAGGCAGATATAATGGGAGAAAGGTCATAACAAAGTGAACACTTTAAGGATCTTAACTGCTAGTAATGCCATAACTGTAGATTTTTGGGATGGTGACAGAAAAAAAAAAAAAAAGGAGAGGAAGATGACCCAGGGAGGTGTGCTAAATAGAAAAAGATACAAAGGTCAGTAGAAAAGCAGAGTAGGGATGGAATTGTGCTATGATGAAGAGATTGGGGAGAAGATGACAAGAAGTCACTAACCTTGGCTAGGCAGGAAAAAAGTGGTGTTGGAATGTGTCTTCAGCTGTTTTTTCCATACTTCTTTCTCTACTGGGTCTGTCTGGTTTTCTCTTCCATTTTTCTTGACAGTTAATAGAGACAGGGATTTTAAGATGCATCAGTGTTTGCATATTGTGTGTGGGTTTGGATAATGTTAGTCTCCCTTGACTGCCTGTGCTCAGAGGGATTGCTGGGTGGCGA
Organism: Haliaeetus leucocephalus; assembly: GCF_000737465.1. Lineage (NCBI taxonomy): Eukaryota > Metazoa > Chordata > Aves > Accipitriformes > Accipitridae > Haliaeetus > Haliaeetus leucocephalus. The sequence goes on from NW_010972436.1 coordinate 9,870,487, forward strand.
GTGGTGTTTTAACATTGCGTATCTTCTTATTGTCACTGCCTTCTTCAAATCATTATTTGTATGAGTGACAAACTAGCTCCACCCTTTGCCTTCTAACTGGCATTTCAGTTCTGTTGCTTTTTTTGATCTAACCATGTTCATTCTACTTCTGTTTACTCCCTGTGGCACTCTTCCTCTAACTGCAGTTCAGTGCTACCATGCTTGATATTCCTTGGCCAGCTGACAGCTCACTTATCTAATGCACGTGGAGCCTAACAGTTTCATAGACAGGTACTACTTCTTGTCCTGGGCTTCTGGTCAGTAGGGTTTTTTCCCAACCTATATAATGAACTTTACCCTGCATGTAGATGAACAGAAGTAATGGCTTCACAGAGGGGTATGAACTCTTCCTATTTAAATTGCTAACATACAAGTCTGACTAATGTTAACATGTTTAGTCATTTACTTGTTGGCTGTTCTAGCAGAAATGTTAGTCAAGCATTCATAAATCACGGATGGAGTTTTAGTTTGTGATAAATGAAATACCACCAGTTCCACCAGCAAATCTGAGTACTTTGTCCTCAGAGTTGCTGTCAGTGTTTTTCTGAAAATACACAACCAATCCTTAGTTGCCAAAATTACAGTTTTGGACAAATGTATGTTATTTAGAAACATTTTACTTTAAAGTTAAAAAGTATTTTTTCATCTGTACTGTGTATGTTTAGTTATATAGCCCAATACTTCATTCTTTATCTACTTACTTTTTACTGTAATTCATTGAAAGAACAAACTCTGATAGCAGACTCAGTTGAAGGCAGGCATTTTAGCCAAAAATTCTGCTACTGTTAATATTTAAGCACTTTGTAATGCACATAAATATTTGATTTATCACACATGTTTTACAAAAACTTAAAACTGAATCAGTCTCTGTTCCCTGAACTGTAGAATGTCAAATGACGAGAGCACTTTGATCAATCAGCATGGTTAGAATTTCAACACAGGAGCTTTCTGCATTATGTATTAAGTGATCTTGTTTGTCTTGATTAATTTTCTACTGCATATTTACATGGTTACTAGAAAACGGAGGGGGAGAGAGAGAGATGCATGTAATCGTTTTTGTAATTTTTTTCAGGTATTTTTAGCAGCAATGATGTAGCAGTATCATTTCCAAATGCAGTATCTGGCTCAGGATCTAGCACTCCCGTTTCCAGTTCTCATTTACCTCAGCAGGCTTCAGGCCACTTGCAGCAAGTGGGAGCTCTATCACCTTCAACTGCGCCTTCTGTAACTACTGTTGTTGCTGCAACTCAGGTAAACTATCACAAGGGTTTAAGATAGCAAACCTGTTATTGACCTGCTTATTTTCAATGTTAAAAGAAACAATAATTTGTTTGGAAAATAGGTGAATAAAAATTGTATTTGTTGTGAAAACATTATAGTGGCTAGAAGTTCCCTATAATATTACATAGTCCCATCTTTGTAGAGCACATAGACTTTTAAAAATAGTCTGTGCAAGTGTATAATAATAATGACTTTATTATGACTAGTAGCATAAATGCTGGTTACAGTTTATCAGTGCTCTAACCAACATCTGTTATCAGAACATGTTTTAAGAAAGGATTTAACAGAGGAAAACACATGAAGTTTTGCATGTTTCATGCAAAAATGCTGGTATCAGTTAAAGAACAGAGGGGTTTATTTGGGAGATTTGACAAATGGACAAGTAAGGCTAGCCCTGGCAAAGAGGTGGCCAAGGCTGACATCTTGATAGCAAATGAAAGTTGACATACATGCTATAGTTTGGTATTTGAAAGGTCATACAAATGCAGATAGGAAGTTCATGTTTGATGGTGAAGGGATAAGGGAGGCACTTGAGTGCAGAAGGGTGACATAGTCGAACTAATGAACCAGAAAAATATCTTTATGGTAGTATTTTGTATGAATTTAAGTTGGGCAAGATTGCATTTATTAAGGCAAGAGAGTATGAAGTTATAGTTGTAGAGAGCCACCATGTTTAGAGTGTAAGTATGAAGGAATACTGTACTGGACATGATTTTTTTATACTTCATGTTTCTTGTATTTTTCATTTTCTGATGAGAATCTGTTTTACAATGAATGTATCAAATATCTCTTTTTTGTGTGTGCATATAAGTGCAGTAATTTAAGATAGTGGATATAAACCTGAAGAATTAAAAGTCAAGCTTAATACATACATAATTATATGTTTGTGTACATGCACACACATGTATATATAGTACATATAGAGCAGAAATACTATGTGTAGGCCAACACAGAATACATTTCAATATCAAATAACACTTTGTTGTTATAGGTGGTAGTTCATATTTTTACATAATTCTTCTTCTGGACTGGTTTCCTAAAGAAATAAGGCTTGCATTATGCCAATGTTGTCTGTGTGACTTCTGTCTTGTGACTTTGGAACCTGTTGGCCAGTTTCACCCCAAATTGGGTGACATCTCTGTTGCACAAATTGATAGAAACTATGTTAAAGAAATGAATTAAAAATATGATGCTTTGGCAAAGAGCCAATATAGCTTTTGTGAAAGGAAATCACAACCAATTGGAGTTAGTTCCTTTTTTTTTTTTTTTTAATTCCCGAAGAGTATTACACACCATAACTCACTGAAGACACTTGAATTGAATAGTCTGGATGTAAGGGGAGAGGTTGTGTCATAGTATAGTAGCAGATTAAAAGATTTAAAAAACCCCAAACAAGTACATGCTCAGTTTTCACAGTGGAGAGGTTTACCATCAGAGTCTGGGAATGAGCAGCCTTGTGGCCTTTTGTACAGCTCAACATATTCATAAATGATGTAGGAAAAGGAGGAAGAACAGAAGCCAAGTTTGCTGATTATGCTAGGTTATGCAGTGAGCTACTATGAAGATCAGCTGTTGCAAACTGCTGAAAGACCTCACGAACCTCTGTTGATAAGGTGGTAAGAGGGCAAATGAAATTAATGTTAAAGGGAAAAGACAGTTTCCATTAAAAACACATACAGTAGATATCAAAAGAGGTAAAAGGGTAGCCATGGTAGTGAACAGTGGCAAGGAACAGCATCTTTATAAGGAAACAGTAAATAGTGTAGGACTCTTGGCCTAAAAAAGAGACACTGAGATCAGCTAAGACAAAGGTCTGTAAAATCATGATTGACATGGAGAAGTTAAATAAGTAAGAATTGTGCACCATTGCTTCTATTTGTTAAAACTGCCAGAGGATAAGCAGATTCAAAAAGCTATGGGACAGAGGCCATATTTAGCAGACAGAAGCAGAAATGCCGTAGTATTTTTTTCCCTCACGTTGTCACAAAAAGGTGAAGTATTCCCTAGGAGATGCACTTTCTCTTAGTGTTTAGCTGAACTGGAGAGCCCTCCATAGGTTAAGTGGTTAAAATTCCTGTCCTTCCTTTGGCTGTTTTCTAGGAGATGTGTTGGGGTTTTTTTGTATTTCCCCCCTCAGAGGAGTAGCGTGTCTTACCTCCGTACCTAACTTGTTTTCAAGCGGTCATAGATTGACTTGTCAGGATCTTATTCACAGGTACTACCATTTAAAGAGTCTTTTGGTTCTGAACTTATAAGGGGAGGTTGAAGTGGTGAGAAGTTTGGTTGACAGCCTTAAAAGGGAAGTCCTGTGTTTGCACAGAGAATTAACAAAGTCCTGTGCTACTTCAGCGATTCTAGGACTACACTTTGGTGACTCATGTCTGCCAGTTGGAAATTGGTAAAGGCATAATCTTTGGTTTTTTTCTTATCAATGGTGTCAATGCATAAATTTGAACTTGGTCCTTCCATCATCTGAACCATTATACAGGCATTGATATTTCAAACAAACATCATGCTAAGATAAGCTGTGTAGCATGACATGTCTCTAAGTTATGCTGTACAACCAAGGCACCTACATTTATTGTCCCAATCTTTTCTTCCCTTCTGTATTCCCTGTCTTCACCATTTGCAGTTAGACTGGCACTTTTTCTTTCTGTCTGGCATCCAGTAACATCCGAGAGCTAGGCAATGGAAATTTCCAGTTGAGGCTAAATTGCTTTAGCTGTCACCTTTCTGGGTTTTTTTTACCCTGCTGATTTATCAGTTTTGAGACAAACTTCCTACAAAGAAGCTGTAGTGGCAAGAGGTGAACAGTCAGTTGGCTTTAAGGTCCATGGACACGGTTCTTCTTCATTCATGGGGGAAATGAATTCACAGAGTACTTTCTAGCATGGTGGAGTAAGAAGATGGATGTCTATTGTGAATTTTAAAATATTAAGTGCTTTCATGTCCTGGTTGAGGTTTAGGATTGGTGCTATTTCTGTCATTGTACCAGGCAGATTAGATGCTTTTTCCCAACTTTCAAGTCTTGAAAGTACCAAGCGGGTCTCCCTGCTGGATGTGTCTTTGATTCACACTAAATCGTGACAACCACCTGTAATGTGCCTTTGTTTTTCCTGCACTCTGGGAGTCTTCTTCAGTTTCAGTTCATGAGGTCCTTACTAGTGTTTGAAGAGACTCAGTCGAGAGAGCCTATTTTACCATGCAGTTGTTCTCCAATTCGAGAGAACCTTTTTTTTTCATGCAGTTATCATAAATGACTGATTATACTTCAAGCATTAGGGTTTACCTACTCAGTTCTGCCAAGTTTCATCAGAGTGCTGTGTCTGCTTACTGGGCTCTTGTGGATGTATTCTCAGTGTTTACCCACCTCTTGACCATTAAAGCCTTCAAGTAACACTGCGCTTATATTTTTTTTTTGTGTGTGTGTAGTGTTCTAATTAAAAGAAAATCAACCAAGATCCTAGGTTTACATACAATGGTTATAAGTTAAGGTAAGCTTGTGCCTCTATAGCAGATAAAAAGTAATAGTTAAAAAAATAGGTTTTATTTAAACTATTAGTTAAGAGAGCAAGTATGACCAAACCTCGTTTGCTCAGCTATTTGGTCAGGGTGGCAGACATGCAGTTGAAACAGTACTAAAAATTGGAATAGCCTTAAAGATGTGCTGCTAAGGTGCACTCTTCTAAGATTTCAGCTGTTAAGTTTTCTTAGATCTTTATTGGGCATTTGTAATTATGATTTTGGGGACATTATAAATTTGTCAGCTTTTGATGGATTTTTTGCATCCTTCTTTTTAAAGCAAGGGTGTTAAGAAATTCTAAAGAGAAGGTCTTGGGGGGAAAAAAATGTCCATAGAATTAGTCTCAAAATTGGCTGAACTGTTTTGATTAGGAGGTTATGGTAGACATGTAATACAGAAAATTTTGTTTGTAGTATTAAGAAAACTTGCAAGCAATTGAAAGCAACTGTCCTAAAATGAGAAAATTGGGTAATACTACTGTGCCTTTTGTTATTTTTCAGTAACTGCTATGCCCATATAAAACTTAAGTGATTAAAACCCCCAAGTGCTACTTTTTCCTTCAACAACTAAACAATGCTGATTTTAAAGCCTAAAAAAACCCCAACTTGAAAATCCTGGATTTTTATTTTTTCATTCTATTGTCTAGCATGATAGTTCCCATACTGTGGTTTTTGTTTGTTTGTTTTTTAAGACAAAAACACAATATGGGCCTTGTTGCAATCACCTTTTCTTTTGTGTCTCATTTTCTTCTCTCTCTTGCCACTCATAATTTTTATTCCAATCTAAAAAATCCAGAAGAGATTATTAGCTTGTGTTCCATGCTGTGCCGTAACTGAATTTAAATGCTGGTGTTCCTCACTAGGTGGGAATCAGTGGTCTAGTAAAAACACCACTTGCTGGAAAAGCAGATTTTTTTGAATCCTGTTCCTCTTTTTTTATATGTCTTGGGCATAGCTTCAGATAGGTTATGCTGCTTAATTCAGCGAGGCTTTATTAGCATAACAATGCATTTAACAATTGCAAGAATATAGGAAAAAAGGAATACAGGAGAGAAGGTACAGCCCACACAAATATTTTATCCTGGTTTTCTATGAATTGATCCTCTTGATGTGTTTGTCACTACTGCCTGTTTTGTATGTAACACCAAATTACTGTATCCCAAACTACTGTCTTTTCTCTCAGAAGCATGCTTTTAACTTTTGCATGAATGTTAACGTGTGCTCTGTTGTTGAGAAAAATCACTTTCTTGCATGTGGATTTTGAATATTGTCTTAATTTTTCCCTGTTAAGCCAAGTCACAAGTTGCACCACTCTGAGGTCCTATGCTCAGTTTTTATCTCGAAGATTTCCTTGTGTTTCATAATTATAACAAAAATGTTTTGTCAGCCTGTTATGTTGTTCTGTAACAGTTTGCTGTATTTCTCTTTCTGATAAGTTATTCTTGGTGATTAATATATGTTTGTAAAAAAAGGGGTGATCTGAGTGCCTCAGTATCTTTTGGTATTGTACAGCAGGATTTGTTTTCCGCTCATCAGGAAATGGTGGTTGTTAGATTCAAAAATTATTATTTCTTTTTTATTTTGACTTAGTAGATTTAGTGTTTTATAATGAAATGTTTGCTACTTTGGTTGAGATTGAGATTGAAATTGGTTAAGCTGTCTATTCTTTTTGATTACTTAAATGAGTGAAATTACCCTACTGGTGCTTTGTGGCTGTTTCTGAGGTCTCTACATTCCGAATACAGGATCAGACTGCAGAAATGGAAGTAAAGGTTTTTGATTGGGTTTTCTTCCAGTCATTTATTATTAAAGCCATCTCTCAGACTGTATTCCTTTTAAAAAAATATGCATTTAAGTATCTTGTCATCTTATTTCAGTAGTATTTTTAGTGGGAGTGGAAATAGCATGTAGTGGTTTCTTTTAAGACATACAGCCTTTTATTTTAAACATTTGTAGGACTTTGGTGCTGGTATCATATGATTCAGTAATGTATGGTCTTCACATGATAGTGATCAACTTATTCAGAAATCTTCAGGATTTATTTTTATTCTGGAAATTTAATATGATCAAATAGTGACTTTATAGATGATTTTTTTTTTTAAATTCTCCCATGCGACGGTATCTGTGCTCTTGGTGACTGTAATAAGCACATCTGGGAGGCAATTTCAAGCAATATTGCACATACTTGTCACTAACCTGTTTTACAAATACAATCTAAAAGATTATTTTCTCTTTCTTAGGAGAGAGGGAAAAATGTTTTTTGCTAGTGGATTCTTCTTTTTTCTTTAAGCTGTTTTTTCTTCCTCTGCAGCTTCTGTTTTATTTTCTTGCTAAGTTCCCGTCTCTTACTTTATGCACTGTGCTTCCTTTGCCACAGAAGCAGCTAATAAAGAGAAGGAAAAGGACAAGAAGTATCTGTAACTGCAGTCCTTATGGCTTGCACAGAGACAGGGAAACTGAGTAGTTGCTGTTCGTTAGTCTTTTTGGTCCAGGATTTATTTGTGATGGCATGATAAGTCCACTTCAACATAGTGTAATGAACTACTGCCTCCATGGTGGAGATGTGATAATTGGGAAGGTAGGTGCTGCTACTCGGTTGCAATTCTAAGTGAAATAAGTTTGCTCTAATCACTTCCATTATCCCTTCTGAAGTTCATTTGGCTTTACTCCCCTTAGGAGCAGTAGAAAAACATTCAGGGTTTTCTTTAGCATTCATATAGTGGTGGTTATCCTCCTTTGTCTGATCCAGCTTTTAGAGGGAGATAAGGCTTGTTTTTTTTCCAATAGATTTGGAATTATTTGTTAAAAATAGAGGAATGTGAAAGCTCAAGAATCATGAGATCTTTTCAGATTCTGAGCATAGGGCACATGTTCTTTCAGATACTTCTGTCCTGTGGTTTTTATTGTCTCACTTTCTAAATTAGCCTAGTCCCTAATTTTGGATCTCTGTAGTCCCTTGCTCTTTCGTCCACATCACTAGTTTACACTGGTTTTGGTTTCCTGTTTTAGTGGTTTTTTTTTTTCCTCATAGTTTAAGTCTGCTCATCGTTTTGCATGCTATCAAGGGAACTTTCTCCTCCTTTTTCTTTTCTATTCTGGCACTCATGGGAAAGTAAGTGAAAATACAGGAAAAAGGAACTCTACTCTGAGTTCTTGTCCTTACAACAGAGAAGTTAGGAGCAGTTTTAGGAGCAATCTTATTTATACCTTCCAAAACAGGGGTGGAATTATGAGGGAATTTAAAGGTGCTTCTTCAACAAGTAGTCTTTGCTGAAAATTCAAGTTGAGAGGGTTTTTTTGCAAGTCTTCAGAAGGGGGATTTGGGCATTTTCATAGGACAGTAAAATGCACATACCTGATTGATATTGCTGCTGTGTTTGCAGTTGTAGCCTAAAATTATGGATGTCTATTCTCAAATTCAGTATGGCCAAGGAAGATCCTCCTCCATCCACTTCTGTTTCCCAGTCTTGCTCAGAGAAACATAACGTTTCCTGCTTTTTTCTTTTTAAATTAAATGTTCATCTCAAAGTAAACGTGAGGAAGGGAGGAGTTTCAGGTTAAGCATCTGAAGTTTGATAGAGCTGGGCAGGTGAAAGTGTAAGTCCATTTAAGGGGATTTCTGGCCATCGTCTCTGGCAGGTATATTAACTGTCAGTGTTTAATGAACTTTTCTTTGGGGAGTAGAATGAATACATGAAAAAAGACAAATTGCCCTCAGTTCTGGGACATTGGGATGTGACGGATGTGACAATCTCAGACTTCAAGTAACCTGCAGTAGATGGTTCACTGCTTAAGTGAGCTTCCTGCTTCTCTCCCAAAGGTACACATCACAACTATGTGTAATGGCTGAAGTTAAGAACTTAGTGTAATACTCTTGCAGACACCTTTGGATCAGAACATCTTAAGACTTAAAACTAGAGACTTTGAAATGATCTCAACAAACTTACTTAAGCAATAATCCTTTCTTGCAGTGCAAACAAACTTATCCTAATTATGGTAAATTACATTAGACATGTAATCAGAGGTGATTTCCATAACTTCGGAAGGCCCTTATGCTCTGTTGTATGTTTTTTCAGGCCACTTCCTGAAGTCTGTTTCTTAATATAGAAATAGTTGAGATGTTAAATGGCAGAACAGCTCTTATGAAGTCCAGAGTGCAGATAGTATAGATTTCTGCTGCTTATCTGCAAAGCTATAATGCGTGGGTGCCTTGTGGTAAAACCTGTCACCCCTTAGAAATCAGTCATTTATACAAAGCATAGACAGTGCTTATGACAACATGTTAATGTATTGCTAAATTTCTCCAAAATATGCTTTCTCTGGTGATCATGACATCAGGTCATACCAGTCTTTTCCTTTTGCCAATACTAATTCATTTGATGTAATCTAGAGTTAAGTGATCTTTCGTGCAGATAAACAGTAAGTTTTGTAACTTCTATTAGTTCATTTTTTAAAGTACAATTTATACATTGCCATACAGTGTGTGGTGTGTTGTTTGTTTGTTTGTTTCTTTTTTGAGATCCAACATAAAAGTACCAGGTTTTACAAATTTTGGGTCAGTTTGGTTGTATTTTCTGCATTTGTCTTTCTAAAGGTGATTTTTATTACGTTTAATATGAGTGGTAATTAAAAAGAGAGTGGTAAAACATCTGGAGATCATGATACTGCATGGTTTAAGCAGCATGCTTCCAGGAAAAGGAAATCATATCTTTACTGCAGTACTAGAGTTCTCTAATCAATAGAAATGGTGGATACATTAAAACCAATTAACATTTTCTGTGACTATCAAAACACCTCTTGATGATAAGATCTCTCAAAAGAGGTTCCCACTCACAGGGTCAAAGGTAAAATATCAAAATGGATCACAGACTGTTTGGATGCTGAAATTACTCTGATCTCCTTATCTCACAACTTAAGAAAAAGATATATAAAAGGAAAAGTCAGCACATCCAGAACAAAAAGAAATCACTCTTAATAGAATATGTTGCTCATCCTTGGGACTCATTGCCACAGGAAGTTGCCAGCAATGGTAGATTTAGAAAGTGTGCTAAATGCATCCCTCAGTATGTTGTAGACAGAGAGGGGTTCGGTATGGTGGTGTAAGATGTCAGTGTAAAATAGTGACTTTCCTTCCAAAACCACTAAATGGTATTTCTGTCACAGCCATTTAAATTTAAGAGTCTTGCAAAATTAAAAATAGAAAAGAACCATGCTAGTAAAGGTTTTTCCATCTAAGTTTTCTTTTTTTGTCACTTAAAAGCTGTTTTAATTCCTTGTTACTTCTAGGCAAAATGGGTAAAAATCTAATTTTCTTCTCATTCCATGTAACTGAGGATTTTTGGGGTGGGGGTGGAGGAGAGTAGCAAGGAGGAAGAATTTACAGCCAGGGGGAAAATTCCTTCTAACATGTGACTCAACTAGAAGAACAAAGGAATCATAGTTGCAAGTAATCTAGTATTTAGCCCAATTAAAATCTTTACTTTTTGTATTTTCCTCTTGCTTCAGTAAGATTGTCTTCATATGGACTTATGCAATATACTGGTAGTCTGAAAGGCAGTTGCATGATTTTGCTCAGTGCTGCATGCTGAGACAACTGCATCAATGTTTCGGTCTAGCAATAAATGTTTTCTGCCTTCAAGCTGAAGCTTATTTAGCTTGGCTTATCTGGTGCTGCTGTAGCAACCATCAGTCTCCAGGCAACTGAGGCACATTGACCTCTTCATTGAACTGAGTGTAGCACTACTTCAGTTTAGCTGCCTGAGACAATAGTAATGGTGTTGAATGTGAAAAACGTGAAATTTTCTAGTCTGTATGCAATGGAAAGAATAAATAAAAATATTTAGATGAAACCAAAATGTTTAGGTTTGACTTGAAAAAGATTTCAAGTTTACGTGGTATATGCTTTGTTACAAGCTGCAAAGTTCATTGCTGAGGTGATGTCCTTATAGGCCTTGTATAAGATGTTGAGAATCTTGCAAGCATTTTTACACAGCAGTAATTCTGCTACTGTAGGTGTTTGTTTCATCACTTAAATAGCAAAGACCATTGAGGTTTATTTAGAAAGTTAAAATGTCAATGTTTGTGAATAGTGGCTGATTCTTTATTATTACTGTTTTTGAAATTATAGATGATCTTGAAAGTAGTTACTTTCCTCTCAGATCCATTATTTGCCATATTATGAGCGTCTGGCTTTCTTTGGAATACTCAGGTGAAGAAAATAGATTACTATATGGGTATACTGGGTTTGTTTTCTAATCAAGTAATTCTTTCTGCTGGTCAATATGAGATTGAAATTGTGACTCCTGATATATAGGTTAATGTTCTTAAGGAAAACAGATTCTTGGGTAAGATATTGCTTCCATTGTCTATGTAGAGCACATACAGGTTAAGTGCTATGGAGACAGAGGTAGATGGAAAGGATGGAGGAACAAACTTGAGGTAAAAGGGATTTGTGTCAAAATGATAGCTCTGCTTTCAGTTAGGTTTGTGGGGGAGGTGGAAGAATCCCAGGGTCTTATTTCTGTAAAGCCTCCTTTTAAAAAACAAACAAAACAAAACAAAAACCCAAACACAAAACCAATGAAACAAAAAAGGTCTCTTAATGATGTAGCATTCTAGTAAGCCTTTGTACAAGTCTCGTTTTTGTGTCTAGTTTATAAATAAATAGATTTTAATTGGTTAAAATTTTATATGCTATTGAGCTTAGTTAACATGGAAGAGATGAGTAAACTGGTAAGTACAGTTGAGGTTATAGCTTTTTCACATGATTGGAAGACAGGCCTTCTACCCATGTGGTTTTTAATGACTTGATGTGCCCTTGTTGTACACTGGGCAGAGGTATAAATTAGTTTCTGTAGGTGTGCCATTAATTTTTCATTTTGCCTTTCAAATCCCACTGTGTTTCCCAGTTGCATTCATTCATGCCCTTCTTGGAAAATATTTGAGTGCTGCTGTTTGAAGGTTAGATGGTTTCATTTTATTGAAGGATTTATTTGTACATTTAATCAAAACAATTGATTCTCAAAGACAGTATTTGATTATTTGCTTGTTCATAAGCAAGAGTCTTCATTACTGCTTGAAGTTCAAAGTATTTCTTTTTGCTAGTAACATAAAAAGTACTAATGATATGAATAACGTATCCATAGGATGATTTTACATGTCACGCATACAGTTTTCCTGACAGATTTTAATTATAATAATGTGTACATTTGTAATTAATGCTCTTGATTGAAAAGTTGCTTTTTTATTCTAAGATATCACAAACCCTTTCTTCTGATTTCATTTTAACTTTTCCAGCCTCCTAATTAAGCTTTTCAGTTAATTCTTTTATTTCAGCCAGTTAATGAAAACATTTATTGTAAAATTGCACCTTGATTATATGTTTTTAAAAAAAACCCAAACTTTAAGGACTTCAGAGTGCTTGGATGGTAATGCTGGTAGTATGGGATGGGTTATCTTTTCAATCCCACTATTGCTTTCATAGAATGAATGAGTAAAAGTGGGTATTTGGGGTTGATGCCCATTGATGATATATGTATGATAGCAGGTGACGTGAGGTTAGCTGTAAAAAGTACACTTTCCGTTTTCAGTCATCAATAGTGCTGTAGGCTGTTTTAGTAAAGAAGTTGATATAGATAGTTTGCTTGAAAATTAATTATGTTCAGCTTGTAACTATGAAAGCTAAAAAAAAATTAAAAAGGTGTAAATGAAAGTATGGGTTTAGTTAAAATATATAAATAGTGTTTATCGTGCTGCATTTTAATATTATTTTGCATTGTACTAGTTGTTCTGAAAAGTTATATGATGGTTTTCAGAAGAAATGTGGAAACAGCATTTTATTAAGGATTTTTTGTGTTGTCCTCAATTCCATCTGTATTTCTTGGTATATAGGAAAATAAACAGGAACTTGGAAATTTTTTTCATTGGAAACAAGATCTAGATAAGATTTCAAAGCAAATTCCGTATTTGTGGTGAAAATATTCAAGCGTTGTGTTGCAGCAAGTCATGCATGAAAAGCTGTTGATGTGGCAGAACTTCCTCTTGGACTTCCTAGAAATTTGGTTGTATTGCTGCAGTTAACCGCAGTCTGACCACCCTTCTGTGGGTGTGTATTGCCATCCCAGATGAACAGCTAACAGAATTCAGAGAAGGCAAGCGATGATGTGTAGCAGTGGTTCCCCCACATCTCCTAAATGAAGTTAAAGATGGTACCAGAAGTTCTGAAAGAATAAAAGGAAGCAATAGCACATTCTTCCCATTGCATTGAATACCCAAGAAAAGCCAACTGTTAGATGCTCCCCGTAGCTTAACTGGCCTTAAAAATTCTAGGGATAAAAATCACTTTTCTTTATTAGTCGAAGTTAAGCTAGGAAACGTAAGGCCAGGTTGCTTTTGCTGCTATCACTTGATAGGCAGCTCTTTTTACTTCTCAAGAAAAGCAGTTAATTTATATGTATGTATATTATCGACTTTTTATTATTATTATGTACATAGCATTAAGAAGTTTGAATATCTAAGCTCATTTAATTGCAATGCAGGTTTTAATTTTTATGTTATTTTCAATAGTACATTGTTCAAATAAACGTTGGTTGCCATTGACCAAATTATATCAGCTTAAAGTGACTTCTAGATGAAGTAAGCTGATGTTAATATTTGGTCTAGTGCTTGAATTACCTTCTATATTTCACGAAGCTAGACAATTGCATGGAAAGCATTAGTAACACCTCAGAAGTGTAGCAGAATAGCTCACAGAAAATTTACCTTTAAAATTCACCTGCATCAAATTTTTTTTATACTGTTTTCAGTAGTAGTTGGCCATAGGAAGTAGCTGTTGATACATAGTGCTCTTGATTTCTTTACTTCATGTTAATAGGAGCAAGGGGTAGTTTTACGCTTTATATCACAGCACCATGCTGTGATGAAGAACCTAGTGTGGTAAATGGTATGACCCCAACCACATTAATATGGTACTCAAAGGGATATAGAGAGTGCAGGAGCAATAAAATGTTTTTATTTTAAACAAGAAATAAAAATTACCTTTGAAATTATTGTTGACAAATAGATAATGGCTGAAGTAGGTAATTAGGTGATCTATCACTAACTGTAAAGCATTGTAATATAAAGCCAAAGCTACAATATAGCAATGACTCTTTCTATAGCGGAGGGGGAAAGGGATGTTGATTGGATATAAACTGATTAAGAAGCTGTCTTGGAATTGGTTGTTCCAGCCATCCTTGTTGTCCTATCATGAAAGGTGGAGAGTTCAGTAATGGTTTAACTACAATTAAATCCCTCCCCTTTCTTTATGGAAACTCAACTGTAGGCATTTCAGCATTAGCCTAAACAATGATTTTGAATATGTTAAGCCCCTAACAATTAGGGAGCAGTTTGGGGCATTGAATAATGTGGAATGATGCAATTGAACCTGACAGCTTCAACAGTCAGCCTACTCATGGGACCTGAAAGTTGTTCACACTTGGTTTCATCTCTCATCACACGCTGAGTATTAAAACCTTACTGGTGTGGAGCTGAGACAGAAATGAGGCCTGTTATCAGAAAATATTTCATAGCATAAAACTTGAAAGGAACAGGGGAATAGGCATGCTCAAAGGGTCTGAAATTTTTGAGACCTAATCTAATTGCATACAGCTACGTATTGTCTCATTTTTCTCCCCTTTGGTTTTTTTTGCTTAAAGAACATGTAACTTTTGAAATGAAGTAACTGTTTTCCCCTGGAAATTTAAGTAAATGTCCAGTTATGAATGCAAATAGTTGTCAACTTGGGAAACTTTGTAGTCATACTGTTACAGTAAAATACCATTTTGGAGTGATGCAAACAAATATAAAACTGTTTTATATATTTCAGAGAATATTTATACATATGAGTTAAATTTAGTTAACTTGCAAGCTTTGTTCTTTAATTAGAAGAATGTACTTGTACTTTCTTTCTTGCTGTAGAGGAAGTGTTTTTAAGCATCAATCAAATACCAATCATTTATTCTTATTGCACTCGGGCATTCCATGAATTACAGTGTATCTTCCTTCTGTGCTGCTCTGCTGCTTATTGCTTTACTGATTTATTGAACATGCCATAAATGAAAGCAGTGTATTACATACCTCTAGATGGGCTTAAATCCTTCTGCTAAAATCTTTTCAGGAAAATTTGCAGCCTTTTCAAAATAAATACTTAGCAGTCTCTTTATTTTATTAGTTCATACATTTTGATTGTGTTTTGTGTTGACTGAATAGAACCAGTTGAAATAAAGAATACTACAGCTTTAAAAGTTCTGCATTTTAGAACGTTTCAGTCCTGTGACCTTAATATGTATTGACAGGATGATTGTGCATTTTTAATAAATGCTTGCTACAGCTTGTTTCGACTGTGAGTGAAACATGAAGCTCCTATTTCACCATTAAATAATGTAGCACTCCTCCACCTCCTCTACTTTCCTGTCAGATGAAGTTGTTGCATACATAATAAAGCTTCACAAATCATTATTCTTGTCATTTTACATTGCCATTTAAAAAAAGTATTTTAAAAGTTTTTTTATTTACCTGCAGCTTACTTGAACGTAATGTTCCGTTTTTCCTTTGAGAGTTGCATAGGATACATGATGGCACTATAACTTGTAGTTCCAACTTGTTGTAGGACACCTTTACTATTATTTTAAAGTATGAACAGGGGTTAAGTTTAGGGTGAGCCACCACTTGTGAAAAAACTCAAGTTCTTAGATATTGTTTAAATCGTGCTAAGTCTTTTGATCTATCAATCCACTTAGCAAACATTGTTTAATTCCCTTGATGTCTTTTGTTTTGTGATGTGATGGTTACTCAACAGACTTTAGCAACTCCTTTCAAGGTACTTAGATGCTTTTAGAAAGTTCTTAAAGCTATTTGGGCATGTTTCAGTCAAATAAACATGAATTCTCCTTGCTGATTATAGCTGCCCTGCCATCATAAATTAATATATAGTTGCTATTGCACAGTTTTAAGCAGCCTTGCAGTGAATTACATGGAGCAACAATAAGCATAGCAGCTTCTGTGTAAGACAAGAGCAGTACACCTACTAGAATTAAGAGAAATCTTTTATAGAAATATTCTAAAACTAAACAGAAATAAGACCTGGTGTTTGCAGTTAAAAAAAAAAAAGCACAAACTATATTAGTAGAATTCATAACCTCAACCAATTTATTTAAATATATAGAGATTTTTATATTGCTAGTCTTATCTCTTAGATACGGAAGCAAATAATGGTTGAATCTTGTAATATTCCACTCTGTAAAGTTTCTTTGGTGAAAGGATTTGTCAAAAACTACATTGTTTTTGAAGTTTGTTTTGGTTTTGAGAGGAAAACAGCTGAAGGTTGCTAGTGAATTATAATAGTTGAGTTGGAATCATGCCATAGGTGTTTATTAAGGAAAACAGCAAGAACTTTGCAATATTGCTGCCTTTGTCAATAAGTGTCACGGTACTAATATGTATTGTATTTCTGGAAACTTGTTATACCTGGGTAGGTAGAAATGCCTGCATTATTTTTAAGACTTACAACTAATTCAGATTAATTCTACTGAAGACTTGTGGTTCTTAAAAAAAAAAAAAAAAGTAGTAACAGGCAGATTTGAAGTGAAACTGTGGTTCCATGTCTAGCAATCTTGCACATACCTTTAAACTGAAAAGTGAAAAAAACCTGGTCATTGTTAAGTAATTACTTGTGGCTTTTTCTAACTTTGTGACAGTAGAAGAATGTAAGTATCAGGCACAATTTCTCACCAGTATATAGTAAACAAAGCATCATTGAAAACAGTTGTGTGAATTCATAAAAGTCTATTCATCAAGTTTAATATGTTGGCTGAAAGCCAGAACTTAATGGTAGTGTGTGATTCTTTCCAGAGACATAGTTTATACTCTGTAATATTTTGCTGTAATAACCAGTATGTTTTCCCTGTCTCTTGTGTGCAGTTATACATGTCAAAATGTCCCACAAATTGAGTTTCTTACTATTCACCTTCTTTTTTCCTTTTTCAAAAAAAGTTTCCTTTGTAAATGTTGTTTACATTTTCTTAAAAGATTCGTTTTAAAACCAGTGATCATACAGGTTGTGTATCTTTGATATCCCCCCCACCCCACAATCTTTTCTTTGTTCTGAAATAATTTTTTTATCAGGTAGGAAAATGCCTTTTTAATAAGCAGCCATGCCTTTTTTCTTTGATTGCCCATCTCTGCAACTCAGCATTTGACACAAATCTTTTCTTCGAAAGGGAAAAAACATAAGCAGCCAAGGAAGAAGGTATTTTTATTGCGTTGGATTATGCAAGATTTTGGCCAGCCTCCTTAGCTTCATCTGTTTAAGGGTTCATTTTCGCTTGTTTGGCACAAGTCCCAGCAGAGACCTTCAGAATTGTGGTTAGCAACATGAATGAACACAAACTTTGGGAGCTCTTCAATAAGTAGAGCTGGCCAACTGCCAAAAATACAGTTCCTTATATGGGGTCAGGGCAAAGCTGTGATTCGGTGAGCCCCCTATTGTATAGAAAACATACTTGTAATGGCTGTTTGCGTTCTTTAAAATAAAAACAAAACAAAACAAAAAAACACCAGGCTTCCAAGTCTATCAAAATAGGAAGTAACAAAATAGTGTGCAGGTTTTACTAATGACGGAGTCGAGCAAAGGAAATATGGCTCTGTGTAGTTAAACTATAGAGCTGAAAGTTGGACCTTTTGACCTCCACAGCCGGCTTGTGATGTAAGGAACCCAAGCATTTGTGAGACATCTGTTGTCTACCTGCCCTTATTTTGTAAATGGTTTAATAAGATTAAATAATTAGTAGGATAACCACATGGTCGCCATGCTACTAAGTCCTAGCATTGAGTGCATACTTCAGGATTGCAAGGAAGTCTCCCCATCCTGCTACACTGTGGTTGTTTTAAAATGCAATTTAGGTATTTTTAATATTTGCTGCAGTAATTTTTTTATTTGATGGTTTTAAAAATAACAGTTCTTGCCAATGACACTTGAAACACACTTTAAATCCTGATATATTCTCAAAGTACTGCAATTCTATTCCTGTACTTACAAATGGAAAATAATATTTTTTTTCTTTTACATACATTCAGTTTTTTAAAAAGATTCAACTTAAAAAAATTAGTAATTGTGCACAAAGAAGGCTTCTTTAAAATACATTTAGCATTTCTCCCCCCTTTTTTAAAAAGGATTCAAGTTTTAATTGTTTTCTTGCAGGCAAACACCCTACCTGGATCTTCTCTCAGTCTGCCTCCATCCCACATGTACGGCAATAGGCTGAATCCAAATTCAGCAATGGCAGCACTTATAGCTCAGTCTGAAAACAGCCAAGCAGGTAAGCTTCCCGCTGCTGGTGACAAACGCAGAACTTCACAGACTTAAGTATTTTTAAAAAGATTGTTAAATTTTATTTTTGAACTCTGCTCAGCATTTGGTAAATTCTCAGTGGTCCTGCAGAACAGCACGGGTTTTCTTCCTTTTTTTTTAGTGTCTGAAATGTAAATGTTTAAGCAGAGCCATCAGCAGGCAGGAATGCAACAATGTCTCCTGTGACTTCTGTGATTGATGTGTTCAGTTCGGGGCTCTTTGCAACGAGAGTAACACAGCTCTGGGTTTTGTCGTGAATAGTTTAAACCTTTATTTGCATAATTCATGAAATTGCATTACATACAACTTCGTGTGAAAGCGATCCTGTTAGAGAACTTCTGCAGCATTTAATAATCTTGTGAATATTTACCGATTGGCATTTTGTACCATTGGCTCTCCTCTACAGTTTTAATGAGCCGCTGGCTTTGCTTTGTTTCATTCCCTCCGTAAGGATTTGTTGACATGTCGTAGTAGTCATGCCTGTTTGGGGGAAGGGAATGAGTTTAGCAGTTTACCAAGAATGGATCAGTCATGTCTTTGCCCTCCAAGAGGTCGGAGGTCACTTGACTCAGAATAGGGGGAGGGCAACCTTGAAGGGGGCAGATAGGGTTATTTTATTGAGAGGCCATAGGGAAAATAACCCTTTTGAGTCCTTCCAAGCAAAACGTTTTCGTATATTTAATGAGGCCTTTTTTGTTTGTTTTACTACCTTTTTAGCAAGGGACTTTCCTATGCTTCTGCTTATAAATAGGAATTAGTGAATTATACGCTTTCATAAAGTTTTCAGTAAATTTGCAGAATAATGTGTGCTTGTTAGATGGCAGCAGTACGTTTAATATGTTACATGTTTTATGAGTTGTTTTGGGATGCAAAGTGTTAAAAAAATACAGAGCATCAGGATTTGCTGTGATAAGCATACAGATTAGCTGTCCACAGCTGTGATTCATTACTTTCACCGTACAAATTAAAAGTGGCTGAGGGGAGGGTACTGCAAATGCAAACCACGCTTCTGTGCTGTAAAACTGAAAGGAATGAAAGAAGTGAACATAATCCATGGCCTGGTACAGCCTCAGAAATGTGTAAGGACAACACCTTACATGCTACAGTTCAGCAGTCTTAAACTAGTTACGTATTCACTCTTCAGCAGTAACTACAGATAAAAGTTGAGATTTAAGGTATTTTAAAAATACCTACATCAGTTTTAAAACTCTTATCTAAGGAGAGGCGATTTATCAGCTGTGAAATATTTACACTGCAGATCAAGATCTCGGAGATAATAGCCGCAGCCTTGTTGGCAGAGGAGGTTCACCCAGAGGAAGTCTCTCACCACGGTAAGCATTATTTACATTGGAGAGTGCAGGCAGAGGAAATGTTTTAAGATTTGGAAACTTCACTGTCTTTTTTACTAGTAATACATAAGTGGTTTAAAAGCCTATATATATATGTAGTATGGATATGGAGATAGATATATATGGATATATCCATCTAAAAGAATCCCTAATATGTCCAGATAGCTAAAAATGTGCTGAAATTTACTTTTGTGTCAGCTGAAATTAGGTTTACAAATGAAGGACTTAAGAAATGGAGACTTGCTTTAGAGGGATTTATCTATCATTTAATCAACGTGTACTAATTATCTCCTCAGATTTGTTACCACAATCATATTTTTAGTCATAGTTGCAAAAATTTCAACATCCCATAGACTTAAAGACTACAGCAATTACAGGAGTAAGATGGTCTGAGAAGTTAAATATCAGTAAAAATTTCAAACAAATATTTTTTTCCCTTTCCCTCACCACTTCAAAAACATGCAACAAATCTCTGTTGAAAAAAAAGTACTTTTTTTTTGTTCTGCTGCAGTTCATCTCTAGTACAGAAGTTTGACGTAAGAATTCCGCTGGAATTGTATCACGCTATTTTGTTTTAAACAATACTCACTGTTAAAATTTCAATATTGAGTTTTAAATACTTAGTAATATTTTCTGTGTATTTTAAGTCAATCTTTTTTTTAAAGGGCTTTATTTTCCATACTGGATCCCATATGAATTAGATTTTATAGTGTCATTACTCCTATTTTGTTACTTAGGGACTAACCATGGGGATTTTATCTTGAAAAGGATTTTAGGATAGCTAAAAAATGGTAGTTACACAGATACAGCATCGTAACAATGAATTTGATTGTTACAGCATGTGTTTATTACAGTAATTTATAATAAATGTCTCCAAATTAGATAATTTAATGTACATGCCTGGTGTTGTTGATCTTGTATTACATTCCTTAATTAATCAAAAGTCTTCTTGTCGAATGGGGTAAGAATATCCATTATAATACTTAGGAGTTATTACCTAGTCATGAACTGGCTGTTAAGCTTTCCAATACGTGCTGCTTCTGAAACAATAAATAGAGAATTTACAAATTAGTTTAGACTGCTTTCTCAGTATAAATATATATATTTACATTAGCGTATAAGTCTTTATATAAATAAGGAGTATGTCTGTATATATACAGACAAGTAAGTTAGGAGAATTTTGCAAAGGGAGATGCTCAACAATTAGGAAGTTCCAGAACTTTTGATTAGATATTAAGTAGTCCTCTTATGCATACATGTTGTCGTAGTTACAAGTTTTAGTGCCTTCTCAGTTAATATGCAAAGGCATGGTCTTTGAACAATTTGCAGTAGGCCATAGTTTTGTTCAGGCTGTCTCTAGGTAGAATATTTGGGAAGCTAACTTCTTAAATAAGTTGCTTCTATGGAGTGTATATTCAGGGTACTTACAACACGGTTGAATTTCAGCTGGTTTTGATGGGGATGGCAAAGGAGAACTGAGTGATAGAACGGGCACCTCAGTCCACAATTGCAGAGCTTCCTTCAGCGTATGGAAGCTGTAGCACTTTGCAAAGAGCAGATAGCTTTTGTTTGGCAGCAGAGTTGTTCAAAAACAAGCCAAAAAAGGTGGGGGGAGGGAGAAGGAGAAATTACCGCTGTAGTTCCAGGATTGAAAGAGGGAAAAACTTAGTCTGAAATACCTAGCATGGAAAAAATTCAGAAAACTTGCCCATTCAATTAAGTTCAGTAGTCAGCAGATTTCACCCCTGGTTTGTGCGATAAGAAAGATCACATGTATGTCGAAGTTTCTAAAATGTGTAGATAACTCCCCACCTTCCCCAGTTAAATAAATAAGTAACTCTGATTACTTAAAATAAGGCTTTTAGAGAACAAAAAGCTAACTTCAAAAATCTGCTCTCTGAAAACTTTGCAACTCTGAATGCTACCTGCTTTATCTATTAAAATTATTTTTCTGCAAGTTCTGACTCCATTCCCTTTGAAGCTTATGAGATACATAAATAACACACTTCTCCGAAAGAACCATGTAATTTTCAAATAGTTGCTTAAAATAAAAACACTTGCAGAAACAATTGTTTGCTGTTGATGATGCAGCCAATTGCAGCTCTTCAGAGAAGACATGTGTGTCTTATGAGCTGTATGGTCATTTCAAATTCATATGGTTGTATCTTTGTACCCCTATATAGCCAAAGTGTTTGATGTTTAAGCTGTCATATTTAAAATTTTAATATATATGAGAAATATGAATATACCAGGTTGTATGTGAGCTGTTTCTGTTCTGCAAAGCAATTGCTGCTTTTCCCAAGGTAGCACTTAAACTTTTTTTACCCCGTACTTAATCTTGGATTTAAAAATGTGTTACATAATACCTGTGTTGAAATACATATCTAAAAGCAGTATTGCTTATAGTTAATACTGTAAGAGTATGAATAACTGTACCCCAAAGTTAAACAAAAAACAGTTGCAAAAGTAAGCAAGGTATAAAACATGAAACAAGGGATTCCCATCTCAGTGATGGCATCAGAGCTGCGCATACAGCACACTTCTAATCCTGTTGGAAACTATGATCAAATACTATTTGGAATAAGGATTCAACCCTAGTATGCAGGAACCGTATCATGTCTAATGGATGAGGTAGGGGTTCAGCTGGAAGACAATGGATTGACTAATGTTGTGATACACGGAAATCTAGATTTTTTTTTTTTTTTTTTTCTCCTTCTGTACAGGCTTCTAGTGAAGGACTGCAGAGGTTATATAGTCATGTGTTGCTTTCTTTCTACCTTTGTGAAATTGATAGGAAACAGTCCTAAGCCCAGCAAGAATTTTGTTGGTGATTTATAATTCAAATGGCACAATCTGTTAGAGTAGTGTTATGCACCCTTCAGAAGCATGCATACAGAGAAAGAAGTTGCTGTGGGGGTCGTGTGGTGGTTTGCTGTATTTGTTTTCTGGTTTTGGTTTTGTTTGGGGTTTTTTTTTTCCGTTTTGCTTTGGGGTTTTTTTTGCTGTTGTTTTTTAAAGTGGCTTGTTTGCGTGGAGTGTAGTACATCTGTTCAGAATGTTTCCACATAAACCTTCCTTCTCATCACTTGAGCACATCATGTAAATAACTAGTTTTAAGGCTGGTTTTGCCATGTCTGTGCTGAACTGTTAAGCGCTGTTGGTTGTCATCTCTTGTCAAAAAACACTACCTTGGTTACCCATTCATCAGGGCTTTTTGTTTTAACAAGTGTTTTTTCTTCTTTTATTCTGTATGCAAAAGAGGAATTATTTATAAATACTTACAGAGCTCTTAAGTCACCTACTTAAAACCTTTTCTCGTAAAAATCGCTTTGCTCTGGTGCCTACAAAATGCTTGACAGTCGTTAGGTAGCTAATGTGCTGTGACCACTGCTTATTACACTAATCATAATTAACACAGTGATTTCCTGAGCTCTATATGTTGTCCTGTACTGGGACTATGGTGGTCTTGTTGGTAAGTTTGCACTGCATGTAGAACAGTACGGCTGTGATCCTCTGATGGCACCAATAGTTATTACTTGCAGTAATAACTAATATATAAGAACCTGAATCTAAGCTCACTGGAGTTGATTTAAAAAAACAGCACAACAACAAAACAAACAAAAGCACTATCCAGCTTTTAGTGGGCTTTGGTGTTTGTCCTGTACGAGCAATGTGACCATGCATACATGAAGCCAGAATACCGTGTCAGAAATACACTGAGCATCTGGTTTTGTTCACAGGTTAAATTTTGCCCCATCCAGTGCAAAAGAAGCCTTCTCATAGGACCTGCGGGGTAGCCAGCTTTCTCAGTGGCTGTGTGCTGAATATTTAATTTTCTCCAGAATGAGAAAAGACATGTGGCAAAGGGATTATTCTTTGAACTATGTGTGATCATGAGTAAAAAAGGAAGTATATTAAGTGTGCACAGGACAGAGAAGAGGATAAGTTCAACTTTCATTGCGTCCCTTGTGAAATAATATTTTCACATAGTCGCTCAAAAATCTGATTTTACATGATTCTTTTTAGAACAAGTTAGGCAGTGGAATTATATATGGCCTTTCTGTGTGGAAGTACCATTACTTTGCTGATTTTAATAAATTGTTTTTATTTTCTCAGTTTTCTCTGGGAAAGTTTTGAAGACTTCCTCCTCCCCGCCCCCAAGACAGTTGCTCTATGTATCTATATACAGTTGCTTCCTGCTGTAGAAGTATGTGTTGTATAATTTAATACAATGCTGTTTGTTAGTCTGTATGTGCTTTCTCAGTATAAATTAACATGCTATGAAATACTACATCTTTCTTTTATTAAAGCCTTGGCAGTGAGAACCAGGGTTTCTTAGTGATTTTGATGAATTAACTTAGTCTTGGAAATGTAAGATATGTAGATGCTAAGGCCTTATATAAGGTAAGAAACTTCAACAGCCTTTTACTAATATATAATATATATTATGTAATATATATTAATATATAATTTCTTTCCATCCTTTTCTTTAAACAATGAATTGCAATATTTTCAACAGATCCCCTGTAAGCAGCTTGCAGATTCGCTATGATCAATCAGGGAACAGTTGTGGGGAAAATTTGCCCCCAGTAGCAGCCAGCATAGAACAGCTTCTGGAGAGGCAATGGAGTGAAGGACAACAGTTTTTGTTAGAGCAAGGCACCCCTAGTGACAGTAAGTACTCACATTCTGTTTATTACTGCTTTTGTTAACTGTGTTGTTCAGAACTGCCATTCAGTAATTGTCCAAGAATTTAAAAAAAACTTATTTTCTGCTGTGAATAGAAATATAACTGTAGTGTATAATTGTAACATAGTTCCTAATGCAGCACATGGCTTCAGTAGATTACAAAGAGTTCTCTATAATTATCTACATTTTTATGGATGGGGAAATTGTGTCATGCAAGAGGAAGTGACTTGTAGATCCAGCTGGTTGGTTGCAGAGCTTGGAAATGAATTCTGGACTCTTAGATCCACTACTGTAAATAGTATAGCACAGTTCCCCAGTTTGCTTTATATTGTGTGATATAAATTGGCATAATAATTTTTAATCGTTACATTTTTCATTTTTTAAAATATAAACTGCCTACTTCTGTTGCTGTTTTAAAAAAATACTTAAAATGTTAGGCAGGTGTCCTACTGGGCTTTCATAGGTTTATTATGTTCTGTGTTTCTCATGAAATTCTCAAAGCAAGCAAATAATTATTTTCTCAAGTTAGGTTTAATAGAGTGGAATAGTCCAAGAATGAATACATTAAAAGCATAAGTGATAAGTAGGTCACTTGGATCTCCATATTCAACAATATATCAGTATCAAAGACAATGATTGAATACGTTTAAAAACCATTTTTTTTAATACCAGGTTAGGGTTTGTGTTATATTTTACTGAACATATTCTTCTCGTTGGTAGTGTAAAGTGGTATCTAGTTGGTATTTTTATGAATGGTATCCTGACAAAAATGCTAATTGTGAGGAAATTCATGCAGGGATAATCCTTTAAACATGATAGCTGGAGGACAGGTTTAGCTAAGTCTTATTGCATCTCATTTGGGCTCACTGAGGGTTCCTTTGTATGTACTTGAAGAGGAGGGATAAAAGCTAAATCCTTGGGAAATGACCAGATGTGCCTATGCCAGTAGACTTATGTCTGTAGTAGGCCCAGAGGTCATGTTAAACAAATACAATTTAGAATTAAAAAAAAAATGGCTATCCCTGTGGCTTTACAGTCACACTCTAGTACTAGTTGGGAAATCCAAGTTCTGAAACCAAATCGGAGTTTGAGAAAACTGTGCTTAGTAAAAATCAGGTTAGTACAGAAGATGATGCCCTTTTTCTGCAAAAAAAGGGGTGGTAACTGCAGTGCTCACACAGTGCTCCCTGCTGGGTGATTTGTAGATCGCCGCTCAAAGCAAATGAGAGCTCCTGCTCGCAGCAAGGTGTGTCGTTATAACTTCACGTTGGATGACATTTTTTTCATTGTTTCTGTAAGTTTATGATTCACTGCACAAGGCCTTAAAGCAGAAAACCTCCCTTTTCACAAACTTGTGAATGTTGTTGGTTGGCTGTATTGTTAGTTGAATGCATATTTGTCAACCTTTTTCTGTTTTGATAATGTTTAAAATTTCTAATACTGCAGCTGAAATGGATTTTTTTTTTTCCCCCCCAACTATGCAATGAACCTGTGCTGCTAAAATAATACTATTTTTATATTCTGGTTTGGGGATAAGTTATCATGTACTGCTGTTTCCTTAAAATTAATGTCAGCCCTAATCATGTAGCTTCATCTGTATTTAAGCCAGGGTGTAGATGTATTACAAAATCTCTATCACACGCTATGTACTTTTTTCTGCACTTTAAATTACACAAAATGATCCTAAACCTTTCCACTTAAAGTCAAATTTCTGTAATGTATTTCTCAGTAATAATTTTATTTATATTTTTACATATGACTTAATGCTAGTCTCAAACTGTAGCACAGAAATAAAAAAATTGAAGATGTTATTCATTCTTTAAATGTGGTTATGAGAGATAACATATGCATTTTTACCTTAGTTTTAGGAATGCTTAAATCATTACACCAACTTCAGGTTGAAAATAGGCGGTTAGAAGAACAGATAAAGAATCTAACAGCTAAGAAGGAGCGGCTTCAGCTACTCAATGCACAGCTTTCGGTGCCCTTTCCAACAATAACTTCAAATCCTAGCCCTTCTCATCAAGTACATGCCTTTCCAGTACAAGCAGGTAAGTAGAGGAGAGTATTAAAGTGTCAAAGTAATTCGAACATGTATTTATATGAAATATCTATTTCATCCACATATGCCATTGATGGGAGATGTATATACATGTAGGATGAATATCGACTAAGTATTTGTTGATGTGTTTAAATGTTTAAAAGTCAATTGGAAGATTTATATGAGACATTACTACTTGTTCCAGTGCAGTTTCTTTTTTACTTCAGTCTGGAGCACATCTGTTTGAATCTGTTGATTCACCAAGTGGTTAATATTTTACTATTCAGCAATGATTTTAAGGTTGACTTTACATTTTCTGTGTTTACCTTTGACATTAAAGTAATTATTCTGAATCTTTTTACATGTTACAGAAATTTAACCACTGTGTGTTTTTTTTGAAATAATTACTTTAGCACCTAGCACTGATTCCTTGAACAGCAGTAAAAGCCCTCATCTGGGAAACAGTTTTTTACCAGACAATTCTCTTCCTGTATTAAATCAGGTAATTTTTATTTGTTTCTTCTAAACTTAAACTTGTTACAAGTTAACTCCTCATAGTCCTTGCATTGTGCTGTTAGGTGAAATTTTATGCAGCTGAGGGGGTTTTGTTGTTTGTTTTTACACCAGGAGATAACCTCCAGCGGACAAAGCACCAGCAGTTCATCAGCTCTTTCCACTCCACCACCTGCTGGGCAGAGTCCAGCTCAGCAAGGCTCAGGAGTCACAGGAGTTCAACAGGTCAATGGTGTGACAGTGGGGGCACTAGCTAGTGGTATGCAGACTGTAACCTCCACCATTCCTGCAGTGCCTGGTGTGGGTGGAATAATTGGAGCACTGCCAGCCAGCCAGCTGGCAATCAATGGAATTGTAGGGGCTTTAAATGGGGTAATTCAGACCCCAGCAACAATATCGCAGAACCCTTCTCCTCTCACTCATGCAACTGTGCCACCCAATGCAACGCATCCTCTGCCAACCACGTTAAATAACAGGTAAGAATTTGCTGATTTTATGTTTTTCCTGGTAGTGCCTGCTGTTCTTTAGTTGAGCTATATTTTTAAACCGTCTTATTCAAAAGGTACTGTTTCTTCCTTAGCCTGTAATTGCCAAACTAGGTTCTGCTCCTGATCTGTGAATGAAAGTAAGAAAGCATTTAATGGAAGCACAAATAGTTAAGTTAAAGAAGACATGTTTTCTGTTTAGTTTTTGCGAATCCTAGTGTCCATTTATTCCTGTTTTTTTAATCAAGTCACATTCCCAAACAAATGTAATTATGTAAATGTGCTTCAGCTCTTTTTTTAGTTCAGAAAACAATATTCTTTGTCCTGCCAATTGTTCTTTCAGGATTAAAGGAGCACTGGAAAAGCTACCATTTGTTGCAGTAAGAAGGGGGGAGGGGGAGAAGGAGAACAGTATATGGTCATGTAATTAAAGGTGTAATAGGCATAACTAACCAAAGTAGTAATACAGTTGCATGGTGTTTTCAGTTCTCTGCATCTGACTCCAAAGACAACAAAATTAGTTTTTCAAGTGGTGTTCCTAAGGATTTTTTTTTTTTTTTTTTTTTTCATTAAATGCATCAAAAGATCCATGCTTGAGTATTTGTAACAGCCCTTCCCCAAAACCAGGCATCCTCAGCAGCATAAACTGCTGCTGCTTGAGCTGCAAGGCAAATGGGTAACAAAAGGAGACAGCTGCTTTCCAGGGAGGGGAATGGACTGCTTGGTCTGGAAGTATTTTGGGATGGAGCAGAGCCTGGGCTAAGTCATTCTCCCTGCTCCCCTTCCCCCCACCCCTTGTATTGTCCTCGCTTAGGAAGGAGAACTACAGTTCTATGTAGAAAGAAATGCCTGCAAATAGGGAGTGGATTACTTGTCTTTAAGTAGAGTTTATTTTTGGAGATTATGGTGGATTACCCACCAAAAAAGGCATATGTGATTGGAATGATGCAAGGGATCCCTAGTTTTGTAGCTTCTTTTTCCAGTTTCTTTCCTTGCTGTTCGTTTGGCAGCTCCTGAATATTTGTGTACCATATCATTCTGTGGTATTGCTTCAATAGGCTCATAAAACCCGATACTTTCAAGTGTATCCTGTTGTTTTCATGTGCTATTATACTTTTATGGAGGAGGTTATATTTTTTCATATTTTATATCATATATGAAAATAAAATATCACAGGTTAAACAAAAGACATTTCGTTAATGGAAAGTTTTCTTCTCTGAGTATCAGAGGTTTGCTGAAAACACGAAATGTGAAGAAAAGTGAGAAACACTAGACAAAATCAATAATATTAACCAGTTGTATAATGCGTTCCACTTTCAGGTAATGCCAAAATATACTGGTCGTGTTGCTGTTTTCTCATATGATTTTGTTAATACACAGATTATTTATTTCTGACTCTTTATATTGCAGAAGTTTTTTTTTGTTGGTGTTTTTTTTTTTTTTTATTAGCCATCAGAACTGCTATAACTCTTGAGTGTGTAGCCTATTAGTAAGCTATTCCAGTTCACACAGAATACTGCAACTAGTATCCTGTTCATAAGCCCTCATTCTGACTTTTAGCATAGTCTGGAATACTCCAATGATTCCCAGTTTTCTGCTACAACAAGCTTATGAGGCACAACTCTGCCAACATTTCCATTTCTCTATTTCTGTTTTTTTCTGCACTGCTCCATCGATAACAGTAATTTAAAATTAATGTTTATATTAAATTTTAAAGTGCACTTTTCATGCAATTCTCTGCTTTATTGAGCTCATCCAGATGATTTGCTGGGCCCCCTTCCTTTTGAGGTGTTTCACAATTGCCCCCATTTTCTGTGAGTTTTCAGTATTTCTAATTGTGTATTTAGAGGAAAAAAGTTCAGGCCGAGAAAGCACTAATGCTAATCAGTGCTAATGTTTTAGTAATGACACATACATTCCTCATTACTGTTTCTTCCATTACGCTTCAGTGAAAAATATGAAAAAACTTCTGTTACTGGAACTAAGTTGTGAAGAGGCTCTGGGATGACTTTGAATGAAGGGGGGAAAAAAAAAGTATTTTCTACTGGTTGAGATTATTGGTTCTAAAACTGTATGGAACACTGTTTATTCCTGCTACTCTTAGTTCAATGCTGTTTCAGTGGCAACTAGCTGACTATTTCTTTAATGTTAAATGCCTCTAGGTATTGGTAACAAGCACAGGCAGGCATGGAGGTTTGCTGTCATGCTATTGTGAGCTCTCTGAACCTGCTTAGATTGTATGGTGGTGATCAAGTTTGGAGGTGGTTTAAATCATTATTCACAAGACAATGGAAAGCCACATGAGAACTGAGCCCTACTTTCTAACTTTTGTGTGTTGTTCTGTAATTAAAAGACTTCCCAGATGTTCCTGTAAGTTGCTACTTACAGTAACTTCCCAAGCTTCAGAATCTGTTCGGACAGTTTCATTTGAAAAATAGCTAGATTATTCACCAATACATGAAGACTTCTTTATGCATATTGTCCTTATTCCTGTGAGCTCTTTAACTGTGGGACATAGGGAGGTGAGAAAACACTGATTTGCACATTGCTGTTTGGGGGAGTTTCAAATTGTAGGTAAAAGAGCCTGCATTCATTCGGCAGAGAAAAATAGTTGATCCTTTTCTGGGAAAAAGATGGCTTAATACAGATTGCTAGCAACCGGGAGATTAAGTGATTTGAGGAAAAAGATAGGATTGTTTCTTTACATTCTCGCAACCAGAGAAGACTGTAGGATGGAGAGTTTCAGACTGATCATATACCTTTTAATGAGAAGCTAAAAAGGATTAAATTTACATTCTAAGCTGATCTGGTTTAGAGAAAGCTCTGTGGTGAAATCCAGAGAACTGCCTCTTCTGGGAAGCTCAGGAGCTGCAGCATTTTGTCTTCTGCAGTTAGGTTTTGTTTCTAGACACTTAGATCTCAGCTGCTGGCTGAGGGTATTTTCGTTCAAGTGCCAATGCAGAGCAAGAGGGAAGGCAGAGCAGATAAAGAGAAAGGAGAACAGCAGCAGAAAAAAGAAGTGCAAAGGTAAAACATGACATAGGAGAAAAGAAAGAATGGGGTAAAAGAATGAAAAAACAGTGGAGAAGATTCATTCCAGTATAGAAGAATACAGAAAAAGTAAGGTAAAGAGAAGAAGGAAATAATGGTAATATTAGTCAAACTGAAGGTACTTATTTTTTGCAGTTATTACAAATATTTTTGATACAATTGAATTTAAAGCTGTTTTAAGGAATTTCAATTAATAGATGAGTGTCATCATTTGAAAGTCAAACACATGCGCAGTTCTAGCTTATGTTAGGCCTGAGTTTTGCTGTTGTAGCTCAGGAGGAAAAACTAAGAGTTTCCTTGGATAGGTGAAGTGTCATCTCTGCTTTCATCAACAATCAAACAAATATTGCTAGCAGTTATTGGGGAATAAACAGAGCGGTGTTATCCATTTTGTGTTCTGCCACATTAAATCTTTGGTGTGTACGTACCTGGAATATTATGTGCAGTTCTGATTATGCAGTTTCAGAAAAGGATATAATACAAGGGAAAAAACAGCACAGCAAGAATAATCAGACGCAAAATGGCTTGCACAGGACAAGGGTCAGTAGAATTGACTTTTTGGCTAAGGACAAAGACCATTGACGAGGTTTGCGGACCAGGAGAGTAGCAGAAGTGATAGTAATGAATGTTGTGAAGTAGATGATGGGAAATCATAGAATCATTTAGGTTGGAAAAGTCCTTTAAGATCATCAAGTCCAACCGTACACCTAACACTGCCAAGTCCACCACTAAACCATGTTCCTAAGCACCATGTCTACACGTCTTTTAAACACCTCCAGGGATGGTGACTCCACCACTTCCCTGGGCAGCCTGTTCCAATGCTTGACAACCCTTTCGGTGAAGAAATTTTTCCTAATATCCAATCTAAACCTCCCCTGGCAAAACTTGGTCATTTCCTCTTGTCCTATCGCTTGTTACTTGGGAGAAGAGACCCACGCCCACCTTGCTACAACCTCCTTTCAGGTAGCTGTAGAGAGTGATAAGGTCTCCCCTCAGCCTCCTTTCCTCCAGACTAAAGGACCCCAGTTCCCTCAGCTGCTCCTCAGAGGACTTGTGCTCCAGGCCCCTCACCAGCTTCGTTGCTCCTCTTTGGACACACTCCAGCACCTCAATGTCTTTCCTGTGGTGAGGGGCCCAAAACTGAACACAGGATTTGAGGTGCTGCCTCACCAGTGCCGAGTACAGGGGAATGATCACTTCCCTAGTCCTGCTGGCCACACCATTTCTGATACAAGCCAGGATGCTATTGGCCAGTTTTTTGCCTAGCGAAGTGTCCGCCTGTCCAAGCCATGAGCAGCCAGTTTCTCCAGGAGAATGCTGTAGGAAATGGTGTCAAAGGCTTTACTGAAGTCCAGGTGAACAACATCCACAGCTTTTCCCTCATCCACTAAGCAGGTCACCTTGTCATAGAAGGAGATCAAGTTGGTCAAGCAGGACCTGCCTTTCATAAACCCATGCTGACTGGGCCCAATCACCTGGTTGTCCTATACGTGCCATGTGATGGCACTCAGGATGATCTGCTCTATGACCTTCCCCAGCACCGAGCTCAGACTGACAGGCCTGTAGTTCCCCAGAGCCTTCTTCTGGCCCTTCTTGTAGATGGATGTCACATTTGCTGACCTCCAGTCAAGAGGGACCTCCCCGGTTAGCCACGACTGCTGATAAATGATGAAAAATGGCTTGGTGAGCACTTCCATCGGCTGCCTCAGTACCCTTGGTGGATCCCATGTGGCCCCATAAACATAGTTTTCCCATTCCCTATAGGAGCTAATAAGTGTAGCCCAGCACGTGTTTCACATAGCATTGAGGCTGTCAAATGAAGTATGAAACAAAGTTTGCGTTGCTTGCCCTGTCCCAGCAGTAGAGAATGGTGATGATATGGGTATTTTCATACTGGCTGGTTGATACAAACTAAATGTCAAAGTGATCACAGAGCCGGACTACAATATGCAAATACTATGTCCTAAAGAGCTAAATGATTGTAGCCTAACTGTGTGGATTTGTGGCTGATTTAAGTTAATTTAATTCCTTACTACCAATCACACCTGGCAATCCTGTCATCTTGTTGGTCATTGTATGCACACCTTCTTGCTGGTACTAGTGCTTGTGAATTCACACAATAACCTCGTCTACATTAATAGATAATCTTTCATTGTGTTTTGTATTGGCTTAGGTTTCAGCTCAGTTCCCATGAGATGCAGCTCATTGTGCAAGACCTAGAGCAAGGGGAGGGGACAGAAAGGTACAGCTGAAAGGGAAATACTTAACCTTTCAATAGCAGGGTAAACCTATCATGAAACTACACAATAATTGAATGGGTGTTTTAAACTAGTAAAAGCTAACACTAGTACCGAAAGAATAAATCCAGTTGTCTTCCTGGTCTTCTGTTCCAAACCCACCCTTGTTCATGCTGTTGTTCTTGCAGTGAACTGGCATAGTTGAAGAAACCCTTTATTTTCAGACCAGTTGTCAGCTGGAACAGTTCCCTGCCTGTTGTGGTTTAGCCCCAGCCAGCAGCTAAGCACCATGCAGCCGTTCACTCACTCTCCCCCACCCAGGGGGATGGGGGAGAGAATTAGGGAAAAAAAAGTAAAACTCGTGCATTGAGATAAGAACAGTTTACTAGGACAGAAAGGAAGAAAATAATAATAACAATAATAAAATGACAATAATAATAAAAAAATTGGAATATACAAAACAAGTGATGCACGATGCAATTGCTCACCACTTGCCGCCTGATGCCCAGTTCCCAAGCAGGGATCCCTCCCAAGCCAACTCCCCCCAGTTTATATACTGGGGGCATGCTTATATACAGTTTATATACTGGGCATGACGTAACATACCTCTCTGGCCAGTTTGGGTCCTGGCTGTGTCCCCTCCCAACTTCTTGTGCCCCTCCAACCTTCTCGCTGGCTGGGCATGAGAAGCTGAAAAATCCTTCACTTAGCCTAAACACTACTTAGCAACAACTGAAACCATCAGTGTGTTATCAACAATATTCTCATACTGAACCCAAAACATAACACCATACCAGCTACTAGAAAGAAAATCAACTCTATCCCAGCTGAAACCAGGACACTGCCCAATTTCCTAAATAGCTGCAGAAAATTCTATGTAGGCATGAAAAGAGGGACTGGGAGCTAAGTAGTAGGCAAGTGCAGAGGCAGCCTCCTTCATTCCGTGGCAGCATCAGTTGGCCCACTTCAAGGCTGAATGTGTTTGCTAAATTACAGACAAGGTATAGACAAAAGTGATAAGATTTGAATATAGCAAAAGATGAGAATTAGAAGGAAAACAAGACAAAGTAAATGCTAATGAACAAAATACTAAAGGTTGGCAAGAGCTGTCTTATATTATAAAATGTGGCCTTTCTGTATAAAGTATTTGAAAAAAATGTAGAAATGGTAATTATTATCTGAGTTTAAAGTAATGTGCGTGTAGTAGACTTAGGTTACAGGCAAGGTGTTGCTGTTGCTCAGCATAAATGAGATGGGTGGTGGTGGTAATGTCTAGGTATGTATCAAAAACTGCAACTGGACAGACAGACTATTTAATATTTGACAGTATGCAATCAAAATGCTAAATAGGAACTGTCTGTTCATATATATCTTTTCTTTGTTTCAATGGAAAGCTGAAGTAAAAAGTTCCCATACTTTCATATAAACTACAGTATTACCCTGTCAAACCCTACAGTGCCTCGGGACTAGGATTACTTCCTGACCAACAGAGACAACTTCTACTCCATCAACAACACCAGCAATTTCAGCAATTACTAAGTACCCAGCAACTCACATCAGTAAGTTTCCAGTTAATTATGATTTATTCCTGTTATATTCTAAGGCATGGATAAACTCCTCAGCCTAATATAAATACTAGAAATGTGTTTAACTTGATATTACAGGTTTTGATAATTTTTTAGTTTTTCAGTTGCTTCAACCTTTTTGGATGATAGTCATGCCAAATTACAGGATATTACTGGGCTGTGTGTATTGCTAGAAGAATCATTGCCTAGAGCCTTCAGTCCCATTTTGTCCCGTGTGGACATGGTGGCTTGTCTCTCTCAGCATCAGCTGTGGGCAGCAGAGTTTGGGACCATGGATGGATTCTAACAATATCCTAAGCTATTCTCCAATTCCAGTAGGACTCTAGAAGAGATTTTTGGGTATCATCTCATGAGCTGTCTTTGCTCTGCCTTGCAGTGTTCATATAGGCTATTATGTTACTGGTTTAACTATTTGTATTGTTAATTGTGTAGTTTTAGTACTTTGACAAACATGGTTTGATATTCTCCTCAGGTCTGTTTCTTCTGATACAGGCCCGATGAAGCCAGCAGGCTTAGCTGAACTTCTGTGGAGCTACTGATTTCAGGAAACTTTATAGGTGCTTTCTTTCCTTTCCCACAGTCTTGTGGAACTTCATTAGTTCCCTGATTAGTAACCTAAATTAGCTGGGATTAGGTTAAGGGTTGCACTGACTGAAGATTTGGATAAGCAAGAACCCAGAGAGGAACTATTTTTCAGTAACTAATTCTTGATTTTTATTTTTTTTTCCCCTCCTCCCTCTCCTCATATTACTCAAGGAACAACATCAGGCCCTTTTGTATCAATTAGTACAGCAACAACATCACCACCACCAACACCATCAGTCTGAAGTACAGCAATTGCAGATTACTGGAGGAGCACAGATACCCATAAACAACTTACTTTCAGGCACACAGGCTTCACCACTTAATGCAGCTACCACCAACCCATTTCTTACAATTCACGGAGACAACGCAGCTCAGAAGGTGACAGTAAGTATATTTCTCACCTCGTTTTCAATGTAGTATCTCCATAAGGTAACTAAAAGATAAGCAGCAAGTTATGTGCCTGTATTCAGAACTCAAGGATGGTGGATTTTTTCTTTATTTTATTTTTCTTGAGCCTTGGGCTGCACTTGAAGAGGTTCAGAACTCTGTGAACTTGTAGTCACTTACACCTAACCTGTCTGCTGCACACTCCTGTTTCCTTGGATCAGGACACCAATACAGTGACCCATGCCTTCCTCTTGTAATTACAACTGCAGGCCTAGTCCTCCTCACCCCAACCTTCTTCCCCAACTTTGTGTCCACTATTTTGTAGATCATTTCTTTTATCACCTTACTTGAAGAGTTTGTCCTGGCCAGGCCTCAGGCACTGTGGAGCTGCAGAGATTAGTTGATGAGTTGAGAGATGAGGAGCCTGTTGCTGGGAGGTGAAATATGTATTAGGAGAATGGTCTATGTCTATCCTGGTTCTGGCGTGGGAAGATGAGGCTGTACACTGGGAGGCTGAGCAACTCCTTTGCTTGATAGAGTAATAAAACCTTTCCTAGACAGGTAAGGAAACAAGACAGATTTTTCTGGCAAAGATGTTCCATTGCCTTCAGTGTTTGCCTGTAACCTCCACCCCCGAGACAGGAATTCTTTCTTCAAGTATTCAGAGAATAGGCTTCATTCTCTAAGGGTCATACAATTAAGGTAAGAGAGGATGAGAAGGGAAGGAGCATGTGGAACTTGTAAAAACAAAGGATGAGTGGAGCAGGAAGACAAAGTTCCAGTATTCCTTGGAGAAGACATCAAATGGCAGTGGTAGTGAAAAAAGGGAAGCTTGTCTGCAACAGCAGGCGGGAAGAGTGTGGGGCTAGATATTGGTCCCCTCTCTGCTCCCCACCCCCAAAGCCCTTAGCTACTTTAGGGGCACGGTGGTGGAGGACTCGGGCAGCTGGGCTTTTGTGGTACTTCCCAAACATAAGGTGAGTCACAAAACATAAATGATGAATTTTCAAGACAGTTTTCCTGGAAACAGCTCCCTTCCATTCTAAAACACAAGCGTTTACTTTTATTAAGCTTTGTGCATGGTCGTTGTCACTTTCCAGTTTGGTCTGTTGTTGTGATGTTGCAACTGCACTACAAACTGCAGGACTCCGGTAGGATCACGTTCTTTCCTGGTCGCTGACTGTCAGAGCAGCAGCGCTCTATCACAGGGGTTTGCTCAGTGCCTTGCCTTCATTTAGAAATGTTCACAATTTGTTCTAGTATGTTTAAAATTTCTCTCCCCTCATTTTCTAAAAATTAGTAGTGAATGGAATTGAGACCTTATATTTGGTTTGCATCAGAACAAATTATTCTATATGTGACCTTATTTTGAATTTTTTGAAATGGCTATTACTAGGTTTGGACAGCGTGACTGGGCAGCACTAGTATATTTTACAAATACGCTGTTACAATTTTAGTTTTTGTTCTTACAACAGTTAGCTCTAAACAATTCCAGGAAATCTCAGAACATCTTTTGAACAAAACCCTTAGGAATATGTTTCTTTTGAAATTGCCTTTTTTTTTTTTCTGTTAAGGTTAGAATTGAGACATTGCATTGAATGTTTTAATCTCATTTCCAGCTGGAACAGGTTTTCAAGCATTTCTGAATGCTCAGTGAATGAGATGAGGTTTTTGCTCAGTCCTGTTCAGTACTTGCAGGAAACGGCTTTGTAGCAATTTATGAAAGAAAGATAATTGTGACAGGGCAAAATGGAAATTGTATTTTTATTCTGATGAAGTGTAGATTTCAGCCCTCTCCAGTGGATAAAATGTAGCAGAGGTCACCTGGTATTTGTCTTGACCATCACGCAGTTCTAAGGAGAGGCCAACAGCCAGGAACAGCAAGTCTTGTTGGAATGAAAGTAGAAGCAAAATTGGTGTTTTCTAATGCCAGGTGTGATGACCTTAGTACGAGCTGCTTCAGTGTAGGATTCATCCTTTAATTACTCTTTCCTTTCCCACTTTTTAATTCTACAATACATGATTATTCTTTACAATGCAGAAGTTACTATTTAGATAGCTCTGGTTAAACGTGCCTCATCAGCTTTGTCATTTGTATGAATTTGATTTTACTTAACTCTGTATTTTATAATCTGATTTTTAGAAGTATTTTCTCTTACACAGAGGCTCAATGATAAAACTGGACCAGTTGCGTCAGAGAAGAGTTGACGTTTGAAAGATACTTGAGAACTGCATGTCCTGCTGTTATAGCACTTCATCTGGCTGCAAACTGCAGTTTTCCTTTCTGCAGATTGAAGAAATGTAACAAGGAACTCCTACTGCACAGCAAAAGGTTAATAATTTTCATAAGGATATTTTTGGTAGGCTTTCATTTGCTTTCTTGTTGCACTAAAATGGACATACTTTTTAATGGTTCAGACTGTGAAGTAGATAAAACTCTGCAAACCATAATTATTTTGTCGATATGATGGTACTAAGTACAAATTCAACCACAGAAAAACATATACTTGACTCTTCAGTCATAATCATATAAATTTAAAGGCTAGTAAACTGTCTGCAATCATGCGTTACTTTGGTTTCAGAGCAGTAGTTTTAAAAAACAAACCCTCCCCAACCCTACCCAGTCTGATCTTCTGCTGCAGTTGCAATATATCCTTTTAGACTAAGCTTGTAATGGCAGCCGGGACTTGATGTTTGTCATTTCTTTTTTATGCACCTGTTTTGAAACCTGACTCATAAGGGAATCCACTTCTGAACTTTTTATTCCTTTAAATTCCTGTTGTTATATAGTGGGAGTTTTTCCTGAGTAAGAATTACAGTATGGAATCCAAAGTTTATTAATTTTGGTGTAGGTTTTAGAGTTCTGAGGTTTTTAAAGGAGCCGGTTTGGTTCCAGTGACAAAGTTTTCTTACCAGATGAGAAGGCCACACTGGAAGAAGTATGTGTAGTGTTTGGCCTAAACCAAGTGCCTGTTGCTACCTCCATTTTGTTGAAATGGCTGCAAACAGCTGATCATGCACTAGCCATGTCCTTGTTAGCAGCGGGAATATTCTGTGTTGCACCAGCAGCCTTGTTATTCTGCCTTTACTAGAGGTGTTTATACCACTGTAGATAGCTCAGGCAGATTGTTACCTGGGTCACTTTTCACTAATAAATTACCAAAAAAGTGAGTTAATATTTCCCACTAAAATTTACCGGTGGTTGAAACGGGTGAACTTGTGTTACAACACTTCTGACAGTAGCTGATTTCATGGCGTGAGTCTATGCAGTATGGTGAAGGATAGTTTAAATGGGGGTAATGACCACTAATCAATATTAAGGTGGGAATTATTAGAGGAAAAGACCCAGCTGTAATTAGACCTCCACTGTGTACTTATTTGGAAGAACATGTTAATTCTGCAATATGTTTCTTAGTTAAACATTGCACAGTTCTTACCTCATTTCTGTAAATAAAGTTTTGTGAATCTGTTTTGTATTGTGAAGAATTCATAAGAAAACATTGATATTTTGATTTGTAATATTTCTAATTAGTAGATTTAATTGAAAAGTAAAAATAATTTATTTTTATATGTTCTGGGGAATTTTTTAAAAATGTCGCAAATCACTTTTGTAGATACTTTACAAAAGTAAACCAGTGGTTTATTTTACTTACTCAACCCACTGGTGGATATTCTGTAACAATTTGTACAAAAGGTAAGATGGAAATGTGCTGTTATTTTGACTAGATGTAAAATTCCAAGTGTATGAAAAGATATGTACAAAGCTTTTGTTAATAAACTTTAATAATGTTTATAGTTGTATACTGCTTGTGTGAAAGTGAGTCTTGTAGAAGAATTGAATATTTCTGTTAACATCACATGACAGGAAGGATTTCAATTGTACATGGCCACTAAAATTTATTACAACAAATTTTTTAAAATGTTTCTCATGTAAATTTTTGCTTTCACAAGCACAGGTAGGGCTGCAATACCGTCCAGGGACATTTTTGCTTACTGGGTGCAAATGTCGAGTTGCAGCCCTGTACCATAGTCTGATGTCAGAGTTTTTTCTTTCATCCTTCAGAGAGAAATTACTGTGAAGTGACATGAGAAGGAATGAGCTGTTTCTCTAAGGGCCCCAGTTAATTTTTAAACAACTTACAGAGACCTCTGTGGAGATGGGATGGGTTCCTTATCTACATGGTGCCTGTGTTGAGGTGGATTGAGGCCTTTGGTTGTTGCTGTAATTTTTGTACTGTATTTTCTGTAACACCAGCTCAATGTTTTTTCCAGGAATTTGGCTTATTGTCCATGGAAGGGTTGGCAAGCACATAGCTGAACTCCTGGTCTTTTATTTCCCAGGCAGCAAGGAGGAACTTGACCCTTCCTGTACTGTCACTTGAAGATAAAATGTGAGGTTTGTGCTAGTACAGGTTTTGGCAGACAAGGGATGCATTATGGCTTCCTTGCCATTTTTAGCCCCTTGCTAGTCAGGTGCAGCCTTGGGCTGAGACTAGCTTTTGGAACAAGCAGCAGGAGGATAGTGTTGCCATAGGCCTACGCCATTTGTATATTATTCCATCTGCTCAAATCCTGAGGATTGAGTATTTTTGTTTTATTTTCAAATGGGGAAAACTGGAGTCCTGAGAGAGGAAAGGTAAATGAGCAAGCTCAGAACTAACAGCAGGGGAATGTGAAACATCATCTGGCACAGCTAGGGGCATCACTAACCCCTACCTGCTGAGTGGCTCCTTGGTCATCAGGGCTAGAAAAAATTCCCTGCATTCTAGGGGTAGTTAATGACTCTTTCATGCTGAGGTGGAGAGGCTTAGAAGACAAGGCATTTCTACTGACTAAACCTATACACTGTCTAGATAAGCTCTAGAACTGGGTACCATCTTTCTGCTGGCTCTGTTGGGCACTGGCTGTTTGTTAGTCAGTGCTAAGAAGGGAGAGTATATAGCACTATATGCTGGGCCACTAGAGTTACACTTCCTACTGCTAGGCCTGTAGATGGAGGGAAGAAAAGCCCAATATGCCCACCAGCACAATGCCTCCAGGGAATCCTGAGTGTCCCTTCCACTGGTGTCATGGACTCAAAGGTTATGTTACTGCTGCTTTATTCACGGACCTAAGCTGAAGCCAAAAACTTTACCTGGTAGACATCATCTTGCTCATATTGGAACAGTACCACAGAAACCAGTAAAAGTGGTAAGCCCTGCTTTTCCTTGTGTGTTTCTTTGAGAGGGACTGCCTAAACTCTGGTATCAGTCTCCTGGTAAGACACAGAGAAGCATGAAAGGGGTAAAGTTGGAAATACTAGTGAAAATGTCAAATTCAGGACATTCTTAAAATCGCAGCTTGTTAAGAGGTTGGTGCCAGAAGCCCAGGACAGCAGTGGATGTTTTACCATATGCACAGTCCTGATGGACCAACAATCAACAGCAGGGAAATAATGAAAAGCACAGTTCTGACATCCGAACAAAAATCCAATTCACTAGCCCTTTAAAGAAAGCGATGACATCATGTGAGAGGGCCAGATGCAGGCAAAACCAACCTTGTTTCAATGATTTTGCAGATCCTGACATCAAAGATGATGGTCTGTGGCTGATTTGGCACCAGTTCAGCAGAAGCTGATACTGCCCTCCCTGTGGAATGCCAAAGCAGCTAAGTCACTGGTTACTGAGCTACCCTCAAATGCGTCGGGAACTGCTCCGGCCTCAGTGTCACAAGAGCAGCACAGACTAAATGTGCTGCATTTCAGAAGAGTTTTGTGTTAACGGGCTTTTGAAATTTCTGCTGTTTTTTCCACCAAAATCCAGCTTCACTGACAACCACAACACACCTTATGGCTTACAGGAGCCAACTAATTCTGGACAGCCTATGACTTCTCAAACCCTGGTTTTATCAACTTTAGCCATTCAAGCTGTGTTAGCAGGAGCTACTCTTCCAGCAATAGCATTGTGTGCCATTTAACTGACTGATTTTCTGGTGCCTGTTTTTAATAAGCTGCACTAAAAATCTCACTGTTGGTTCTGCCTAAAGGACAGGTCTTTTAAAGTCAGTCAGTCAAACACTCAGTGTTTCCATTGTCATCTCATAAAGAGGTCACATTGCAAAATCTTCCTTGAAACAGCTTTTTTTTTTAATTAGTTCATACCCTGACAGCTGTAAAGTTGAGAATAATTAATACAGTCCAAACATTTAGAGCTACAGGACAGTGCAGAACAGCATCTATTAGTCTGTCTTCTAGAACTAACCTAGCCTAAATTAGAGCACTGTTAACCTTTATAGCATCTCAAACATATTCTACTCATCCACTTGTGTATAGTTGTCAGGCTATAATTGTATGAAATTCTGATGCTTTATAACTTGGCATTTGGACTGTATTTGTACAGTAACACTGCCCTCCCCGGCTAGCCTGCCGCAAATGCCCCTTTCCATAGCGTTCTGCCTAATCCCATCCACAGGGATGTGCAAAGCTGCTCAAAAGAGACTCGGCTCCAACTCATTTGGGTGCAAGTCACAGTACAGAAGCTTCAGCATAGACCCTCTGAGACTGAAACCTTTTCATGCACAAAGTTATAGTGCAAAAGGCACTTTGAGCTACAGCTCACAACTGCCCAGGAAAGAAAAAATATTTTGCTAGCAGGCAACTATTAACATTACTTAAATGAAATCTGCATTCCGTGTTAGAATGAAAGTTGGAAGAAGCTGCTTAAATCCGAAGCCTAGCGTGACCTTGACTTTCATGGACAGAAAGTTTTAGAAAAACTAGCTTTGGTGGTGGATACCAGAACAGTGAGAAAACAAAGCCCAGCTACAGTTTACCACTCCTCGAGCGAGCATCACATCTGACCTTGGTCATGACAGGCTGGATCTACTGCCAAAAAGGCCAGTTGTCTCATCATCCAGAAGACACCTAGCACCCCCAGGAGAGGACCCTGAGAGGCCCCGCAGATCTTGGACTCTTACCCCATACTGCCTTCCTCCCTGCAGCCAAACACAAAAGCTAAAGCTTAGGCTGGGCCAATTCCTTTGGCCCTTGAGGAACCAAACGAAGTAAGACTGGATGAGGCCTGGACAAAGCTTTCACTACATCATTACGTGAAGGATCCCTCCTAA
Source organism: Haliaeetus leucocephalus (assembly GCF_000737465.1). Classification (NCBI taxonomy): domain Eukaryota; kingdom Metazoa; phylum Chordata; class Aves; order Accipitriformes; family Accipitridae; genus Haliaeetus; species Haliaeetus leucocephalus. The sequence continues at coordinate 9,912,743 of NW_010972436.1, forward strand.
ACAGGCATCTCTGTTGCAGAGATTAGATCCACTGATGCTGGACACTGACTTGCCACATTCCTTGTCCCAGGACCTACACTGCCAGACTACTCAGTGTGAAACACCCTTCCGGGCCCAAATAACCCACCTGTGCGTTGCAAAACCTTCCCTGTTCTTGACGATGAGACAGTTGGGCCCAACTGCCACCAATTCGTGGTGCAGTTCCACTGTGGAAGAGGCCAATGCATTTCTCTTACACAGCCAGCTCGCCCCTACTTTCAGGCAGCTTGATTCTTCAAGCAATAAGGATGCAGTCCATCAATTCACTTCCATCCAGGCATGAGCAGCACCTGTGATTAGACAATGACATCCATCGCTTCAGGTACTTAGCCTGACAAGTGTGACAGAAGGGCATGTACAATCTTTGCCCATCCTTAAGGATCTTCCTTCAGGTAAACTGTCAGGAGCACTGCTTAAAGTTTCTCAGTGTGAATGTTCTTACAAACAGAAAAAGAGAAAAAGTTTCTTACCAAGTAAGTTGTGCTCGTCCTTCTTCCTTCGACCCCATCCAGAAAGTCCAGGGCAGGGAGAAGCTGAAGGTGTTGGGCAGGCAGTACATAATTATTGCCACATACACAGTAGTGATATGTGCAAATCTTAAGCAGGTACTCTTTACACATATAACTTTTTGAAGATTTCCAATGATAAAGGTATCAAAGTCCTCCCAAGACCTTACTACGTTTGCGACTGGATTTTTTTTTTTGCCCCAATATCTATATCTAAACTATTTCTCACTCCAAACTGAGCCCGTTATTATTCTTCGTAGCCACAACAGACAGGCAACAGTTCTGTATTAATTGCGTCAGGGAGACGCAGAGATCACACAAGTGCAAGGCTCCCCTTTTACATACTTGAAGATTTCCCTCTTTCTCTCTCTTGTGTAGAGCAAATACCAACAATTCCTTCTGTCCTTCCTAGCAAATCAGGCTTTGTAGGCTCTGGATCATTGTCTTTGCTCTCTTCTGGATAGTCTACGCCTTCCTTGAAGTGTGATATACCAAACACCATTCCAGGCGAAGTTTTGTAAATCCAGAGTGGAAAGGAAAGATGACTCTTTTATCCTCACAGGCTATACACTCCTGTTACTTGCTTTCTTTTTTGAAACAGCAGAAATATTCCAATTGCCAGTCTATTTTTTTCATGAAAAATAAATCTCCATTCACTAGTGTTCTTATACCCCAGCCCCATCAATTCTCCACGAAGTTAATTTTTGCCAATTCACCCAACCATTTCAGTTACCTTGCTTTACAGCTACAGTCATCTGTCTTTGAGTGTTCTGGATGACTAATACCTTTTCAAAGTTAAGATTTCCTGCTATCTCTTGAAAATATCTCACTTGATCTCACTTAAGGCTCTTCCTTCATAGGTGCATTAGTAGCACAGAATTACTATTTGATCAGTTAGCACACACAGATCATAGTACAGCTTCTAAATACATTGTTTCCAATGCATTACTTTGTGTCTAGTAAAGTTTCCATAATATCATTATTTCTACTGACTAAGATTAATTTTTTATATATGACCAAAAAAACCCAAACCCCAAAATGTTCCACTTGGTAAAGGAACACATATGGAACACTTATCTTCCCTAAATACTGCTCCCTTAAAGTTTTATGGGAATGGGATAAAATTTGGTTGAAATGCTGATCTGTCAGAAGCAACAGAATTGGCAAGCAGTTACTGAGGAAAATCAACCATGTAAATGGCAGAAAGTTAACAGAGATTTTCAGCCACCAAGTTCCAATTTTGAGTTCAGATACATGATCCTGTGATTTTTCATTTTAATTTTGAATTAAAGCCCCCAAACTTGCTAGAATCCTGATATTAAATCAGAATTTGAATGGTAAATAATTCTTTAAAAAAAAATGCAAGTCCTAGGCATTTCTTGCAAAAGACTATGGTGACTGCTGTGATCTATTGATAAAATTTACAGCCCATTAAGTACCCTTTATTCCAGCATTTTAAGCTTTGTATAACTTTTCCAAAATTACGAAAAACAAAATAGCACGTAAGGAATAACAACCCTTATTACCTAGGCTTCAAATATAAAATCAAACTATATTGAATCCAGCATATACAACCTCCCCCCCGCCCCACCCCCCCCCCA
>NW_010972436.1:9914898-10007544 GCF_000737465.1 Haliaeetus leucocephalus
AATATGAGGGCTCTTAGCCCAATAATGTTAGCTTTTAGGTCCTATTCTGAACTTCAAAACTGGTCATGAAGCATATACCTTTTATATCTTAATTTCTAATTAAGAAATTAAGGCCTTTAATGTTCTTACCCATTTCAACTTTACCGAATTAACACTGTGTATGAGTCTGCAGGGTTGGTGAAAAAGGTATATTGCAGGTGCATATAAATGTATGTGAAAGTTAAGATTAGAAATACTACTTATTTCAAAATATTGCTAGAATGACTAAACATTTCATGTAGCAGCAGACATGCTTATAAGCATTTGGTCATGGATTTATAGATGCAAGAAAGAAAAATACATTCTGAGTCCAGAGTTTCATTACTCTCATACTTGCTTAACAGTTTCAGATCAATTCTCTCTTTCAAAACAAATATAAATTCTTTATATTCTGTATATTAATTGGCTGTAAACCTACCAGTTCCAGCATGCAATTATCAGTGTAGGTTTTCCCTGAAGGTCCACTAATTTTTAAGACATTGTTATCACACATCTGCGTAAGCAGCTCTCCAACACAAAAATACACCTTCATTCTTCAACACACAAAATAGGTAAGATGGTATAAGATTTATTAATATTTTCTTTTACTAAGGCACATGATGTATAGAAATACTGAGGTACAAAAACGCAATTTCCTGCACATGAGATTTAAAGCCCCATTTTGACAAAGATCAGCTACATCTCTTCTGCTCAGAACATTCAGCTTTTAGCCATTTTTTTCTTTTGTACCAGTTCAACAAGCAACTTGTATCTTGCTATACACTCCTCCTAAAAGGAAAAACAAAAGTGTTAATTAAGTTTGGTATTTTAGTTCTGCTTTAACTCTATACATGCTACCTCATTCTAGAAGAAGAGCTAGGTTCTGGGGGTTGTGTGGGTTTTTAGGGGGTCTTTTTGGTTTTGCTTTGGTTTTTGTTTTTAAAGTAGTGCACTGAATTTCAGAGGGAGAATCTTTGTCTAGTGAAGAGCGGATTAGAAAAATGAACTTGCAATTTACATTTCTTAATGGATAATTTCTCTCTTTAAAGAGCACACAGACCCAAGAAAACAGTTGCCCAGTACTTCTTGACAATGACTGGAAAAGCAATTATTAAACAGTTGTATTGTAACACCTATTTCAGACCAGTTATTCTGCAGATAGGTAAGATAAGACTTTACGGTCACTAACATAGCACCCACTGACACCAGATACTGCTGAACAGCTTCAGGGCCAGAGAAGCACTCAAATCCCCCACCCACATTTTCTGCTCTATCACACTGTGCTTGGCGCAAATAAAATTAGGGTTTTCTGCAGCTACAATGACTGAAGCAAGCAAACTAAGCTATCACAACTATTATGAAATCTAGCACAGACAAACTATATCAATGACAAATGGCTATTTTAAAAAGATTATACTTACAAAAAAGAACATTAGATAGATTATTGAGCATTTAACACTTGTAGATGGATTACTTATTTTGTTTGTTCACTGAGATGGGTTGAGAAAGGTATTGTAAGGTATAAGTAAAGCAGCTCATCAACATTTGGTTACTAACTTTGAATCAAGATTTGTTTTAAAATCTAATTTGTCCTGCAATTGAAGATCTGAAAGGCAGAGGAGAGGTAGGTATTTTAAATGAAACAGGAGGTATTTCAACATTTTCTATAATAGATCAAACAGACTGAATTAAATGAAAATATGTTTTAAATAAAAACAACAAACATGACAGTAATGCTCTTTAGGTTAATTATGTCTGGACTGATAGGCTAAGTAAAGACCTCACCTTTCTGCATGGACCCTCAGTTCATAAGGTAATCATAAACTGGTAGAAAATATATTTCCCCCCAATTTATACTACAGTTCAAACAAAACTAAGCATACCTTGCTTTTTCCAGGAACACATTTTGCTATTTTATCCCAGCGATCTGATGTTCCCTTTGGATACTGCTGCAAGGCCATTTCAAGAAGTTTCTGTTGATTTTGAGTCCACAGTTCTTCTGGGGCACGGCTTTTCTCTCTTTTTCTGCTCTCATCATCACTCTCTTCCTCTTGCTCGGTGTTATCAAAATCCTTCTGGCGTCTTCCTCTGCCCTTCTCTTCTGGTACCGCTTTCATTGCTGGTAGAGTTATTTCAGGTGCTTTGACAATTTTTCGTTTGCGGTGTCTAGTTTCACTTGCAGTGATCTCCTTTTGATCTGTTTGGACATCCGTCTGCTCTGGGATACGATTGTAGTTCCCCTCTTCCTCCTCTTCCTCCTCCTCCCTTTCTCGCTGGGTGATTATGTGGTCTGGCAAATTCACGTTGACTTTGACATTCTTGGAATTCTGGGCCAGCGTTTTAAGCTCGGAGAGCCTAATGATACCTGTTAGAAGTATTGTTGTTACACTTCTAAAAAAATAAAACCACAAACAAGCAGCGAACTGCCCACAAATAAAAGGTACCTGGAATAATGCAGAGAGGAGAAAAAAGCTCTTCTAGATTAAGAGTTTAAGGAAAATGCTTATCAAGAAATCAAGGTACTTGTTATGAAGCAATGAACTTTGCCAATTATGAGCTTATCTGGTATGTGTGAAGTATTAGTAAATTACCACACTGATATAAACAAACATAACACAACAGAGCCTGAACAAATGAACAAAACCCACAATAAACTGAATAAGAAAGCCTGGGAGGATGTAGCTAAAGGGAAATGTTCCCTCAGAATACCCATAAGTTCTTCGCTCAAAGTAAGGCAAGGTTGCAAAAGTCTCTCTGCAAAGCATACCTCGAAAGGTACAAAATGCACTGTATTTGCATGGCTACAATCCAAATACAGTGCTTTTTATACGTGTCAGTGAGGATGTAGTAGCACACACCTGGTGTATATGTAACAGAATCCTTTAGTTGTTTGGCTTTCATGGTAACCTGCATGAAAACAACAAAAAAAGGAACATTAAAAAATTACATTATTTGGGCTATAGAAGAATTCATTAGCAGCTTACTGCAAAATACCAATATTGAACATACATTAAATACGGCGAGGCTGATGTTCTTCTGCTGGCTTTGTTCATATATGGATCCCAAACTGGCAAAAAGAAACTTTCTAGACTTTGTCCTTTCTAAAACATTCCTAGCTTATTAAAATAATGTAAGCAATGCTACACACTTCTATTACTATCACCATAATACATCACAGTTGATATTAAAATTTTATTTTCTTTCGTTGTTAAACCCTAATTCTCTAACCTAAAAATACCACAAGGAGAGGGGGGAAAAGGAAACAAATGAGTTATCTTCTATATATTAAGTTTCTCAATACTGAACAAAGGAACAAAATAACCCACGTAAGTCCAGATGATGAAGCACGCTAATGGACAGGCATTCAGTCCCGTACTAAAATGTAACAGTTTGACTGCCAAAGATCAGCAAAGACACCTCCTAAGTCCTGATACTTCAGGATTAAAGTTTATTACTGAGAATCCAAAGGATGGAGAGCTGCCTGCTTCAGCCTCTCCATGTATACCGGAATCTGCATCCTGGGAGAACAGTAGCACCAGATTTCGCATTATCATTTTTACTTAAGTAAGGAAACAAACAGGCTTTTGCCCCACCTAGAATGAGGAGCTTCCCGATTCCAAATTTCTATACTTCACTATAGATAACAAAGATGACAAGCTTCATATAAAGTTAAGATCCTTTTAATCACTTGGCATCTGTGTTATATCAAATGACCTACAGTCCAAAATCCAAGTACCACATAAATGCATCTTAAAATGTAGTACTCAAAGAAATATACACACTTATTACTGAAAATGTTTTAGGAATACCACATTCAATTTTAGTTTTTTGAATATGAGGTCTTTGTGAAGAAGCTAGAAATTGAAATCAAGTAGTCTGAGTCACCCAAATAAAATAAAACTTAAAATGTGAACAGGCAACGCACTGAATCAGAACCGATACTGCCTGGGATGGGGTAACCTGTGTTACCCTTTAGTAGCACTAGCGAACATACCTGCCAGGGGATTGTACAGCTATTTGCTGGAAGAAGAAGAAAATATAAAGCTTTGGGACTTCTGTTCTACGACAAGATTCATAAGCGAGTACTTCAATAGTTAAAAATACTCTGGTACCATCTGCTTGTAGTTTAGTCTGTTTGGTTCCTCCCACGCACCTTTCTGCCCATGAAATTGCAGGACTTTGCTTTAAAAATAGGCAAGTGCTGGATCTCCTTAACAAAATGACAGCAAGACTTAACAAGGGAAAGTGACCTCTTTTCCCTACAAACTAAGCCTCATTTCCTGGGATGATTAAGTTTAAATGAAAATTCCACAAACAAAAAAATCCCAACTCTAATTAACCAAAACCTTTACCCAGAGGTAGACATTTGGCATAGAAAACTGCAGTTTCTACCGTTGCAGTATGATAAAGTTTTACTTGTTCAAAGCGAAATCTCAGAATACTAATATGAACAGATAATTTTAAGTAGCACTAACAGTTCTGTCTGTGATCTGTGTGATCCTGATTTTGAAACAACAGGACGGATCCTCCTTGAAACAGGTGATCCACTAATAGAAATTGCCTTCCTTGAAGAGTTTATAGCCTAAAATAATCCAAATTAAAATGTTCGCGTTCCATTTTAATTATTAGCAGAGTGCCTCTATAGGGCCAATGCTTTAAAAAGCTGAGTGGAGGGGAATCCATTCTTGACTGCTGAACAGAATCGATCGTTAGTGGTGTCCTGCTATGCATCTCTTAAATAGAAATTATGTTATATAAACTGGATATAATAGATTATTTTGAAAAGAGCAAGAACAACTTGTCATGCAAACAAGTAGCTGATCCTTTAGAGCTTACGGCAATGATGCAGTGGATTCATTGCAAATATGACAAGACATTATCTATGTACGTTCATGTATTCCAAAAAACTGTTTCTAAACCATTTTGTTATTTTTTTAAGTACTTCTTTCCAAGATCTGCAGCCTACTCATAAGGCCAAGAAGGCAGGAAAAAGACAGAAGAAAAGATTCCCTGAACACAATAGAGCAGAATAAACTGCAAGCAAAGACAAAGACAGCTATACCGAGTTGCTACGTCAAAGCCAATGTTCAATTTTCTCCATGTTGAACCTCTGACATTTTCAGAGGTTGGCAATCACATTTTATCTTTCAAACTGAGACAACGCATACAACATAAACTTGGCATTGGAAGTGGTGCAAATCAATATGCTGGATTCAAGATTTCTTTACAAGACAGATGTTCCCAAATTAGGTTAGTGTAGGTATCCCATAACAGATACAAATTTTGCTGCATCTTACATCTACTTTAACTGGAATCCAAACCAGTCCTCTCCACTAGAACAGTGAAGGATTAGGGTTTATTCCTAGATCCTAATGGCACTTCACATTTCTTGCTACATGCAAAAAGTTCAGTAGTAACAGTCTTGCCATAGGTTAGCTTATTTTAGATAACTTCAGCCATAATAACTTGGTGAACCCAGGTGTAGCATTTGTAGTAAGTTACTCCATTTATCACATCTAATATTTCCAAGACTTTCTCTTTTGAAGGCATTATGATATCTGTCCATACTTTGATGGACTTTCAATTTGAACATTCACCAGGTAAGCTGGAATTAACAACTGTGTGTATGGTTTAGATTTTTCAATCTACAGTTTCAAACACTGAACAAGCACCTTCAGTTGACATAAGTTTGACAACTCATCAAGCTTCTTACTCACAGCTTTACTATCATCATTCACAGGTTACACGAGAAGATTATTTGTCTATTCTTTTTTTTTGGTCAGCTTTCTTCTTCATACAGAAGATTTTTCAAGTCCTTTTCCAGGTGCTATGTACAGTTCATGTTTACTCCAGCTCTTTTTACTTAGAGTTCAGGTATCACTTATTTAGACTTAAGATTTATTTGTCCATCAGCTTCAACTGTCATTGCCGTTAAAGATGCTGACACAGGGCAAGAATCATAACATGTCAGTATTAAACTGCTAAGGATTATTAGGAATCCAATCTATGGAACATACAAAATTGTATTTCAATTTGATCTGTTTGAATTTAATCGTTGTTCTTTCCACTCAAATTTGCAGACTCTTCTGTTGACAGTCCCTCCATACTTTCTGACATCCTTAATATCAATTTAAATTTCCTCTCCAGTGATGAGTAGTGTTATCTACTAGCTAGTTCTTAACAGTGATTTAAAAAAAATATAAATCGCTAAGTCATGCAATGTAAGTTAATCCATTGCTTTCTCTACTCAATTTCTTATAATAACTTGCTTATAATAGTACTTTTTCATTAGGTAACAGATAACATACCTGGAAATACTGTTACTCAAAATATGAAGCAGTTGTAGAATTACTCTTCTAGTTATTATTGCTGATTGTTCCTGCATAATGCTTTAAAACTACAGTTTTCATGTATATTAAATTATGAATTTTAACATGACTGTGAGAAGTTGTGCTAAAAGCCTGCTGGTATTGACAACAGCTTTCACCAGAGTATTAGCCAGCCCTTAAGAAATCCTGGGTCTGGGGACATCTTGAATAGTAAGGATCAAGGCTGTGAAATTGATTTAAAACAGAAGAGGGCAGATCTCATATTCCTGCAACAGGCACACTGCATTATTTTATAGGAATCAACTTTAAACGTTGCTGTTTCTATGCCCAAATAACCTAGGCATCCCTGTAGTCCACCAGGGATAACAGAAGTCACAAATAAAGTCAGGTAATCACATGCACAGTGAAACAGATTTTCTTAGAGAAAGTTGACAAAAAAAAAAAAAAAAGTTGGATGCAAGCAATCAAATTGCTGAAGTAGAAATCAAACCATTTTACTATAGGACTTACAGAAAGAAGCCACAGGAACAGTTTGCTTCTGAGAACTCCTTTCTGAATTCAGTTTCAATAGCTCTTCAGCTACAAAAAGATTTTATTGAAAGCAAGCGGGATTAGTGGGATGATTTTATGCAATGAAAGCCAGACAGCGCTGCTTGCCTCCCGTACTGCTGACAATTAGTCCAGATCACAAGACTAGTTGCTACTCAACAAGACACCTAGCAGTAAAAACATTCCTCATCATGACCATCCAGATGTTAAATCTCTTGTTACTCTGGACACCTGCCACCTCTTTTAGATGGGACAATTGATGCTTCAGAGATATACAGGAGAAAAAAAAAATTATTGAGAGTCAGCTTAAAAGAGTCTCAGTAGCACAGGCAAAAGCAAATTTTGCTATCACATGAATGAGAGCTACTTTTCATCCTGCAGGGAAGGCAGGTATAAAAAAAAAAGCAGAGAATTGTGACAGACCTAGAGGGAAAACTCTCTAAAGTCAGGTACAGTGATTCTACTGATGCCAAACAGAGAGAAACAGCCCTTTTGCATAAGATGAAGAGCAATTCCCCATTCCCACAGCAGCAGCCATCACTTCACTTCAGCTGACCCCTCCAGCGCCACAACCAGCCCAGCTTCGCCAGGCACACACCGACGGGGCTTTGAAGTCTTCCCATTTTGCTGTCTCCTGGCAATCTTCTGCGGGCAAGAATCTACCTTCTTTCTCTGTTGATTAGGATTGCACCAGATACTTACAGAATTAAAATCTCCTGGGTTCTGACAACATTCTGAGAAAATAATGTGGGGTTTGTAGAGGAAAAAATAACCCATGTCACTTGGCTTCCCAAATGTATATAACCTTCTTGCAAGGAAGGATGATACGTTCTGTGCTACTGAAAACTAGAGGTTCTGACAAAGTTGTTTACTATTCTTAGCATCTTCCTGAGCAGAAGTTCTCTAAAAATTTACTAAAGCTGCCACAATTTCTCAGCATCAACTATCAGAAATTTGCTGTCCCAGTAGCAGTGTTCTGTTCACCCAGCTGTTACCTTCCTGCATCTTCTCCGTCTAGTTATGTCATGCAAAAATGCCAAGATCTGTGGAATTATGGAAAAAAACAATGTGGAGACAGCCTGTGAGTAGTTGAGGCTAATACGCAGCAATGAGGAATTTCTCGAATCTTTGAGGCTAATTTGAGTTATAATCACATTTTTCTCATAAAAGAAAGCCAGACACAGAAGGATTTTAATGCATTCCTGGTTTTGTCAAAGTAGTAGGTTTTTGCAGATCTAACCTGTGCTGCTTCCAGAACAGCACAGAATAAATCGCCAAACTTGAAGTTCTCGCTTTAAAACTAAAATACTACCTGCTGCATCGAGTTGTTCTTCCAATCTAGATCTAAATACCTTTTTCATAGCAGCCACAATTGTATCAAGAACTGTTTGACCCAAGTCAGACAACAATAATGACCCATTATTTTCATGTGACAGACTCAAAATTCATTGCTTTATAAACTGCCTTCCCTTACATACACTAAAAGGGCTGCTAAAATTGTCCTCCAGTTTTAACAGATTAGTGAAACTTCAAATACTGAGGCATCAAGCTAAATCATTCTCAATTTTTGAAAGTATTTGCAACTTACTAGATCTCTTGAAATGAAATATTTAAAATATGCACCTTTGTTTTGGCACTGCTTGTAACAGTTTGCTTAGTAGATTATTAATGATTTTCCCAAAAGTATGTAATGTAACTAGTCTTTATCCACTGCATAAATGACATGTTGAACTTAATGCTAACATAGCAAATGAGTATTTTAAGGACATTGTGCTTTTATTCTTGAAAAAACTAAGAAACATATTATGAATTTAACTGAATTTGCTTAGACCAACCAGTTGCAGCTGGCAACAGTACAGTTTTCTTATGATTACGGACTTTGAAGCCATGTGTGATTCTGAACTTTGCCACTATCTCCCGATGGAGAAGAGGTAACTACCTCAAGAGAAATCCCCCAAACAACTGTGAGCTTAATTATGAAGCAGTTTAAGATGTGGCCTGCAAAAATGGCAAACTTGGCCTAAATCACCAGATGTAGAACACTAGGCTCTCTCCAGTTTAAGTGCCCAAATAGTTAATTCAAAGCAGCAGCAGAATTCCTCCTTGTTTCAGGACACAGAAAGAGGAAGAACTCAGCAACTAGAATTGTCATGATGCTGGAGTCTTCATACTATGCTTTTTTTTTTTCTTTTTTTTTTTTCTGTCAGTTAAAGCCTATTTTTGAAAGTGTTTAGTTCAATACTATGGGCACTCATGTAGGAGAGAAGTTTGGCTCAAATGCCCATTGCAACAACTGCCTGGGCATCTTATTTCCTGACTGTTGATGCAAAATGCATTACCTTTCCTGAGAGTCAGAAGATTTAAATTCTGCAATGGAATTCAAACCCAGCTCACCAGGATGTATATGGGATATTACATTAATTCAAGCCACTTGAAAAAGTTGCAGCATCACTGGTTTGACCACCCCACAAGCCATCTATTTGAGTTAAAAGTTGGTGTCCCATTGTCTTCTGTAAAAAAACTTTCTCCTCTAAGTGAAAAGAATGCTCTGGTCATGCTTTATGAGAAGGAAGTCAATCAATTTGCATTTGGGTGTAAGATGCATTGTGCTGCCCAATTCTGCAAAAACGGTAGAGGCAACTGTAGAACCGCACAGAGGAAAACTTTTTACAATGAGGGAATTGTAAACAGCAACCACCTTTTCCTCTCCTCCAAGTATCAACAGAGACATTCTGGTGTGTCTGTAGGATTTCAGGTGTTTCAAAGATTTCACTCTCAGATTGAGGGATCTACATGACCTACATACGATCTAAATCCCATCTTAGATATTCATAACCTCTTTTGGACCTCAGTCCAAAGCTAGGTCTTTATACTTCAATAAGCAACTGGAAGAACTATTGATTACGTAAATATATGCAAGCTGCTAAGGGTGAATGTTTCAGAATATCCACAACTGGAGAGCACAGCAATTAACACAGACACAGTGTACAAAATGAAATGTAAAACAGACTTAGGAAAACAATCTCCAGAAGCAAAAAACCTAATAAATTAATGAACTTTTACATATGGATCATTTCTCATATAGATGTTTTCTTGCTGGCAAGGTAAAGAGCTTGCATTTGTCAAAAATAAGAAATCTAGTTTAGAATGATGTATAAAGTACAATGAGTATGAACTCATGCAGTCAGGCTTAAACGCTGAAACTGTTGTTTGGACATACAAGAGACACCGCAAAATAAACACACCCCCAAAACCTTATGCTTTTGGGTTTCATGATAATTCAGAATGTATGCTCAAATATAGCTACCTGTCTATTGTTTTGCTGTCTACCTTAGTGTTTTTCTATACAGGCAGCAAATTCCAGTCAGTCTGTTTTTGCAACACAAATGCATGAGATTAGTGACTGCAGGAGCAAACAGAATCAGTTTAAATCCCGTAAGACAAGTGAATGATATTACTTCACAAGTATGAAATCTGAGATCTCTTTGCTTTTAATTTAAAAAACCTGTACCTAATAATCACATTAAAGTCTGTTTGGCATGCCAGACAGCTTTTACTTCCTCTGTTATTTTTACAATTTGAACGTCCTTTGTAGTTACTGAAATTAATTTATGCCTTTCAGCAAATATTTTTTTTAAACTTTTTATCTATAAAGGTAGGTATTGTCAAGTACAATATACTTCTATAATTTCACATCTAAGTGCTTTTACTAAATTTTTGAATTCAGCAAAAGCTGACAATCATTGTTATAAATCTTCGTAAGGCTTAGCATTTGTCAAATCAAACAATATCATTTTTGCAGAAATAGTAGCCTTGAAACTCCATTCCATTCATTATTTATACTATGTTATAGGGTGTTCACAGTGCTTAGGAAATTCAAACATAACTTTTAAATTTTGTTTTAAAAGGTCAATTATTTCCTTAAGTATTGGAGGACAGGAATGAGAACTAACCCTGGAGCAACAAATTCAGCAAGGAAAATGGGTCAAAGAACAGATGTTTAGAGGATGACAGAGAGCAGTGGTACAGGTAACCAGGTCAGCAGGCAGGAATCCTGATTAGAGTTAACTGAACTCCATTTCCCTTTCATAATCAAAATACTTAAAAATCTAATTTATAACACCAGCCAATTGCAATAAAAATTACTTAAAGAGCTGTAGCAGCTCTCAGTTGTGAAAGCAGTAAGTTTTCATTATACTAAGCCAGTTGAAAATCATCTTTACAGGAAAAGATTGCTAAATTCCCAATATGCACATATTAAAATGACAGTTAGCAATTTAAATAATTAAACATACTGGTAAAATGAGCACAACTTAACCTCATCTATTTTGGGTTGATTATTCATTGGCTGTTAAAAGATGTCTTCCTGAAGAGAGACAAGATAAACATATCCTGTATTTAACATGACAAAAGTTAAAGTCATAAGCCTTCTTACAGTATGTCTGCACCACGGTTGCAAGCTTAACCTAGCTCTAAGCTGAAAAGCATAGGAATATGTTGCAAAGATATTTATGCTGGTATCACATGAGGCAGCTTAAATAGAAACAGTAGAGCTGAATGAACTCGGGAGCACTACAGCATGGACAAAGCTGTTTGTTGTTGGATTTCGGCTGGCACTTTCCCAGTGGCCTGCATCACATTGTGTGGAAGTACCTGTTTGGACGGAGAATCTGGTAGACATGCCCATATAATGGGCCTTACAGTAATCCTTATTTGTGCAGTATTTTGGGAAATAACAATTAACAAACTTAAATGTCTACAAACCCCCAATTTGAATAGTAGTAGAAAAGAAAAAAAAAAATCTGAAAGAACACCTTGTTAGAAATTACTGAATTTGAGAACAGTCAAGCTAAGGTATACTATAGTGACTATCTGGCTTTAATTTTACATTTTTTAAGATTAGTTCACACATGCTTCCAATTGTAGGGAAGGTTTTGTTTCCTCCCCTTTTCCTCCTAGATAGCTTACACTTGCTAGTCCAATCATAGACCATATGAAGAGAAGGACCTAACTTCACGCAGAATCACTACATTGATGTTGTTTCCTGCAGATGTTTGTGTAACCTGTTCTCAAAGGCCTGCAAATACAGAGCATCCACAGCAGCTTATTCCACTGCTTTATCATCTCCATTGTAATTCTTTGCCCCTCAATGTCCTAACTCTGCAGCCTGTGATAAAATTTGAGGTAATTACTTCTTGCCCTATAAAACTAATACAGTGCACAAGCCCCTTCCTCTTTACAGTTTTCTTTTTATGTAGTTGAATACTTACATCCTCAGTTCATATTTTATTTCAGTTCAACAAAATTAATTCCTTCACAATCTTTCCTTGCAGGTCACACTTAGAGACCTATTATTCTCTTCATTCTCATCTGGATTCTCATATTGAATCATGTGTTTAAATGCAATACTGAAAACTAGACACAAACTAAGGATGTAGATGCAGGTTTACCATCCTTCTGTTTGTATATTCTCAGTAAGATGCTTGCCTTTTTCACAACAACTCACTGTTTGTTGACTTGTATCTAGCTCATTATCTCCGCTAATCCCCACATTCCTCCTGCTTAAGAGCCACCCCTAGCCAGTTGTCTGGCATCTTTTATTTGTGAACCTGATCACCATCTTGCTATGTGTCCTTGCGTATATTGTCTCTAACTTCACCCTATTTTTTGCACCTTATTTTTCCAATTTGTCCTGACCTTTTTGAATTCTACTCATCTTCCAATATACTTTCAGTTCCTCTTCACTTTGTAAGATTTACATTGTGCTCACCAGATTCTGGAGTATCAAAGTCATGTTCTAGCAAAATCAAGGAAGAATTTTCCAAGCTGAACAAATCTCTCTGGAAATGAGTCAGACACACAAACTTTTGGGGCCTTCTTTGTATGTGAAAAAGCAGTATTAAAGCTCCAAGCATTAGACGCTTCCTTTTATACTGTTCCAAAACTCATTAACGTAATGGCAGGAGGAAAATTCAGAAATATATAAAAACAACTCCAAAACAAATAAACCTACAAAACTAAGTTAAAACAACACCATGAAGCTGAAAAGTTCATAAAATCCAAGAACACTCTCCTCAAGTCACTTCATCCTGAATAAAAATTGCCAGTGGAAATGAATATAGCTTGATGTAAGAATTTACTTTTTTAAAAAAGGAAGGAGTTTAAGGCAATTTGAAATGGAATTTCTTTGGGGTAGAGGAAGTGAATTTCACTGATGCTTTTCTGGTATATATGAGTGGTTTCAGCTTATTCTTTAAAAAGTATTGAAATATTTTTCTAACCTTTTTTTTGCTGAGGAAGAAAGCTTTGAGACAGAAGCAACAATGGAGAGATCATTTTGGACTGGATGACTTTAAATAGCTGTTAATAAAAACAGTTCAGCTAATCTACTATTTAAAAGGGTTTGAATGCTTAAAATCACATGGAAACAAGCACACTGTTACCATGTCAATCCTTTCTACTATAGTTCTCTAACTGTGAAAGGAAAAGCAAGCCTTACTGCTCTTGATACTTTACAGGAGAAGAAACACGCAGAAAGTGGTCTCAAGTTTTTAAAAGGTATTTCCTGTGTCAGAGAAAATGTCGGAAATTTGCCCTTGAATGTTTTTCTTTTTTAAGACCTAGTGTATTTGCCAGATAATACACACTTCAAACTCCCTCTGGCTTTACTAATGTTAAATTAGCTATAAGCAAGGGATTCCCAAACTCTGCTACACAAGCTTTTTCAAAACAGCACCTCACACACCAAAACTTATCTCCCTGCACCTCTTGCAGTGGAAACAGGGAACAATTGTTTGGGCAGCAAATGCTGCCTGAACATGAAACACATCTTTTTCTTGCACAAAGTTTAACAAAACCAGAAGCCTTTCCTGCAGTTTTAGCGTAACATTTCTTATCCAACTATGGTGATGCCCAAGCAAAATAAGAATCCTTGCTGTAAATTTAGATGCTATTCTATGTCACCTTCAACAAATATAAAGGATAAGCTGTACATCTTGTTCAATAGCTGAATAGATATATCTGAAGTAGTTCCCAGTTTCAGCATTGCTGATACCGATTCAATAACAGTTTGAGATCCAGAGAAGTTTCCAGGAAGCTTTTGTTTAAGCATTTCCTCTCAAAACCTAATTGCTGCAACTCCATGCAATGCAATGATAAAAGTAACAGAAACTCTAACGTAGACTGTGCCAGGAAGGCTGACCCAGCATTATCAGCAGTTGGAAATTTTTAGAGAAGTAAAAACTTCTGTGAAGAACACTTATATTAATCAGAGTTGGAGATCACTGGAAGTAAAAAGGATTACACGCAGACCTTTCTCCACAAATAAAAATCCCTGAAAATTCCTTTTTTTTTCATACAAGAAAATGACAGCTCATAGAACATAAGCCTTTCTTTCATTTCTCTTTCCAATTCACTGAAACAAACAGCATATTGCTCAAGACTTCTCAGCTAATGGAAGAAGCAACTGAGCTTTGTTTTTTCTTTCTAGTACTGGATGTGTGGCCAAAGATATTACGCAAAGGATTCTTAATAAAGACCGTTTTTACATCTGCATCAAGGAATAGAGCAGAAAATGGGTGCAAAAGGAATCTTAAGATAGTGTTAGTTTTGTGGAATGGTTCCACATATACCTATCACATGTCTGTATTATCAGTATCAAGCAAATTAATCACTTTTTCCAAAGCAATCTCAAAAGATCTTTCCCATGCATAACGCGTACTACCAAGCCATATGAAATATTTTTGCTGTTAATATCTGCTTAGTAAAATGTAGCACCTTCTTAATAAAGTCACTCCAATTCAGTAGTATAAATACTTCAAGGAGTATGATAAACAAGACTAAACAGAACAAACAAAAAGACCTAATTTCATCACTTGCATAGCAGGTTAGTGACTTCTTCCTTACATCTACTTATTTGCAAATAATATGTGTTGTTCTAAAATTATAAGAATGCAAATGGCTTGTTTTCTAGTATATGTAACAGAACTGTATAGATGCATTAAGTCTTTAAAAAAAACTTCTAAAAATATCTTTTTGTGATTATATCAACGGGGAAAAAAACCACTTAAGAAGTATTCAAATTGCCCAGAAGGCTATAATGGGTTATATTTCACACTAGCCAGAGGCTTTGTTTCCCATTATTTAAGATAATTCCCAAAATATAATAAATAAAGAACATCTAATCTGAAAATGTACATGAACAGATTTGAACATTATTCTCATTAACCTCTCCAGAGCCTATAAAATAGGGTCAGCTGAAAGGGCTTTCAAATGGTCCTCAGCAGACACTACATCATGTTCTAGTGATCTATTGCTTGAAAAGGAAAAGTCTTTTACAGCCTAGCCCCTAAGGGTTTTAAGATCATAACACTTAAAATCTGTAAGTACAAGCTTTCTTTGATATCTGGTACAATACTATAAAATATGAATTAACAAGGATATTAATCATTTGACACAATATCATTATTAACTATGCTATAATCCAGAAAAAGGGACTGAACTGGTGTCATATGTATAACTCATTTTAAAGTTTGTAAAGATATTTCAGTTTAATTAATGGAAACCACCTGTCTAAACACCATTAGCTCATCTACATCTTTTAAGGACTGGCTTGAAACAGAAATGTAATCTTTAACCAAGTCACACAAACATTGGCTTGCAGCGAAAGGAGGTTGCTACAAAACCCGAAGCGCATTGTTTTTCTGTTATTGGGTTACAGTAGCTCAGGACTTTAAGCACCAGAATCCCCCGTCCGGCTGATCAGTTACAGCTGTTAATTGTGGAGGGAGAAACTGGCTGACATCTGCTTCTTGCATAGTTAGTTAATGGTTCACTTCCAGGTCCTAAAAGGATTGTAGTCCCTCTCAAAAGACAATGTCGGCCCCCATATACGTTTGCCTTCTACACTGCCTGTCTTGTTCTGGTTTGTCACACTCTATACAATGCAAATCTGAGTGAACTCACATCTGCCACTGATCGACCCAATTCGTGAGCAATCTTTTCCCATCGACCTGGGGTCCCCCCTGGGAACTTAACCATACTTCTTGTCAGCTGGCTGAGGTCCTCCTCTGTCCATTCAGGTGCCTGTAAAACATTTGTAAAACATTCATTACACTAGGATATTGGACATATTTTTGTGAGGTAATATACTGAAAAGACCTTGAAACAAATTAATCAAATGGTGTAAAAAAAAAAAAAAAAAAAAAAGAGAGAGAGAGAGAAATAGTTTCAAGTATCTGGCTACCATCTCCCTGTGCTGATGCTGAAAATGCATGAAAACAACAGACCAACAGTAAGATATAAAAAATCCTTAAAACTCAAAAAATGCATTTTGTATATTGTACACACTAACACATTTAATTTCAATCAACATTTATACAATGTACATAACACTATAAAATGCAGTAAAGGTAAAAGGCAACAATACTTTTATGGAAGATTAAATCACAGCTTTAGATGCAAAATTTTAGCCATTTATTTAATTGCACATGTAAGATTTTTCAGCAAAGACAAAGAAAATATCCTCGTTCTTACATTTTAAAAAAGCCTCTAAATAAAACAGAACAGTCATTTTAGCTTCTTGTCACTGTAATCATCCTATGTTTTAGCATTCTGGTATGATTCAGGAATGAAATCTGTTGATTCTGATAGTCCATTAAGACTATTAAACAAACACACACATTCCCCCCCGCCCCGCCCCTGCCCCAAACACAGTTATGCCACAAAACCAAACCGGATGCTTCTACCACCCAATAACCAAAAGATATAAAAATGTTTTGCTCAAACTACATAAGACAATCTGTTAAAAATAACTGTCTTCATAACGGCCAAATAGAGGTGAACAGAGCAAGGAACACGCAAGTACAGCAGCTTAAGGCATGAAGTCGCGCTTGCCTCAGAATGCAAGACACAGTGACCATTTGCAGCATCTTTGGCAGCGACCGCAGAGCCAAACGTTTGTTACCATCAGTAGTTTGCCATTTTATTTATTTTTAAGGAATTCTTTATGACATACCTCTTCTAATCACCATTTCCGATAATGAACAGGCACATATCAAGCAGTTTGCATTACAGAGCCATCAGCACAGAACAACAGTCAGAGGTGAGTGACCCCAGGGACCATCTCCACAACTGCAGCAAAGCTTCTCCCTGACACTAATCCTGCCTGTCATTCTCCCACTGTGCTCTAACCACACTGACATCCGCCTGCCGCACCGCAAGCTTAACGGGGCCCTTCCTGACTTTTTACTGTCTCCCCCAATCAATGGTTCAAGCGTGCTCTTTTCACCATGTCCAAATGGCAGCTTCACTCATAATCAAAGTGCATTGCTCCTGTTAAAGGGCTTCCCGAAAGGCTCCACCATTTGCATTCATTTGCAAAGCAAACTACTTTTATTCACTTTGTTCTGCTATCAAGAGTGTTCCCTGAAGCAGATAAATTGGCATAAATACAACCTGCCACTTAAAAGACAGTAAATAATAGCCAATAGTAGCAAGGATTTCATCAATCGTCCTAGTTTGGATCCACGTAGTCCTTTATTCCATGCTGAAAGCCTCAGACGTTCATATTCGGATAGTTTTTAATACAAGTATAAAATGAATTGTCTATGATGACTCAAATGCAAGACACTTAAATCGTGTGTGTGTATGTGAGAGATCTCACACATACATTACATGCATTATCATACAGTTACACTCTGGCCTACAGAAGAAATGATAAATGCATAGAAAATCTCCACATAACACCTTATTAATTCTATTGTAGTAAACAAGTTAATATACTCCATTTATTTATTTGTTATATTGTACTCCATATATATATATTTTGTACTAAAATCTTTCTCAGAGATTTTTAGAAGGGAAGATTTGGGGTACTTAATGTTCTACTTACAAAAATTTTCATCACTAATTTAAATAATGAATTGTTCTAAGATTTTTGGTTAAAAGCCTTTTTTCAAAAATTAGTCAAATTTCATACATCAAAATTAGCCCTAATAAGCAGTTTACTGTAATTTTTTAATTTAATTTGTATTAAAAATTTGTGATTTTTTTTGTTGGCGTTTTGGAGGGGTTTTTTGGTTGTTGGTTTGTTTTTTGTTTGTTTTGTTTTGGTTTTTTTTAATAGTAAATTCACAGCTATTCTCTCTTACCATATCCAAAGCATATCTAAGCAATTACATACGGAAATCGAGATCATCTTTTCAGTGATGTACACATTGGAAGCTTTCTGGTAAGTTTTATTTTCAGACTTTTTTCGGTAAGCTTTGACTTTCCTAGGTGCTCACAAGTTTACTAATGATTTGTAAATATTACAGAACTCATAAGGTTATCTTCCTAAATAATGGGCAAAACTACAATCATTCCGTAGATCTGTAGCTAATTACATAGCTAATTCACAGCACAAGAATTCATTAGCTACATTAAAATATCAACTTGTTAATCTTATTTCAAGCTGACAATAATTTAAAATGTGATGATCTAAAACATTTATAAATTCGAAAAATCTTTGAAAAAGCTTTTAGAAAATCCACTCTCAACCGCTAAAGCTGTAAAAGAGCTTTTGTGAATTTGCAATTCCTCAGCAACAGTTAATTGTGTCTTTAGATGCAACAGCGCCTACTGTGATCCAACTACTACAAGCAGCTATGAGGGTGGTCATGGTGTGAATGTATTCTCCCCGTTCTAATCTGTAGCCAACTGTAACTGCGAGAGTCAAATAAATGCATAAACATACTGCTTTGTCACCTAAAACCATGTGTGTCCAATATTACTGAAACACTGGGCCAAAATTCATCTCTTCAGTAAAGCAATGGAAGACACCACATGGTGAGGAGACAGCTGTTGTTACTACACAAGCATTCAGATTTTGCATCAAAAAAGCCCCATTCTGGGATTAACTCCCCATACTGAATACAAAATTAAAAGTACAGAATTATGGTCTACAGTCTTTAAAATGAAAATAAGCTACAAGTGTAGATATAAAAAATTCATAGCATTTCCATAAATAATAATCCTTTAACATGTTTTATTATACATAGCTGGCAATATTGAAGGATTAGTTCACCCAAACCACTATGCACCTTCTACAGAAATGAAATATGAATGTGGTTTATTGTTTAGCATCACTCTTACATGTGCATCTGCACTTGGCAATTCCATACCACCTCTTTTAGCATGACAGAGCTGTACGCTATTAGGATTTTTTTTTAAATATGAGCAACTCTATTTTCAATTACATTAAAAGAAAATTTTTAGACAACAAAGCATTTGTTTTCAAGAAAACAGTCTGACTTGTTTAGACCTGTTAACATTAATAAGTATAAAACTATATACCCTTTTACTGATAAAATTGGGAAGTGGCTATTGTTTGAGAGTTTGTAAAGAAACTTTTAAAGTTATCTATATTGACTTGGCAATATGAGTTAATTGGATTTTTTAGATTAAATTTTAGCTTTAGACCATTTCTTCCTGTCATCAATATACTGTAGATTCAATTAAAATCACTGTTGTATGGAAGTTTGGCTAACATTTTCAATCTAGCTAGGACTTTGTGCTATGCTTCATCTAATTTTGGTGATTCACTGATTTGAGCATGTCTAGTCCATGACCTTGCAACTAAACTGTGAGACAGCATCTATTTAAAAATAGCTGTGCAAAAATTTGTAGAACAAGGGTCCTAGTAAAATCCCAGAGTTGCACAAATGAGGAAACATTTAACCTACAAGAAGGCGGTGTTTCTATCCAGTAACTGTAGGAACAGAATGTAAAAGTTTTCCTGATTTAATTTCTTTCCCATAATGTCTTATTTTTCTTCCAATATTCTTCTATATTCTTAAAATGTCTTGCTTTACCTATAAGAAGTCTGAAGTCAGTCTTGTTTTATCAAGTCTAATACACATCTGGCATTGTGATCCAGCTGTTGCTGAACACTAAGGATATGCTACAGTTCTGAAAATCTCTTGTGAAGCTCTAAAGATCTGCTAAAGGGTATTAATGATCTGAACTCGTATTCAAAGCCACATGTTCACATAACCCTTTGCTCCTTCAAAGCTCTTACTCAAAACCAACTTCCACTAGTACTGTTTTTATTGAGCCAACAAAACCAAAGACAGCTGTACTGTTACAGAGCAATGGTCAAGGTAGGCCAGTAAGCTCATCATTTGTGCTCAGGGAGTGCAGCTGCAGAAAACTTTACTACATACTTTGTGATAACAAGAAAGATTGTGTTTATCATTCGTCGTTTCCAGCCCCACTCTGGTCTGAAAGAACAGGGACCATATGCAGATACCAAGAGTAAGAGGAAAGCAAGCATATAGGTTACTTATAGTTCCCCTAATATTTTCCCAGACTCCAACTATTTTCAGCTCAAGGAATTTCTCTAGGCTGATATATTTTATCTATTTAGTAACTCTGAATGAATCTGCTTTTCATGTTTTTTCCAGCCTCCCCTGAAACTATGTAAACATTCTGGATTTGCAACATCATCTTCATGAGGAGCTGCACACATCTGCTACCCATTATATAAGGAACCACCTTATTTTGTCTGTTTTGAACCTGGCTCCTGCTAGCTTTGATGACATCTAGCTCTTGGCCTTGAGTGAAGAACCAGCAAATAGTCTATGTGCACTGACTTCCACATCACTTACAACTTTGTTCAAAATCTCTCTCTATAGTATTCCCCTATAAGTTGTCTCTTCCTGGCTAAAGAGTCCTAATCTACTCGGCTGGTCTCGCATGTAAAAGCCATTTTATGCATAATACTGCCCGTGATGCCTTTTTCTAAACCACCTGCAATTCCATTATAATGAACGTCTTTGAAATGAGGTCCAAACTGCACACAGCAGGATTAATCATAAGTTTATCCAGTGGAATAAGGATTATTCTGTTTTGCTCTCTATTCCTTTCTTAACAATTTCTAACATTCACATTGGTTTTTGGAATGATCCTAAGCTGATGTTTTCAGTGAAGCCAGCACTGATAATTCCTAAGATCTCACTCCGCAAGTATCACTAGCAGCTCAGGGTTCATCATCTTGTGCATGAAGTTAGGACAGTCATCCACCATATCAACATTTGCATCACTTTGTATTTACAAACCGGAGAATTTTTCTGTCATATTACTGCTCAAGCAAACTCATAAGATCACTCTGCAGTTCTTCAGTGTCTCTTCTCATCTTCACTATTCCAAATAATGCTACCATTGATAAATTCTCTCACCTCAAGGCTCATCTGAAAAAGCTATTTATTTCTACCCGCCATTTCCCATCTTTTAACTAATTCTTTATCTGGGAAAATATCCTTCCTCTTATCCCATGACTGCTTTCTTTCCTTACAAGCCTTGTTAAACCCTTCTGGAAAAATCAAGCAGACTTTATCAATCAGATTACCTTCTCCCTGCATATTTGTTAATCCTTCTATGAAGCCCAGAAGGTTTAAGGCAGGACTTCCCTTTACAGAAGCAATATTCAGGACTCCATGCAGGTCATATTTACCTGGTTCACTAATTATATTCTTTATTTCAGTTTTTGGTAGTTTTCCCTAAAGAGATGTCAGATATACAGGCCTGTAAAGGTCCCTGAATTCCACTGACAACTTAATAAATAAATAGAATGACACGTTTGCCATTTCAGTCCTCAGGCACCCATGAAAATAAACAGTTAATCAAATTATTTAATCCTTAAATTTCCTTTGAACTCTTGGTTGCATATCCTCTGCTCCCAGTAACTTAATCTTCAACAATATATTACATAGGTCTAAAAGAACATTAGAGATTAATTTTAGAATTTTTTGAAGCAACTACATGTAAATATGAAGATACAACTAATTATCTTCACTTATAACATAAGCTTGTCAAGACAAAAATGATTATGGATAGGTTGTTGTCTATAGTATTCCTCACACAGGAATGCCTTCAGTATTAAAAGCATTAAAATGTTAAACAATTTATATAATGTAAGTAGACAACAGCTCTTGGAGAAGGGTGAGAACCTAAGAACAGAAGCATGAAGTTTCATCTGCCTCAGGATGAGGTCTTCTACCACATGCAGCAGCAAATGTTTCAGGACAGAGAGATTCTTTCCCTCCCAGCTGCCCCCAACCTGAATTAGGGATTTCCTAAGTGTGAAGTTGAATCCATCCATTTCTGTTATAAAGCCAATGATGAAGTTGTCCACCCTCCTCATCCCATTTTTGCTCTTAATCAACATTATAAGCTGGCTTTCTACACACATGCAATTTCTCACTTCTCACCATACCCTGCTACCTTTCCATTTCTCTGTCCAATATAGTTTTGCCCTGCTCTACAGCTCTATACATAATATAGGAGGGAGAAAACAACAACAACAACAAAAAACCAAAAAACCCAAACCAACAACAAACACCAACACTACCAGTAAGCAGTGTGGTTTCTTTAATTTCTAAACACACAGTTGAAGACAATTTTTATGCAGTAGGAGAGTCCATAGGAAAAGACAGGAGACCTCAGGAGAGATTTTTCTGTAACTTGGCTGTTTCAGAATGGGGATTTCACAGACATTTCAACTAGTACTGCCCTGAATAATTCTGCATGACCCCTTGCAATTAACCACACTATAGAGCATTTCCAGTACTGAACAGATACTTGCAGACAGACATGAAACTCCTCTAGTGACATTTTGCAATAACAAAAACGTATCTGTTTTCTGTTCTTTAACTAAACATTAAAGATCCTCCCTTTCATCTTATCATTACTTTGTCTCTCTAAGAAGTCTTCCTGACAGAACATGTCAAAAGCTTTATAAAATCCAAGTACATTGTAAAGCTCTAATAATAAGGCATAACTTTTCTTTAAATTCGCACTGACTTTTTACTACTATTTTAAAATTTGCACATCTAATACTATCATTCATTTCATAATTTCAAGAAATTACCCAGTATGGAATTCATGCTAACCAGTCCATACTTCCTAGAATCCTCAATGAAGCTCAAAAATTGGTATCCTATTTCCATCTCTCATTTCAAGGCTCATTTAAGTAATTGCTAAAATATTAACAGCAATATTAAATGGATTTAATATTAGAGTTCTTTTTAAGTCAACTAATGGTGAAGACCATTGTTCCAAGCAATTTTTTATTTATCAACTTCAGATGAATGCTTCAATCTAAAACACTCACTCCCTCCCCATTTGTCTTCAATACATGATGTCAAAAATTCCCTAAACTCCTTTGTAGTAAACATGGGTGAAAAGGACTTTTAACCCTAGCATCTTCTTGAAACTGCTTTATATTTTGATCATCCACTACTTTAACAAAATCCTTGGCAGTGTTCCTTCATCTATTTTCTTTAGAAAAAAGTAATAATTAGTAATAATTTTTTGGTCTTGGGCTTATCTTGTTTTGGATTTGCATTTGACTTGCAAATCTTATGCTCTTTTGCATAAGCCTTTCCCTTTCTGAAGCTTTTTCCCCCCAATTAAGCAGCTATCTTCACTTTTTAGCCTGAGACATGAATAGCTTAATTCCAGTAAAATGGGTATATTTTAGATTCTTCCACTGGCTACCATATTGACTATTCACAATTTTTGACAAAATTTTTTTACAACTTCAAGCAGTCTGTCAACCCATCCTAACTGCATATTAATAGATGATTTTCAAACATTAAAAAATAAAAATTTAAGTTTACTTTGAGAGTTTAAGCATATTAGAAACCAAAATGCAAGTACGTTCTGTAACTGCGTAACATCAATGTAACAGCTTCCCCAGGTTCTAGGGGAAGCAAAACCAGTTGCCATCTATTCAGAAACATCAACTAAAATCTGTATTTACAAGTACATTTCACAGCTAATGCAGGTCAAAAAGGAATTATTATTCAGCTTTCTCATTCCTAAGCTGTGCTTCTATATGTGCCTATATATATATATATTGCTTACTTAACCTCAGCAGGAAGCCTGAGTGAATAATAGATTCTCCCACCACCACCTTCGGCAGTATTACATGGTGCTGCCAGGCTATTCCTAGACTTACAATAAGCCATACCTTAACACTGAAAAATTTGTGTTCTAGCAGACAGACAAAAAGCAGGGGAGGATGTTGAGAAGTAAATATAAATCAAGTTAAGAACCAGCTACATGAAGCAGTAAGACAATTTTTTTAAGTTATGACAATATTCAGAAAGTTGCAGACACTCGAATAACAGTAGTAATCGGTCATCTGACAGAAAAGGTGGCAAACAGTGACTTAAAAATGAAGCACTGCATGAGACATATGCTCACAAGATGATTGCTATTATACTAGATTCATTCGAACGTCTCTGCCTTTCACTTCTAGCTATTGGCCTTTCTGTGTCTTCCTCCCAGACTGAGCAACCCTTTAATAACAAGTATTTTCTCCCATGAAGGCACCTGCTAAGTTAAAAGGTCACTCTCCAAGTATCAGTAGATATAATTTCCAACCTTGAGTAATTTCTACAGATTTTCTCTGTGTCTATTTTCCACCTTTTTTCATGTAAATCCCCAAATTACACAAAGCCATTCAGAGCTGATCTTTTCCCCCCCTTTCCTACTCATTATTTATTCCTACTTCGAGAATTCAGAGCCATGAAAATGCTCCAGTTCTTCATAAAGAATCTGTAGAAGAAAGCAATGCTGAGGAGTAATTTTCAGGTTTTGCAGAACAAGAACACCTCAAAAAACATCTCTAAATTAGTTTAATAAAAATATTTTCTTGTCAATAGAGCTGAAATTGCTCTAAACTAATAACTTGTTAATGACTAGTCATTGATATGAACAATCATCTGGTTAAAGCTACATCACCTGGAAAAACAGGGGAGGTAAAGAGAATGAAAACACTTCAGTATTTTATTTAAAAAAATCTTTAGAAATAGGACAGGAAAAGTGAGAATTTTTAGTCAGGTGTCTGTGGGCAAGATTTTGGTAGCAGGGGTGGCCTCTCTGGAAGGAGGTGAGGGGCTGCCCTGTGTTGGACACAGCCAGCTCCAGCTGGCTCCAGCAGACCCACTGCAGGACACAGCTGAGCCCATCAGCCAAGCTGGTGGCACTTCTAGGGAAACATATTTAAGAAAGGGCAAAAGGCTGCACAGCAGCGTGAGGGATGAGGGCAAGTGTGAGAAAGAGCCCTGCAGACACCAAGGTCAGAGAAGGAGGGGGAGAAGGTGCTCCAGGCACTGGAGCAGAGATTCCCTGGTAGCCTGCAGAAGAGACCATGCTGGAGCAGATATCCCCAGTGCAGTCTGTGGAGGACCCCACACTAGAGCAGGTCTATCCTGAAGGACTGCAGCCTGTGGAGGTCCCACACTAGAGCAGGGAAAAGCATGAGAAGGAAGGAACGGCAGTGAGGAACTGTTACAGTCTGACCAAACACCCCATCCCTCATCCCCTCCGCACCACTGGGACCAGGGAGGAGGGAGAGGAACTAGGAAAGAAGGTGTAAAGTTAAGCCTTCAACTTCAAGGGGAGTGGGATGAAGGTGTTTTAGAGGTTTTGTCTTTGTTTCTTACCATCCAGCTCTATTTTAACTAGCGATAAATGAATTTTCCCCAAGTCAAGTCTGTTTTGTCTGTGACAGTAATTGATTACTTGACCTCCATGCCTTTACCTTGACCTATGAGCTTTTTCACCTTATTTTCTCCTCCAGTCCTGTTGAGGAGAGAGTGAGTGAGCAGCTGGGTGAGCACCTGGCAGCCAGCCACAGTAAACCCACCAAAGAATTATGAAATAACAAATTACAACATCCTTGTTTGTTTTTACGAGGGGTTTGGGGGAAGAATTCTTCGGTGATCTCTCTTCAAAACTACAGGAGTAGAAGATTACCAGCAGCTACGATTGCTGTTGTTAGTTACAACAGCACAAATAGCAGATTTAAAGTAAAACTCTGCTAGTAATACAGTAGTCTGCAAATCTACCTCCACAAGAAATAAATTAAAAAAATGTTCTCTATTGGGTAAACAAAACAAATCGGTTGGATTTCCTACACTAACCAATGATAATTTTAGGTAAAAGTTATTGACTTCTAATCAAAAGTTACTCCCTCAGTGATTTAGGCATTTGTGAATAAATTTATTCACATTTTTTCTTTTTTTGACTAGCTTATAAAAAAAGAAAATCTTCCATGGATGTCTACATTCTAAAGATGTTATTGTCACCTCTTTTAAATGGCAGCATGTATTGATTGCCTTCACGGAAATACTGAAGCCCTTTCATGATCATGAATTTTGAAGAGATCACAGATAAAAATGACAATTCCATAAAACACAGATAAAATGAGCATATATGAAAAGGACACAAAACTGAGAACTAAGTTATTAGAGTGCAAATGTCCTCATTTAAAGTTACAGAATAATTACTCCTTACACAGTCCTCAAATAGTATCAGAAGCCTAAGCTAACTAATGAACTTCCTACCCCTGGCTTTCTTTAATGAGAGGTGTTTTGAAGAATCATTTCTATTTCAGTTTTCCTTGATCAGGAAAGACATAACTTCTATTTGATGAATAAGATGTTTCTCTCAGAATACTTTCTTTTAGTCAATGAAAACTGACATTACCCTTGCACTCTTTTAGAATGCAGGTAAAGTCAATGAGTAAATGCATACCACTTAACAGTACAGAATCACAGAATGGTTGAGGTTGGAAGGGACCTCTGGAGGTCATCTGGTCCAACACTTTGCTCAAGCAGGGCCACTTACAGCCAGCTGCTGAGGACCATGACCAGACGGCTTTTGAATATGTATCTCCAAGGAGGGATACTCCACAACCTCGGTGGGCAACCTGAGCCAGTGCTCAGTCACTTTCACAGTAAAAAAGTGTTTCCTGATGTTCAGAGGGACACTCTCATTTGTGCCTATTCTTACATGCTGAATCACGTTCTTGTATCCTGAATCACAAAGTCCTGTTAAAACAGTTAAATTTGCGTGAAGGTATAAGTAATTTATAGGTTAGGAAATCATTAACAAAGATAAAAGATTTTTCAAAATTACACCACTTAAAATTCTACGTGGCGTGAGGGGGGGGGGCAGGGAAAGGTATCTATCAAAGTCAGGGTAGAAATGCATCCAAAATCCCATAACTCCTCCATGCAGTCACAAGATATACACAGAGGAACAGCCTCCTATAATCTGCTGTTGCACTTCTAGCAAATTTGAGTTTTCAGAGCTATGAGGGATGACATTTCAGGAGCTACGGTTTTCCTAGTACATCTCTCAGTACATACTCAACACGTAATTTGTTGCCATCCTTCTACTGCTAGCCCACTCACATCAAACTTTGAAAATCTCAGGAGAAAAGAGTATATTTTCTCTTACATTATACTCTTCCTCTTTTCTTAGGCAGATCCACCAGTCATGTTGACACTGCTGTATGGAAGATACTGAGTTATGAGAAAGACTGTTCTGCAATGACTTCTCCAGCAATGGTCTAATTAAATGATACTAAGAACCCTTCTTGGTAGCAAAGCTGCTGTGTCCTCAACAAAATGAAGTTCAAGGCACAGGTCACTGCAATACCTGAACTTCTTTAACAGGAGGAAACACAACTAGTTATCTTAAGGTTCATTCCAGCCCTAAAATACAAATTTTCACAGAACAGGATTGGACACCAGAAAAAACCCCCGGTATTTTAACATTCTGTTTCTTGGCAAAGATTCGCATATCTAAGAACTTTATGAATCTGCTAATACAAATGGGATGGCATTAAATAAAGTGCATGATCCTTTCCATTTATACATAAGCTAGAACCTTATCAACTGGAAGTGACATAAAAAGAGCCAGGTTTACTGGCAGAAGGATGACTATAAACTTCCAGTGTTATTCAGAGATCAAAAAAGCAGAAGATACTACCAAATGGATGAAATAATATGCTTCCAGAGACACAGAGGATCTAGCTTTAGAAATACAAAACCAAACAAACATGCTTTTTAGGCCAGGTTTTGTTCTGTATAATCCAGAATGGTTTTCTGATCCTGTTCACACCCCTACACCCAGTTACATGAACGTAACAGACTAACACATCACAGAAGTGGAACATGAGCACTCAGGTGTTAATTTACCATAAGTTTAGGCTGGAAGTTAGAGAATGTTTCTGAGTGATTTTCATTATGCTAAAAAGACCTGGAGGGACTTGGGTTCAGAGGGGAAGAGAAAAAAATCCATTCTAATATGGAGTTTGTTCCATAGCAAATTCCCTCTAGTATTGACATAAAAATACGTTATTTGCAATGCATCAATTCAAATACCATTTTCTTTTGGAAAAAAAGGGAGCTAAAGCCCAAAAGTAGTAACAAGCATCTGTCTCTAGCAATACACACCTGAAAAAGGCCACTGCTCTGCAATTAATGTTTTCACACTTCAGGTTCTACCAGGCTCTGATTCTAGACATAATACAAAGCTTTCTTTAACCTATAGCCATTAACAGGACCAAATATGTTTCAAGTACCTACCTACACTACCATAAAGCAATCTGAATATTCCTCCTATGAAGTAGATAATTTTCAAAAACATGAGAAATAATTCAAATTATGACATATTTTTACGGCTTTTGAAATTAAATTGTCCCATCATATTTACACAAAACCCAGCTAATTTTGTCTTTTTCTGTTTGTTATTACAGCAAACCATGGGGGGAAAAAAGGTTATTTCTTGCTGCATTCTCAAAATAAAATCTACTTTTCCATCATGCAAGCCAGAGGAAAAATGTCACAATTAAATGGTTCACAAATATAACACTAAAATTACTATTTAAGTTAATGTAATTGAACAGAAATTAAAATGTAGTTTTTAATTGCATATTACAACTTAAATGGTAGCACTTAGCAGAAAGTGTTAACTCATTTATTTTTTAATTGTTAGCTGCTTCACAGCAATTGTTTTAATGCAGAAAAAAGTGAGAAGCTCTTCAGTAAATTTGATTGTAGGACACTCAGGCATGCAGATCAAATAAACTATAGGTTGAATAGGTAATTAGGTTTGGCCTGTGATACATTAACGTGGAGACAAATTCCCAAAGAAAGAGAATAAACGTTTTTCGTTTAATTCTCTCTCAAAACACCACTCTATTTGGATTTTTAAATGCAGTTTGAAAAGTATTTCCATTTGATAGAGAACATGAAATTGCAAATCTTCTAGAGTACATAGGTCAATGGATTCTTCAGGAAAAGAATTTTATAACTTCCATAAACTTCAGTAAATAAGCGCATAGGGTGGTAAGTTCTCAACAGACTACAGGTGGCAACTTTTTTCATAATTACTTGATACATTAAAAATCTTTGGGCATGCTGCTAAATTCACCAGAGAAGATGAGCCCAAAGGCATGCAGATACATTAAAGCATATGATTAGTCTTTATTAGTAAGGAGTGTTTTTCCTTGCAAGGTTATTATTTGTCTCATGAAATACTAAGCAGACTAAGCAAGTGTCAAATATTTAACAGCATTGGGCTGTTATAGATTGGACTGTATACTCTTCTTTAATCCACTTCAGTATGACATGGCACGTTACAGGTATTTTGAAAACATTAACATATGGTATTAAAAAACATTCAATACACTAAACCATCCTCAGTCTCACAGATTGTGTCATCACGAACAAGATATTACTACACAGCTAATCCTGATGACTGACTGCTCTGCACTGCTGTCCTCTTCTGTCCTTTGTCCAGCTTTTCTGTCTTGCTTCCTGGCATTATAAGATAGAGATCTTATCTCAATAACTTTTGGATTTATTTATTTTTTTAACCTTGGTCTGTTGCTGGCAACCTCTTTCTTCTACCTTCATTCACCTTGAATAGCTTATCCAAAATCAGTTGGGGTTTTTTGTCCCTTGCCTTCCTTCATAATATAGTTTCAACTGTTTCCATCATAAGTATTTCAACACCACAGTTAATGTCTAAATAACATTCTTCCTTCCACATCAAATGCAACTAAATTCTTTCACTGGCAGTGCTATCTTGTTCTGCCAGTAATCAGTAATTCCCTAAAACAGCCTGGATATTCTAATCTTAATTTTTAACTCAAATGCAGGAGGTACTCTGTATTCCCAAAATGCACAAACATACTGCACAATTACAGAGCAATTATC
This sequence comes from Haliaeetus leucocephalus, assembly GCF_000737465.1. NCBI lineage: Eukaryota > Metazoa > Chordata > Aves > Accipitriformes > Accipitridae > Haliaeetus > Haliaeetus leucocephalus. Next base: position 9,944,855 of record NW_010972436.1, read on the forward strand.
TCCACCAGAGGTATTCAAATATTTTTTTCTATACCAAGTATGGCTCATCAAGTTAGGTCTACCAGTATGTTAAAACCCAAAGGAAAAATCCAGCACCCTTCTCCAAATGGACAAGATGCCCAAAGATGATAAAGTTCTGCTAATCAGAATACCAAAACCAGGAAATTTGGTTTCAATATACAAGTTCTTTTTGGTAGACAACAAAAATAGAGAACGGTATCTAGCCTACAACCTAACAGATGTTTTGACATGGCTCAAGGCAGGTATGAATTTTGGCTATGAAGGGGGAAAAAGAAAAGAAAAATAATCTACTGTCCCACCAGAATATGCCTGCAACAGAAACAATATGCATTTAGGACCCTAAATGGGCTACCTGGAAAATATCATGTACATGGCCCATGCCAAACTAAATTTTCAGTTCTGTTTTCCAACAGTCCAAGTTGTCATGTAATAACACGTTAGGGGTGGAGGAAATCTGGTAAGTTTTCATGAATTCATAAACACAGATCTGTGACGGCAACCTCAAGCAATTGCACTTCCAAAAGAAACCCAAATTTTAAAATTGTTAATTATCATGAAATAGTATATGTGTAATTAGAAATAAGGGCAATACTACTTAAACTGCTTAACATATAAACATTGAATCTGCCTGTCAAATTCCCAAATATAACCACAAAGTCTGGGCTAATTAAAAATCAAAGTTAGCCTTTGCTTTTCTTGTATGTACAGCTTTTCCTTCCCATAATTTGTGGCCACTTGAAAACGTACCATTAATGTCAGTTTCATTCTTCCTGCACTCACGTTCTCATTACTGGGCAAATCTTCCAAACAAGGACAATAACGAAAAAGCCCAAGACAGCGACATATTGCTGATACTGGTAGACATCCAGTCAAGACCACCATGGTCACCCCCCCCCCCCCCCCCCCACACACACACTAGAAGTTACTAACTTACTACCCAGATTCTCTGTTGACATTATTTTCTTTATGGAGCTGTTGCAATCCAGATTTCTGGTGTGAATTACCTAGTAACAATTGAAGTATTTTGGTTTTTTGCATTCACATGTGTGTGTTTTAACAAAATAACGAATCCAGACACACAGTTTATCTCATGATTAAAAAAAGAATGAGTAGGAGAACTTTGGATGGTCAGAATGGTAATGTTCCCTAAAGAGGTCTATGTAAAAAATCTGATGCTATAAAATAGATCAAAACTGCTACTTTTTTAAGTAAATGCATGCTGTAAAGGCATGCTTACTTTGTGAAAGTCCAAGGGCTGCAGCAAAACACAGGATTTCCTTTCACAGAACAGTACTCAATTGCAAATAACAGGAGAACCTCCACTCCTTCACAATTTACATCTCAAGGATAGTCACCATATTTAAGAAATTCTGCCTTTTGGAAATTACAGGACATGCCATCACCGATATGACAAACAAACCTCAACTGCAATGCACCATTCCTCATATTGTGCCATCATTAAGAGTGCTCTCCTCTTCTGCAGGTTTGGTTAAGTAATACAATATCCAGTAGCATTTTATAAAGAATGGTTCAGTCTAAATAATTTGCATCCCAATTTAAAGTGTACTTATGTGATGGGTTGACTCTGGCTGGATGCCAGGTGCCCACCAAAGCAACTCTACTACTACCCTCCTCAGCTGGACAGGGGAGAGAAAATCTAACGAAAGACTCCGTGGGTCAAGACAAGGAGAGGGAGATTACTCACTGGCTACCATCACAGGCAGAACAGACTCGACTTGGGGAAAATTAATTTATTACCAATCAAATCAGAGTAGGGTAATGAGAAATAAAACCAAATCTTAAAACTCCTTCTCCTGACCCCCACCCTTCTTCCTGGGCACAGCTTCACTCCTGAATTCTCTACCTACCCACCCCCAGCGGCACAGGGGGACGGGGAATGGGGGTTATGGTCAGTTCATCACAAGTTCTCTGCCGCTCCTTCTTCCTCAGGGGCAGGACTCCTCACACTCTTCTCCTGCTCCAGCATGGGGTCCCTCCCACGGGAGACAGTTCTCGAACTTCTCCAACATGGGGCCTTCCCACAGGCTGCAGTTCTTCATGAACTGCTCCAGCATGGGTCCACTCCACAGGGTGCAGTCCCTCAGGCACAGACTGCTCCAGCGTGGGTCCCCTGCAAGGTCTCAAGTCCTGCCAGCAAACCTGCTCCAGCATGGGCTCCTCTCTCCACCTGGCCACAGGTCCTGCCCAGAGCCTGCTCCAGCACAGGCTTCCCACAAGGTCACAGCCTCCTTTAGGCATCCACCTGCTCCAGCGTGGGGTCCTCCCCAGGCCGCAGGTGGATATCTGCTCCACCGTGGACCTCCGTGGGCACAGGGGGACAGCCTGCCTCACCATGGTCTTCCCCACCATGGGCTGCAGGGGAATCTCTGCTCCGGTGCCTGGAGCACCTTCTCCCCCTCCTTCTTCACTGACCTGGGTGTCTGCAGGGTTGGTTCTCGCACATGTTCTCACTCCTTTCTCTGGCTGCAGTTGCACAGTTTTCTTTTTCCCCTTCTCAAGTATGTTATCCCAGAGGTGCTACCACTGTCACTGATGGGCTCGGCCTTGGCCAGCAGCAGGTCTGTCTTGGAGCGGGCTGGCATTGGCTCTATTGGACACAGGGGAAGCTTCTTGCAGCTTCTCACAGAAGCCACCCCTATAGGCCCCCAGCTACCAAAACCTTGCCACACAAACCCAATACAAGTTACCTTCAAGTATGGACACAATCTTCATTTAAATGGAACGCAGTTGCATGTTTAAGTGTGCTGAACTGAGGATTCGAAGACTAAAGGCGAGTTTTTCAAGACTGCATCCTGCCTGTCAAAAACTATACAGAAAATGGCTAATAACTAGATTGAGATTCTCTGAAAATTCTTAAGTGGCAAAATGCTTATATCAGTAGTATTAAATCATTCCTTGGCAAGGCAGGGTTACATATTTATCTTTACTGGGAAAAGAGAAGCCAAACATCTCTCACATTGTTCAGTTTATTTTTAGTTGCTGAAGTTTACCCTAGATTACAATTTCTGTGCAATTTCTATAAATAAATTTGACCAAACTCCACTATAGTCATGGCCTCAGGAAGGAAAGGAAAGCAGCAGCACTGCACATTGTGAAAGAAGACAAGGTGCTGAATCTAACCAGATTTTAATTGGTTTGTCTGGAAAATAAGATATAGAAACATCAATATTTATTTACATGTACAAATTAAAACTATTTATTTGAAGCTAACTTCATTCTCCAATTTAAAAATAGCTAAACTCATACCAAGAAAAGTAACTAACTGTTTTGCAGCAGTCCAGACTTCAAATTTACATTGAAAAGACGAAAAGAGCAGCAGTGAACTGCACTACAGAAGCTGGTGGCATAAACTGCAAATACTTTCTGTGAAAATCCCATTTCAGGGTCATTTATCATCCTTGCCTCTCATTTATTGGAAAAATTCCAAGGATACACTGTGTCAACACTGGACTGCTCCCTCTCCCTTCTGTTGGGTGGGCAGGAGAAAGTGGGGCAAGGTCACAGTGACTAACCAGCTTTCACACCTTCCTCCAGCTTCTACCCCTTCTATGTGCAACTACAGTCTCTTCCTTCTGCTTCTCTACTCTTCATTTTGTAGTTGAGACAGGAGTAACTTTGTTTTGGGAGGTGACAGGGAGGGAGCACTGCCAAGGAAAATCAGGATTTCCACCACTCCCTAACCCCAACTGGGCTAAATCAGAGCAGTCACATTGGATGTTTTCCTACATCTCTCCCAGGCTGAGAGGAAGACAAAAACAGTGCAATGAAGACAAATATTTACAAAGGCACTGCACAGCTTCTTGCAAATTTCTGTAAAATGGGTATCAGCTTCAGGATGAAAGAGACACTGCCAATGACAAGAGTCAGATTTTCAACGGTTGACTGGGAAAGATTGAGTTCCTGTTTCTCCTCACAGGTACAAGGTTTCTCTTATATCAACTACCATGTCTTTCTGTGATAGACAACTATCATGTCAATCTCAGAAATGAAACAGGACTCAAGACCTGAGATAAATTAAGAAGTCCAAGATGAGTTATGGAAGTTAATGTAACAGAAGCCATACAGCCTAGTTTGGACCCAGGCAGGTATCTAAACAGAGGTTATAGTGATGCCCAGTGCAGACACAGAACTGCATTTTAAAAACCCTATGTGTTTGTCCACACAGATTAACACTTTGCACAATTAACTTGAATTCTTGGGTAGTTTTCAACTGACAGACTCAAAAAACTGAGGACTACATACAGAAAACACACACATAAAAGCAGTCAGACTGACTTATAGCAGCAAGTCACATCAATCACTTCTGGAATACAGATTCAGTTGAAAAACTACTGAAAGCTAGAATTTGACACCACAGCATCTATAGCATGGTGTTGAAATCAGTGTATTATTCTTCTTGTCTGTACAAGACAAGAACCTATGCTACTATATTTAATTAGACAGAAAGTTTAAAAAGTCAATCAAGATCAGGAAATATCAGGCAAATTTCAGCTGTATGGCCTTAATTCAATACATATGCATGGCTGATTTTTTTTTACTTTTTTTTAAACTAGTGTATAAGTGTTTATATAACATATTGTTACTATCTTTAGGAAATGTCCTTAAGAAAATATATATTTTGGCTGTTTCCTTTGCAATCTAGACTGAATTTTGGTTGTGCAGTGAAACATACTGTTTCCAAAAAACTTTTTCCCTGGCTGTCATATCAAATCATTTCTCTGGATCATTTAGATGCTTTTTAATATTCTCCTTAAAGGCTCATAGCATGACTTTCCTGCTTGCATAGATTACAACACCTCTCCACCCAAACTAGTTCTAGCCAGCCTGAGCATGGCACATTTGGGAGCAGAATATTATTGAATTACATGTTCTATAAATACACCATTACTTTCTGTAAATACAAGAATAAATAAAGAAAGAAAGTTGCCTATGCTTTGTTAACCTATCCAACCTAACTAATAGGTTGAAGAGAGAAAGGCAGAAAAGGAAACACAAATTGCACATTCTTACATAGCAGTTGTTCAGTTAGTGTTTATTCACAGTCTTTTTATATTCCTGACCTATTTTAGGCAAAACTCCATAACTCTTGGTTCAATGCTTACTACTTCTGGCATTTGTCCCAGTCATAACAACTATCTTCTCTGAATCCATTGCTAGGAGAATTTATTTTCTTCACTTTTTATTTACAAATACAATTTGTTCTTTGATGTATATCTGCCATAACACTGAAAACACCAACTTGAGATGCTAGTCGAAGAATATATCATCATCATCCTATAACTTTATTCTTCCTTAAGAAAAGCTGAGGATTAAAACCATTGCATGTTTAACACTGCAGATGAAATCAGATTTCTGACCCTAATGATTTGATATTCACAGCTCAAAAGCAGAGAGGTCTTACTCTAGATTTAAAGATGTGGGTCATCCTCTCCAAGGAAAACTCAATAATTAAAAATAGTATTTTTTTAAAAGTCACATTTCTTCTCTCCTTAAAGCTATTCAGGTCCAAAGTTAAGTCCACAGAGGCTTAAATATTTAAGACAGAAGACTGAAAAGAAGGTAATTGTCTGCATTTAAGGAAAGATGATTCAGAGTACCTATACGTATTGTTTCTAAACAAAATAAAAAAATACACCAATTGGCTAGAAATATGCTAAATACACTAATTTTCTAGAAATAGGCTGCTCTAGTTCAACAGCCACATAAAGAAACAAAAAGATTAGCCATAAAACCAACAAAAACATTGGCTGTTAAGTATTATACTTGAAAAATTCAAAGTTTTTCTACTTTTCTTTTGTTCATTAGGCTGACTGACTTGGTGACTAGCAAAGAGGAAGAGAAGGAGGAATAGAATCACTAATATATATGTATGGGACAAAAAAATTACACAAACATTTTAGAATAATCAAGGTGCCTGTACTGTTTTGGTAAATCAAGTCCTGTTCCCTACTTCACAAACACAGTATGTAACAAAAGGGTGCCTTCTCCACACTGTCCCAACTGTTATCATCAATATTTTATCAATATCATTCTGTCACACAAAACAAACATGTATATATTGCTCTGTACCTGTTCACTGACCTCAGGCAGGAGCCCTAGTATGTTATATAGGTAGACTTAAACACCTATTTTAAAATGTATATAGGAAAAAAGTAGCTTTTTCATTAATACTAATAACTAATGTAAATATGACAACTGTAGGAGTTACCTATTGGACATAAACTGTAGAGTTATTTTAAAATGCAAAACGTAATATTCTAGTCAGGCTGAGTCCATAACATTTGTAGTGACACAAAGCATAATAAACCACAGGAAAGCCTGGAGTCTTCTGACTTAACACTTTCAGTACCACCCTAATACAGAGGTTTGGGTGCTTTTGCCTTTTTTTTTTTTTAAATGAAGTGTCTTTTCAGTGACACTACATTGCTGAAGAGTTTGGTAATAGAATACTGAGATTTTCACCTCAGGGTTACTAAATTCAATATGGCCCAGATCAATAGTGACTCCAAGTCATCACTATTTGATGAGAGTTTGGAGCTCAGGTTAAAATGTATTATGAGCTTAGACTAGCTCCTAGTGAATAGCTTCATAACTGACACTAACAGGTATGGTTGCCGGCAGTCTCAATATAGAGCCTTAAATTCAATGGGCACACAGAATGATTTACTTTCTCGACCTATAGCAATCCCTCTGGGTCAGGGTCGAGGCACACTAGCAGGACACCATGAAGAACCTCAGACTGCTAGTTGCTTACTTGTACCTATCCCAGGAATAAAAGAGATTTAGGATACAGACACACTTTTCAGATATCATATTTGTTTCACTGCTTAGAAAGAGAAAATTAAAGTTATTTCAAAACTAGATGACCTCAGGTAGCACACTGTTTCAGTTTTAGAATAACCCTTCCCCTTAAAGACCAATTTATTAAAACATCTGGTTTGCACAGCACCTTAATCCTGCTAAGATACAAACTGCTTGCTTAAGGAATTAACATTTTTTAAAAGCCTGGAAACTGTATTCAGGTAATCCGTCATATGACGTCTGATTAGAACAAGCACCATGTTATTTGCTACTAAAGAAAAAGCATACTCAGATTTCAAAGCAGCACAGATGTGGAAAGATTCAAGGCAGAAGAGAGCAGGTGGCAGGCTAGCTGGCAATTACAAAATGTGCAAGATTATAAGATGAATAAGATTTAATTGTCAAAACTATACTTTTTAAACTAACAAAATAATAATTTAGCATTTGTATAGCATTTTGTCTTTTAATGTTATAAAGCAGAGACACCTCTTTGGTACATTTACATTTGGTATTTTATATTGTTGTTCCACAGCCAACTTTTAAATAAAACGTTCATGATTAAAAAGCTCACTTGGTTATCAATATCCTATCTATGAAACACAGTGCTTTGATGGCCCAGGCTGAGAAAAATAAAAACACAAACTGCATTTTAACCAGAAAAGAGTTCAGTACAAGATGACCACAGCCTACAGTTCAACAATTGGAAAAAAATAGTAGCTACAGTTTCCAGCATCTACCAATAAATTGCATAAAAACAATGCTTACGTATACTTTAGTTTCACAGTATTTTTATTAATCCTAATTTAAAAGTAAAAAGTAATGTAGCAAATGCAGGAGATCCACATTATCTAAGCCTCCCAAGCTCTGTGCACAGAAATAGTTTTTACTAGTCCTGCTTTAGTAAAATCAAGCCAGGTGCTCCCACAATATCAAAAACACCCAAATGCCAAGAAGTGCTGCAGGATAACATGAAAAACGAAAATAATGAGAAACATTATTTTCTATCCATACATCTGGTCCAGCTGGAAGGGATCAGGCACTGTCTTTCTCCACCTTTATCTCCCCTTTACAGAGCAAGCAAATATCAAAAGGTCAAAAGTATTCACCCCTCATTGAGGTAGAACGTGGAACTCTATCTTCAGAGATGAATGAGTCAAATAATGATATGGAATGAAGAGGAGATTCCAGTGGGAGAAGATGAGGAATCTGTAAACCAAAAGGAATTATAATCCTGCTCCCACTGAAGACAACGATAAATCTCCCATTGATTTCTCAAGGGCCAAGATTTTCATGCAACAACAACATTATTCACATAAACATATGAACTCTCATGAAAACAACGTGTGTTACAAATCATGTAAAATCAAACCAGAACAAATAATATGAGAGAAATCCCACTGGGAGAGAAATTACTTGGCAATGATTCATCAATAGAATGGTTCCAGAAATGGTAAATATATATACTTGCATGAATATTTCTAGAAAGGACAGAACAAGATCAGATATAACAAAACATGTCCTCTAATAAGTTGCTCTTTTTTCTTCCCGCTCCTCATAATAGGTTGCTCAACAGTAAAGGGTTAAATGGCTACAAAGTAATGCTATAGCGGCTTAACAACATATGCAGGCCACAAAATAATGCAACCTAGAAGGAAGCCCATGGTAACATTTCCTCTAGATTTCCCTTAATTCCTAGCAAGCATACACGGAACACTTTTTCCAGTCAATTTTTGGTGACAGATAAAAGAAAAGAAAAAAAATCAGAAGCTCAAGCAAAATAAATAAAGCTACTTCTCTCCTCTTAACAACCTGAAAGAAGATCTAATCTGGAAGTACAAATATTCAAACAAAACATTCATACAAACAAAAATAATTTTAGAAATAAACTTTTTCAGTACTTGCTTTGAAGAGCTTTGTTATCAGCATGAGAATGAGCTTTTAGTAATTCCTCTCAGCTTCGTAATCATGCAGTTTGCATGTATAGTGTAAACACTGCTATATGAATATGCAATTTAGTGCTAGATAAGTATATTATTTTCTATATAGAAAAAAACCCTCAAGAGTCTCATTACTTCATTTCCATGCTCTCAAATACAATTGACTCTGCTCACACTATTTTCAAGAGATGGAGTTTAAGAACAGGATAGATGGTCAAAGGAAGGTTTCATAAATGGTCTAGGTAACATGCTCTAGTTAGGCATTTCCCCCTACATGTGTTCCCAAATCTCAATTTAAACATCCTGGCTGCAAACTAAATTCAATATTTCTTTCTCTCCAAATTTATGAAAGGTAGTAAGTAATGATAAATGATTATCATTTTACCTAAAACAGACTAGAATGGACTGGAAAAAACCATGCACCCAGTTATTCCCCAACTGCTTCCCTCTTCTGGTCTAAAGCACCATCTATTTAACCTTTCCTCATAAATATGATTTTCTAAATTTCTTTTTATTGCTGGTCTAGTCTTCCTGTTAATTTTTCTTTCTTTCTGAAAAGTCCAATGATCAAAACTATACAAAAAGTCCTAAAGGTGGATGGATCACTGCTGCAGAGAAATGCAGAAAGATTACCTCTCAGTTCTGTAATACTGAATATTATCTGAATATCTCCAAATAGCTCACTTTCTTTTAATATTCAGTTTTAAGTAAAGAGTAACAACATAGCAAGACAAGCCCCTTAGGGACATAAACTTAGTGTGTTCTCAAACTAAGACAGAAGAATAACTACACTATAAGCACATTTTCAGCCAGCTATGTAACCTCATGAAAAATCAGAAAACACTCCTTTTTCTACATTCCTTGGTAGATCATTTTACCTTGCCTAAGAAGGAAATGGTTTTCTCTATAGCCTGTTCCTTATCTACTTCAATACTTAAACCCTACGGAAACAGTAATCAACAGTACATTAACATGTTCTATATCATATTCAGACACCAGACATGAAAAACCCAAATGTTTCTAAGCAACTATCAATTAAAATTAGTAGACCAATCCAAAACACACACTGGTACTCCAAATTGCATTTTATATTATTTTCCATGTACCTCTACATTGCTGCTATTTCATTTTGAACTGACAGTTAGATCACTTAATAGGGTGACAGTTGCATATTTTTTTTTCCTTCTTAAAAAGAACAATGTCTGCTCTTCAGTAAGGATGATACTTTAAATGAATTCTGGGGTGAGGACTAGCCTACAAAGTCTTCTGAATTTGAGATTAAAACTTTACCTCCCCATTAGAAATGGTAGGTCTCACTTCCAAGCAATTTTCATTAACCTTTACTTTGAAGATCATCTTCAATAAACACCGAAGCAAATTATTAATTCTATTTGAAGGCCAACCATACCCTGGGCTGCATCAAAGAAGCAGGGCCAGGAGGTCAAGGGAGGTGATTCTCTATTCTGCTCTGGTGAGACCCCACCTGAGCACTGTGTCCAGCTCTGGAACCCTCAGCACAGGGAAGACATGGACCTGTTGGGGTGCGTCCAGAGGAGGGCCACAAAAGTGATCAGAGGGATGGAACACCTCTCCTGTGAGGAAAGGCTGAGAGAGTTGGGGCTGTTCAGCCTGGAGAAAAGGCGGCTCTAGGGAGACCTTAAAGCAGGCTTCCAGTACCTAAAGGGGGCTTATAAGAAAGATGGGACAAACTTTGTAGCAGAGCCTGTTGCAACAGGACAAGGGGTAATGGTTTTAAACTACAAGAGGGTAGATTTAGACTAGATATAAGGAAGAAATTTTTCACGAGGGTGGTGAAACACTGGAACAGGTTGCCTAGAGAGGTGGTAGATGCCCCATCCCTGGAAACATTCAAGGTCAGGTTGGACCTCTGAGCAATCTGATCTAGTTGAAGATGTCCCTGCTCATGGCAGGGGGATTGGACTAGATGACCTTTAAAGGTTCCTTCCAACCCAAACTACTCTATGATTCTATTTCAAAGCTATTCCCAGATCATGATTAATCTTAATTCCAGCCTCTCTGCCCAATTCTTCTTGACCAATTTCTTTACATCAACATTTATCTTCTTCTTCTATTATTTTACAATATCCAACAGCTTAACTTCTTCCAAGTTGCACTTTATTCTTACGCCTCCTGACTTACCAGACATATTGAAAAGATCAGCAAAAACTTACATCTTTCTAGGCTAGCAAACAAAAGTTTTTTTGGTTTTTTTTTGTTTGTTTGTTTGTTTTTTGAAACCCAGGACACTAGCCTCTGAAACCACCAAATTTAAACACATCAAACCCTTGACAGAAACACAAATATCCTTTTTTCTTTACAAAATACAGAATTCCAGTTATCATCAATAATTAGTAATATTTATTTTATGAAGAAAATTGTCGTTTTATTTTTCCGCTGTGCCAAAGCCACACACTTGCTCTACAAGTAAAATGTAGAGTATGTAACCTTAATGAAACAATGGCGAGTCAGATACTTCTGAAAGCCATTGTCTTCTCCATGTTGGCAAATCTACTTTACATAGCTATTTAGTCTATGATAACGTTACTTCCTAGATTAATATCTGTAAGAAAAAATATCCAGATTCCTGTTGCAGATGGAACAATAAAAATCTGAATTTTTCTTTTATACAGCTTTGATGCATCTAAATTCATAACCTTAGACTTCCAAATCCACTCTTTCAAAGAGCGCAAATGTACTCTTCCCAGCTGGAAGAAACGTTAGTAAACAGACTAATAAGGACTGTAGCCCATGAGCCATTACACCAGCGTTCAAAAAAACCAAAACAAAACCTCCTACCAAAATGAAAGGGACCAGAGTATTCAAATATCATCATGTAGTAGAAAAAAAAAACCCAATCACAGGGACTGACTTCAACCTAACAATATAATCTACATTTTTATCAAACTGGACACTCTAGCACTTCCAAAACACTAGACCACGGATTAGTGGGACCTCCTAAAGTACAAATGTCAACAGTGCAAAGCAGTTCATGAACAATATGAAATGAATTGTAAACATCTACACTCAGGATACCAACATCAGGGACAGCAACTCCACTTCCTTATTTCTGGATGGACGACGTAGTAACATACTACTTTATCAAGCTACTTTGATCTTTCCACACAGATAACTGCTCTCAAGCCTGGTTGGCTGTACACGGTCCACATCCCTGAGCTATCATGAAAGAAAAGAAAAAAAAAGCTAACAAGCTTTCTCATGAGTGAAGCATGACAATCCCAAGAAAAAGCCTGATGGCAAAATGATTTACAAAAGAGTAACTTTTGCCTAAGACAAGCGGAACTGAGAGGTGAATGTTACACACCGCTTTATTGCATGTCCATGCAAGAAGCAGAAGAGGGAGGTAGAAGAGGAATGCTGTCCCAGTTCACATCTATGATGTGAAAATACATCTTTCTAAAATAGAAAATGTATTGAATGACAGTTAAGAACAATTCACTTGTGGTACAAACATTTTCCCAGTGATCTTATTACAAATCTATGACACAGACTTTCTCATATTGACGTACAAATAGCTCCTACAAGCTACTACAGCCAGTAACATATATTCTCCGTTTCTTTGTACAGTTTATGAATCTGTTTCTCTCCACTACTGTATTAAATGTCAATGTTGCACTGTGGTAACATATTAGCTGTCAAGGAAAGGAAGCACACCTCATCACAGTTTGTTCAGGTCAAACACTTTATCCAGACAGTATCCCTGCAAATTGCCTGCTTGTCCCTAAAATGTTAACCCCATTTGTAACAGAATATAATTCAAAAAATAAACTCATGAATCAAAGGGATGAGATGCAATACTGACCCTCCAGGTGTAAGTGTAGAAAAACAAGTTACTTATCTTTTAATAACCGTTCTTTGATATGTTTTAGTTTCTGTGACTCCTGTTTCTGAAAGGATGCACCTACAACTTGTTCTCTTAGCAGTGTCTCTGCAGACACAACTTCTATATACTCTATGCAGGAGGTGCAAAATTATAGATGGAATAGGCCCATTTTTATTCAATTCCTTCATTTTCATGGAAATCCAAAGACAGACTTAATTTCCATCAGAGGCGAAAGTGAATTTAGGGATCCAGATAGCCAAGCACACAACCAACCCAATCTACTGTAAACAAACATACATCTTTTCTCCTTTAATCATTTGCCCACACAGCCTGGTAGACAAAGCTGGTTCACAGAGATGCAACTAACAGGAATGCATCCACAGGCACTTCTTGAGTTAAGGTAAACAAAGCAATGACTGTACTTTTAACTCCCAGGCAACTCATCTATAGAATTAAGGACCTGAGTTCTTACTTCCTCCAAGCGCGTGAAAATATGCTCCAGTGTTTATGGATTCAGAGTGTCCATCCCTTACACAGAAGTCAAAAGCTAAGCACATTTGCAGAATGAATTTGTTACCGAAAAATAAAAGTAAATATAATGCAGATGTACTAAATAATACAGAAAGATAAAAGTAACGGCAAGAGACAACTGACAACTGGGAAGTTGTGAAGCTTAGGAATCAAATAGCGGTAGATGATTAACAGGTTATGCAAAATTCAAATTGTTTTCATAAAAATTTTAGGTCTGGCTAAGAATGGAAGGGACTATTTTTCACAGGCTCGAAAACAACTAAGGAGTAAGCAAATCTGCAGTACAGAGCAATCAAACAAATGACAGCAAGAATTTCTTCCACTATTTTGACACTGAAGTCAATGTGTTGCCCTAACTCCACTCCAAACACAACATTCTTCTCATCTCAGTCTTCCAAGCAAGGCAGATTTTCAAGTCAGGAGACCGATTTATAACGTTTCTTGTGTCACCTGCGTATCTCATCTCTAAGATGAAAACTATACATTGTCAAGCCAGTACGTTTTAATAAAATTTACCAGAAGATAACTACACTAACTGCCACTAACAACTCTTATCTCTAAGTAGAAAGAGCCTTAACAATAGGCCTAAGTTGAATTCTTAGGACTTTTCCTTAAGTCAGACGAAATGCACAAGGTGCATAAGCAGTTCCATAATCAAAAGATACTACACGTGGATGTTAAGAAACAAAGGTTTCTTCTTTCCTTTGCCTTTGCTTTTTTTTTTTAAAATAAAGAAGAATCTATTCTTGCAAGCAAAATGTTATTAACTGCAATTAAGAGAAAGAACCAAGCCTCGTAAAACTTGACAGCATTATGTTCTATTAATTTTTAGTGAACAAGGATAGTATTTATATTAGAAACCATAGAGAGCTTTCATATATTTTAATCAACCACATCCTATTAGAACAACATTTCCAGTATCATTACACAAATTACATTGAACATTGATATAACCTTTTCCATTATGTCTCTGCCTGACTATTAATACTTCTCTACACTTCAATGCTATATGAATATTGTGGTGGTATACATGCAATATTCCATTTTCTTAAGAGGCAGGCAAATGAATCAACATTTAAAATATATAACAACATGAAAGATTTTGAACTTACCTTCTTTTTTTGTGTTCTGTTCCTGCCTCCCAACCAATCATCCATCTGTTCCTCAACCTCTTCAATTGAAGCTCCATGATCATACAATGGTATATACGCACTTGACTCCAGAACAGTGTATACAGGGAATTCTGATTTTGGTTTCTTGACTTTAAGCTTCTTCTCCTCTATACAAAAGCAAAAAAGAAGAAGTAGTAATGCTACTAATACTGCAGAGAAGTATAATTCAGAAGCAGGCTTAGCCCCTCAACTCTTAATGCCAGATTAAAATTTCTACTGAGGAAGGGGTTTTAATTTCTTTGTTAAAAAGAGAATTCAGAGTTTTGCATAATAATTTTATTTTTATGAAAATAAACAGCAATGCACCCACTTAACACCTCTGAACTTTGCCTTAAAGGGCCAAATGAGGAGTCCCTCAAAATCACAGTTAGCTCTGGTCACTGCTACACCACCTGGCAATTAAGATTAGTACAGGCAAAAGCATAAGGAGCTGTTAAAAAATTTCAAAAGTCCAGCTGGCTTCAAAGAAACTGGCAAAGGCAGAAAGGTGAGTTTTACACAGTTTTGTATTACTTTATGGTCAGCTGTGCTGAGTAAAAGCTTCTGAGTCAATAGATAGTTTGTCTGTCCTCAGATTTCTGTAACTACAAATAGCTCTGTTATAGCACTTATACATTCAGGAAGATTTAAATGTTGGCCCTAATTTCTCAAACTGATCACTGTTTTCTGTGCTCTCTGGCCTTCAAATGGTATTAAATGGGAGCAGCAAACTTAGGGGACAGGAGGGAGGGACAACAACAACAACCATCACCACCTAAACCCCAGCAACTGAAAACATATCTGCTATATAAGATGATCTCAAAAGATTTAAGATTAATTGAAAATTGCTAGAACTTTAGGAAAGACAAGAGGATGAGGATCAGAAAAAGAAACTTGAACACTTGGAAAGCATCCAGAAACCTCAGGTATGCCAAGTGGGACTCTCTTGGTTTTTCCTCATTGTTTTAAAAATATGCAGTACTCTCAATAACTGGATGCTCCTAAGGATGCTACTAAACCGAAAGAGCTGATCAATGGCTGGCTGCAGCCAAAAGAGGAAAGTAATACTCTGCCTCCACTTTTCTACTCTCCACTGTGTGCTTATGTGGGCCTCTCTCTTCTATTTGTGCTTCAACAGTCATCTACTCACTTAGCAAGCTAATTCAATTCACTAATCTAGTAGAAAATTACTCCTTTGCGCTCAAATGAAAAGAAAAAATCCAAGATGTTTAAGGGTGGTGGGCAAGGAAAAAGAGAACCACACTTCTCAGCAGCAGTGGGCCATTAGTTCAGCTTATCTGCCTTTGCAACCATGCCCCGATACTTTTCTGAGCATTGGAGGAGAAATGTCTGTTTTTCATGAAAACCTTCTTAAAAAAAATTCCTAAAGAGGACAGAAGGACTGTTCCCTACACACTCTGATGCAGAATTCCTTTTCCTAACAGTATGTGCAGAAACAGCACAGTGAAAAGACTCCACAGACTTGACAAACTCCTAGGAACTGAATATTTAAGAAAACAATAAATAGAGAATGAACAGTTTTGTGGCACCTTTCACAAGTCCAAGAAGAACAAGAAATTCATAGAGATCCTGAAAGTTAACAGAATGACTAATAATCTTTTAAACTTTTAAATGTACATTGTGCAGAGACCTGCTTTTGTGAAAAATCTCTGACTTTGCTTGTAACTGCCAAATTACTCTCAGTAAATGAAATATTAAGTAAAAGCTTGTATTTGGAATTTTTTTAGCAACCTTCTATAGGTATGCATAGTAAATGTATTGAAATTACATATACTCCCAAAAAACAAAACTAAAAGAAAGCCCAAAAGCGTTAATCAGCATTTCTCTCATTGTTCAGATGTTATTAAAGACAATAGTGGTGCAAAATTCTTTTTGTCCATTTCAAAAATTAATTTTTATAATCAAATCACACATATTAACCATTATCTCATTTTTGTCCAAAGTTGGCATACATAATAGCTTCTGGAGTCAGAGTTAAGATCTGCAAGGACAAGTAACAATGGCTTCACCAGCTATTTACTGCAAACACATACACTGGCAAAAATATTCTAGAAGTTACCTTAAATGACAATTTCCACTACTGTATTTCAATCCTGCAAAATAATCAAGCACAGTGAGTGTGTTCACTTGAAATTACTTAACAGTAGAGACATACCAAGACAGCTGGATTTCCCTGTATCTTGCACCCCATCAGCTACTGTTTACTAATTTTCCTTCTACAAATATGGAAATAATTAAAGCCTGAATGCATCTAACATTTAAAAATGAAAAGCCTAGCCTGCAAATAGGTCATCTAGGCTCTTCCTGTAGTTTTAGGAGCAATTCTGTAAGAGTATTTTCAGAAGACACTGCACCCCACTTTAAAATGTGGTATCAAATGAGGTACCATATCAAAATGAGGTATCTAGGCTTTCTTCAGGCAGTTAAGTGAGAGGAAGACCTAACATAGATAACATACCTGGCTGTTTGCTGACTATCAAAGGAATGAGAGATCCCACCTAGAGAAGATGGCTGTACAACCTCAAACAAGCACTCAACCAGGATTAAAAAAACCCCTTCTCTCTACTGTCTCCTGTGCATATAGAAAAAGATGAAGGAGTTCAGCATATCCCTTACATACCAGAATGGCTGTCATATTGAAGAAAAAAAAAAAAAAAAAAAAAAAAAAGAGTTGAAGTCACAGCACCCTTGACATAGGGCTCCCAATAACCTATTGAGAACCCAGTTTCACCCCAGAATTTTTGCAAACTACTTTTTAGAATAGGAAAGCACATAACAGTGGTTTAATGGTAACATCATAAAGCATTTTAGATAGGGGAAGTTCAGAAGTTATGTTCAGAAGTAATGATGTACACTACAAAGCCTTAAGTCAGCCAAGCACTGTTGTTCTTTCAGGTGAAGGAGAAAGCAAAACAGATCACTGAAATTATTTCACCCAAACAACAGAAGTCCACAGCAGATACCTAGGAAGAAAACCTCTCTCTTTCATGTTATCTTTTAATTATCAGCAATTCGACTGGCAGCCCAAAAGACAGTTCCGACCTGACATGGTGCTTTCCCCTGAAGAGAATAAGGATCAGGTTTTCCAAATAGTAGATGATGTCTAGACAGCTGAATCCTACATCTGCTAAGGCTTGACAGACAGCCAGGAAGCCAGTGCTGCCACCACCACCACAACCTAAAGCAAGGATGTGTTCGATGGTGCTGACAGTAGCGACAACTGCAGCTGTGACTCAGTTTTGAAACCCAAGTGTTCCCTTAATACTTAGTGTCATCTTCTAATGGTGCTGGCTTTAGACTATCTGGCCATCCACTATAACAGAACAGGCTTTTAAAATGCATTTTTCTCCTCCAGTCTCAAATATTGTTCTAATATTGTTCTGTATAAACCTAACTGAAATGCAGGAAAAACACACAGAAAAATACTTCAGAGGCTCCTCCCAGTTTTGTGACAGCCTACTCAGTGTCCACTGGAGACCCAATCAGACCACTATGCCCTATGCGGGCACCAATATCCAGTGGACCTTAACTATGACCAGAGTTACTGATGCTCATACAGCTAAATGCAGTGGAAACAGTCCTGGTGAAACCAGCGCCTAACTTCAAGCTCAAGAGGATAAATGAGTAACTTACTCTCACTACTATTTTCTGGGAACATTACATATTGTAATTGCCAAGTTACAGTGTAGTAACTTTTCTAGTTTATTAAATAGATTAAAAACAAAAACACAACAGCAGAAAGTAAATGGATAATCCAAGACCATAAGCACTATGGAAACTGGTATCTACCACTCCAATGTAAAATGATCAGTATTTTACATGACTTAAGACTTCTACAGAGTTCTAGTCCTTCTGTAGCAGAAGAAATTTTATCATTTGCTGAATTCATATTGCATGGATACTAATTTTCTATGAGATGAGTATTTTCCACCTTCAGAACTATCAAGTTCTTTACCAGAAGACTAAATTTGATTGTGTATTTAACAAATTAAGAGTTAAAAATGAGATATAATTTGTCCCCTATGTTTGAACAGCATATAAACATACCTATCACTGGGATCCCTAGACTTTAACAGATAACAATTAGCTAACTCTCTTAAAGTACAGTACTTTGTTTCTAAAGGCCTCCAACACTATTCCAGTACTGGCTATACGTTTTACTAGTTCATGGTGCCATGATCTGGGTTTTGAAGTTTGATGAATTACTTGCACCTAATCAGATACTTTGACCTTCCTTGTTAGTCCTTCCACCTTGTTAATAAATTAAGTTTATCAGTGGCAGAATTAATAGTATCTGGCTAGTGGTTATTTGCTTTAAGATATATCAGCTGTCATTTTGAGAAGATAAGGGATCAGCTAGCGTTTTGGATCGAGTGCCATGTAATAAAACAGTGGTGCTTTTTCCATAATAAATATCAGAGGTCCATATTTTAAAGTTTTCTGAAAAGTACATAGTGCTTTTACCTAGCAGTTGATGTAAACGTAAAGAATTCAGAGAATTTTTCACAGAAAAAAATGACTGCTTCATATTTAAAGAAGCAAAAGAAAACAAAAACAAGTACTGCAAAGAAAATATGACACATCAAGCTGGAGCTCCTTCTCTCTGCAAGGCTTCTAAGCTTTAAGCATAAACAAGAATTCAGAGACTTCACAGAAAACATGGTCAAAAGAGACAGTGATGCCTTGAAAAAAATCACACAAAGAAAAGGGACAGACTGACTGGTATCTCATGCGTTGATAAGCAAGAAATATGACCACATGCAGAGGTAGACAGCAATCACCTTTTTGCCAAGTCAGTAAGATACTGCACTGAGATCTCCCTTTCTTTCAACATTGTTCACTTACCTACATAACTATGAAAGACAATAAAAGCATTTACAGCATTAAAATTTGTTTAAAACATGACAGAGAAAAATTCACTTGCATGTACACCACCACCAGATAGAATACATTAAACCTAAAAGTCTGGGAAAAATTGTACTTAGGTTTTGACAGTCTATTGAAAAAATGGAGCAAACTATATTCAATGTTAATGCAAATATGGGGCAAACATTCATATGTTTAAAACATATACATTTCTGTACTCATAATAAAATCAATAGGTTTATACGAATGCATCGCAAGTCAGAGACAGATAAGTACATCTGCTGTACTGAGACCTAGAGGCTAGTTTATTTTTGAGCAAACTGACTAAAAAACATGCTCAGTGAAGAATATATTCTCAACTACAAAAAAACTTCTCACAAGCTGTAGAGTTTGATGTCTTTCATCTGTTTCTCTGAGTATCTAACCTTCCCAAAACTTCCTATTGCCCCCAAATTTCTCATCTCCATAACACGAAAGGGTTAGAAATAAACCTCCAATATTTGAGAGCTAATTTGCCTTCCAACAAACATGTAATGAAACACGCATGCCTCTTTCAGATGAGCCTCATAACACTGTATGTTAGTGGAATATTTTCCTTAAAATCTGAAGCAAGTTTCGTAGGGAGAGGCATCATATAGCCTAGTTGAAACAATTGGAAAAAGCACACGAGCTTGCAGGTTCAAAATCCTTTCAGCAGGCCTGCCAAAACAATCAGTGAAACAGATGATACTTAGTTTGCCATAATTAGGCTTCAGAGGTAACAATTAAGTGATCAGAACATTCACACCCACACCGACCAAAAAAGCATGCATTATATGAATTAATTTTCTCTGAACCTGCCTGTCAGCAAATCATTACTGAGCAGGAATGTGAACACTGCATTTTGGCAGGGATTAATACTAAACACAATTATCCAAGGTATTTGTCAATTATTTGGAAGTAAGCGTAAAGTTACCTTCAGTATAGTGCTAGATTAAATAAATTTGGTCAAAATGGTTTGTAGTGAAAAGAGAAGTACAGGAAGAAGTAGGAATATGGACTGGCTGGTAGTCTGGAACCAATCAAATCAAAAGTATTTTTGAGCATTACATGGTTAAGGACCTTAGGCCGTATCTGCACTTAGGAGTGACTGTGCGCAAGGAACCTTTCATGTAAGAGCTTGCAGTTATGGTGGACAAGCAATCTGAAATGAGCTATCAGAGCAATGGGAACTAAGGGAACTTGTGATTCTGTAAACAGAACAGTAATAGAAGAAACATGATTTTTATAATCAGAAGATGACAAACGCTAGAACACTATATACAAACCCAGGGTTCAATACTTACAGCTACATTGGAAAACTAAATAGAGTACAGAAAATCCATAGAAATTAAGGGCTGAAGAAATGCTTTATATAAAGAAAACCATGAAGAACAGAAGGTATCTCAAGGTTTTCTGATCAATACTGTAACTTGCATAACAAGATGCTAAAAGGTAAAGTGCATCACTGGTACAAGCCATACAAGACAAGTCATGAGAATCAGTATTTTTCACTGATTTTTGCCTGTAAGGGTCTGAAATAAGCCCATTATACTAAATGGTCTAATGATGTCTTCTATCCCTAAGTTTCATGATAAAATATAAAAAGCTACCCAAGCAACATGCTATATTCCAAGCTGTCTGGAAAGGGAGAACCACCAAGCCTAACCAATCTTATCAAATGTATTGAAGGTTTCACTACCACTCTGGATTTTTCATGGCAGGTACTCAGGTAAGAAAGGCATGTCTTATTATAAAGCCCTCTAGAGAGATATAAATACCACTATAAATATCATCATAAAGCCCCAATACAGAAAGAAGGCTAGTCATGCAGCCATAGGGCTAGTAACTTCGTGTTTCAGTTAAAGCTTGAATGATGGGGGATGAGGACCCGCCCCCCCAAATAAGTACTATTCAACATCATTTATAACAAGAAACAAAACAGTTTCTTGCCATGGATTGTTCCAGATGCCTTGTACATCAGGGCAAGAATTCTAGATTTACAATGCAAATATGTTTGGTAACTGGGATGCCAGTGAAGAGTTCACCTGAAATATCTAGCAGGTGCTATTTCTTTAAAAAGACATATTTTAAAAATAAATTTAAGTCTTCATATTGAAGGTCAGGGAAAACAAACATAAGAAGAACAGAAAGTAAGAGAACTACCAAGGCTAAGTATAAAGAAAGAAAACCAGATGCGTTTTCCCCCCAAATGGACGTGGTTGAAAGAAGTACTCCATGCCAGAAGATGACCAGCAGAGCTGCTAGAATTTGTCTTGATAACTACTCAAAGTTTGCAATTTAAGTTTAAAAACTGGCAGACTCATCTGTCCTGACAATATATGCCTAAGTCTTCTCAGTTCAGTTAATACATACTCTCTTTTACATCCCATGACTATGAAGAACAGGACTCTCTGTTGTTACAGAATCATTTCCTGATGCAGGGATTATATGCATGTGTGACACTACAGGAGAGAGAGAAGTTAGAAGAAAGTTTATTAATTAAAGCCCTTTAATTTTAAGATAAATTTTGTGTTCTGATATCTACATGTGAAAAGGGCATCAGAAAATGTAAGGCAAATCGTGATTTTTTTTTTTTTTTTCCATAAAACACCCAGTTATCTGCGATTCCATACAAAACCGCATTTCCTAGAAACATAAGGTCTGTATTGTAAGTTGCTATAGTTTTGTAAGGTTAAAGTTGTAAAGTTGCTATATTTTACTAAGGTAGTAGTAACAGTTTTGAATGGACTGAGAAGTGATAAGAAACACTGCAAAAGTGCCAGAAAAATAAATCAAAATTGTGCATAATATTGACCTACCAAGAAATTACTTTTTCACACTCCTTAACAAATACAGCATTTCAATGATATCTCAATACTGTCCTCTCTTTCCCACTTTGCAAATTATATTTTCCGCCTCCAGTACCTTTCTCTGGTTTTACTTCAAGCCGCCTACAGAATACAGCACAATTTCAGCAGGAAAGCAGACAGACATGGGGATAAACTACCAATTAGGTCATGAAAAAACAAGCACTGTAAAACAGCTATTGCTAATCCGCAGGAGATACATTTACTCAGTTAGATAGATGGAACTGTTATTATGAACTCGCATTCCACGGATGGTCTCTAAAATTAAGAAGAATGGGGACAAACAAAATGCACATTTGGTGATTTACAACCTTTCTATGCTAATTGTGAAGTGACAACACAGAACAATATAACAAAATAAGCAAATTTAACAGACACTTTGCATGCAAGCTTCAGGAAAAAATTACGTAATTTTTTTTTGCCTACAGTAACATAGATGTATCTCTTGTTCTTCTCCTGGGAGTCTATCTGCTTTTAAAAATAAGTAACTGACAGCTCAAGTGCTGCCCAGCAATAGCACTGGTATGGCTGACCAAATTACTTCCATGCCAAATTTCAAACTCTGCTAATTACAGGTGGTGACTCTCAATCATCCCTCTTGCTCCCTGCCAGCAAGCCTACCAAGGGAGGGCAGGATGCCAGCCAGCGAGTCTGGTAAAGACTGGCCGCTGCTCACGCGAGTGCCCTCATGTCAGCTGGCAGACACGGGGGTCCCACGCCATGTCGCACCCAGTAACATGACAGGGGACAGGGTGGTGCTTCTCTGAGAGGTCAGGGGTGACCTGGAGGGGGACGTGTGCCACACCTGCACCTCTCACATGTGGGCACTGCTACTGGAGGTAACACAAAAAAGTGACTCTCACGTGACACCTGGTGGAGGAGAAATACCGGAAAGTTCACATGTGGTCTTTCAGTGAAACACAGGAACAGGCACACTACAATTTTAATGACTTTATACTTTCACTTGCACTTCTGTTTTCAAAAACTAGTCCTTTTAAAACAGTAGTTCACAGATTTCAATGAAGAGTGTATGCCAGCAATTTTGAACAATGGCAGTATGTTACTATCTGACAATTTAACAAGTTCTTAATAACCTGAGTCAAGACCCTTTTCCAGGGCCCATTTTGTGGCAGGTATCTCAAATATAACGGCAAGCCTCCCTAACAAGCATTAAATGCACTATTTTCGCTAGATTTGGCTTGGGTCCACAACGCTCACTGAGGTGCTGAATGTTATCCATTTTCTCAAAATAGATTCACTTACAGATAAGTTGGGAATTATCACTGAAACTGGATCTCTTTGCTGATTTTAAAAAATTAAGCTATTTATAAATATAAATAAAGCAGCTGTATTTTAAATGCCTAAAGGCTTATGCATACTCAAAGCTAGTAAATTATTATAGGGCATTCAATGCACTTGTCAGAATAAAGGAACTTAAAAGCATGCACTTAAGTACAGTAAATAAAGCAAGCACACGTCCAAACACAGACAAAAAAAAAACTTTTAAAATTGTCTTCAGAAGAGGGTAGGTTTAATCATTGTCAAAAGTAAACAACTGAAAGAAGAAAAGTCACCTATAATTATTCTGAATACTTTATTAAGGGAAATGCTAGTTACCCTCTCATAAAAGACCAGAAAAGGAAAAGACTTTAAGGCATTTATTTCAACAATAGCATGAATCCATCTCCGAAGTCTGCATCCATGCTTTTGGAAATTCAAATTATGTTCAATTTCTAACACAAAAATCAACTCAATATGTACAGAAGAATTATTAAACATTATTTTTAAAAAATATTTATGAAGAGAATACAAGAATGCTCAAAATGCAAGAGGTCACTTCAAAAATGTATGCTTCAAGATCTATACATTTGAGATTTACCCCTCCTGTAAAGCAACATTTCTAGCAAAGTATGCTTTTGTTGCTATGATATAACTATCACCTGTGTTTTATGCTTATGTAGCAACAAACCAGCAGCCTCCTGCAAAATTAGTCACAAAATTAAAAGCTTATTTAAATTTAGCAGCAGTACAGAAATATATAAAGCATGTATTTTATAAAATTATGAAAATGTTTGTTCATATACATCCTGTGCAGTACGTATATCATATTACATCTTTGTTTATTAAGACAGCAGTAAAAACTCACTCTGAAGTGTTTCAAGTTCAGCCTTAGCCAGGGCATCTTCTTTCGCCTTCATTTTTGTTTCTTTATATTCTACATATAATTGTCTGGCATCCTTTAAGAAAATGTTGCAATGGCATTAGCATCCTTATACAAACAAGTTATTGCAATGGCTCTATTTTAAGTTCTCAATTAACCTTGCAAAAAAAATTAAGATACACTTGTTTCCTTGAGTTACAGCAATTTTCAGCACAAAAAGTATTTGTTTAGAATGTAGAATTTTTGTGTAATAAAGGTTCAAATGTAATAGCATTGATATTACAGACTGTGATGATCATTGACAACCTGAAAAGCAAAATGGTTAGAAAAACATTTCTGATCGCTACCTACAGCTTTGTAAGAGGCCATATACCCACTTTGCTCGTATCAGCAATCTAGAAGTTCAAGGAAGAAAGAAAAGTTTTTAATTAGATTAGTGTGTGCAGGGAAAAACAAAGGCAATTGCTAGGCAGTAGTTGTCTTAGTGTAAACTCATTACAACACTAACTTCAAGTTCCAAAATCCAACTTGCTGCCTGCCCCCCCCCCCCCTTTTTTTAAATCAACTTCTACATTGCTATTAAAGCTTTGAAAATATATATTAAGTTTTTTCTCCAAGGATTAGACTAGATTCTAATCTGAAATCTATTTGTCAAATTTACACATAAAACTAGAAGTCCTGCCACAATTCTCACAATAAGGTACACATTTCCAAAATCTGATGAATTAGTAATTATAGATTTGCATTGAAAGCTTTCCAATATGAACAACCAGACTGCTGAAGTAAGAGGTATGGAGAGTTTTCTTACTCTCACTTACCAGTTTAAGAGATTTCTATACTCATTCAAAAACAATAAATCTATAATAGAAATGCTGAAATAGACAAATTATTATTTTTCATTTCCAAGCATGAAGAACATCTACTGTACTAAATTGATATTAATTATAGTATTACATAAACCTAATTTTAGTTCTTTACAGTCAAAAACATTTTTATTCTTGTTATTACATTAACAGTCCCACTTTTTACATATAAAGTGTAATTTAAATTTTAATGTACAATGTACTGTAAAACATCAGTAAATATTTTTATAATTTCAATTATAATCCCATAAAAGTTGAACAAAATCTGGTCTCATTAAAAATGAAATATGACATCTTGATAAATTTTGCAAATAAAAACTGAGTTAAGCAGTCATTGTTGCTGCCTCTAATGGTAGAAGTCATCCAAAAACATTGCTTCCTGCAAAGATACTACGACACAACAGTTGTTATTTGCGTTATACTGGCATCCACCCCTTCAAAGATACTTGAGGGAGGTGGGAAAACATAGGACAGAATGATGATCCAGCTCTGAGCATAACTTCTTAATGTTTTGGAGACATCTCACTGATACAAGTCAGCATGCCTGAAGAACAACTCTGAAAAATTCCCGCAAAAGTTCAGTAAGGTTTCATCTCCTTCCAAAATACCTCTTCTTACTCCTTATTTGTCTCTACATTTGGGTATGGAAAATGGGAAGTTATGTTCCTCTGCCAGGTTTATGTAGAACACTGCGCACAGAAGAAATTTTAAAGAGTTTACATAACTTTTTGCTGCTGGAATGTAACAGATGAGAGCATCTCACATGCTTAAAGTTTTGGTTTTGGGGGCGGGGAAGGTGGCATTTGGTGATTTTAGTAGAATTGGGGCTAAAAAAACATGTGTAGGTAGAGGAGAAGTACCATTAACAGCAGATACAAAGACTTTGAGGAAACATTCAGTTTCTGTGTTAGAACATTGAATTACAAAATTAGGATCAACACTGGTTCTCTTTTCAGTTTACCCAAAATATGAATTCCCTATCACATACAGAAACTGTCCTTGTACTCTCCAGATCTGGACTATTTGCTTCATTAAGAAACAGAAACAGCCATAAGTGTAATGCTTAACTTCTGCAGTAAGTTTGAGACATTTGGGTTGTGTAGCATACACAGGACTCAGACATACTGATATCCAAAAAATGCTTTTGTTTAAGGCTATGATTTCAAAATGGCTACAATTAACCAGCATTTAAATTTAACCCATTTGACACTGAAAGCCAATATTTGATGCTAAATTCTGGTGTAAAATCCATTATTGCTTGTGGGATCTCCAGACAGCAGACACTAGGGGGTAACTGTCAATCTCTCCAGCACGTCAATCACAGAACAATTGGAAATGTGGCTCAGATGAAAATGAGACACAATAGCTGAACAACAAAGAAAACTAGTCAGAAGCACGTAAATGAAATTTAGTAGTATTGTTGCTTTATAGATATAAAATGGATTATCACTGCAAATGGAGTAATATGCAGGTAACAAAGGCAACATTACTCTTTTATCTTATTAATCACAGTTTATTATGGCTGATACCATAATCACAAAAAAAGGGGAGACTGCACATTTTAAAGCGCACACAAAAATGTATACATATGAGGTAAAGCAAAGAAAAAAAACAACCAAAGAATTTAATCAAAATGGATTTTGAAGATTTGTGGGAGGGATTTGATTTTCAAAAGCATAAGAAAAGGCTCTACAGGTTGCAAAGAGAAATTAAAAGACATACCTGAGTAAAGATTTTAGCCACATACACAAACTATATGGGTATTAGACCTTATAAGTCAAAATGAAAAAACACTGGAAGAGAGTTTAAAATAGAAGACGACTCCTGCCTTAACATAAATAAGCACATTTCAATTTACTCTTCATTAGTTTTCGGTAGTATCAGCCTAAACAGGACTATGCATTTTCAAGCATATTCAGTTTTGGTAGTAGGAGTATATCAAAACAGATTTATGTTCAGATTTTTTACTTTTCCAAAGCGATAAATTTAAGCAGTCATTTTGCTTCAATACAAACATTTTAGGGCCCTGAAAACACTGGCAATATAGACACAGCCTCTTCCAATCTACTGCTCCTTCCCCAAGATTCAGTAATGATTTTTCTTTTAGAGGATCTTTCCCCAAACAACTGAAAATATGTGCAACATCAAAATTTCATACCTGATGTATACTTCACCTTCAATAGGTAATAAACATAAGGAAAACAACATTTTTGTCCTTCAGGGAGTAGAAAGGCACAGAGGAAAGACACACAAATACACAGCTTGGAACTGTTCTAAGTAAAAGCTCCAGCTTACCTAATCAGAAATACTTTGTTCTCATTTGCAGGAGTTTGAGAGGTTTTCAAAAAAGAACATGAACACAAATATATTACTTTTCTTCACCATTAAAGCAGCAACATGCTTGTAGTTAAGCAAAAAGAATAATGAAGAGGGCTAATATATACTCATTTATTATATATGATTTTAAATATACACTTTCCAAAAAGGAACAGAATGAAGTGTATTAGAAATGCAAAATCCTGCTATTAGTATTTCTAAATTATATTTCAACTGCCACGTATAGGATATTCCTGTGATTACCCTCATATTTAACCAAAAATTTCAAAGTGTTGCAGAAAAAAAAAAAAAAAAAAAAATCAACAAACACTTATTTAACATAATTTCAATATTTTAACCACAAATAAGAACCATGAATACTGAAAAATTCTTGTATTTCAGTTCCTCGTTATATCAGTATTGTCTCGTGTCAATAAATTTGAGGTTGCCAAGTCAAAGCTGAAGTTGAGTTATGCAGAAGTACAGAAAGTCCTGATCCTGGACTTTTAAGGGTTTTTTTTTTTTTCTTTGTTTGTTTGGGGGTCTGGGATATTGGTTGGGGGTTGGGGGGGGTGTTTTTTTATTTTGTTTGCTATTTTTAAATCAACGGATACAGTATTTATTCAAATTGTACTAATTCTGTAACTAAAAATTTCAGTTTTGAGTAAGACTCAGTCACCCCGGCCTCTCCTTGACTTTTGGGGAGGGTGGTAAGGTTTTGCATGTTTGTTTGCTTTGTGGGTTTTTTTTTTTCCCCTCCAGTTAATCTTCCTGGCTTTCTGGTCTACCTTAGAAAGACTAGAGATTAGGAGAAATCAGGCAATAATTGGAAACAACTTGTTATATTAGCCATATGTGAATTTTCATTCCAGATTTTGTGACATAATCAGCTTCACATTTTAGTGACCTGGGTGAGGGACTGATACAAACAAAATGCATCCCCCTCAGAATTTACAGTTAACTGGAAACTTTCCTACAAGCATACTTAAGATCAGTATACTGAAATAATTTTCTTTGCATTAATTCTTATTAAATCAATCTACAGACTTAAAGAGAAATTTTTGTATGAAGGTCCTGAACTAATTTTTTGTCTTTTTGACTACAGTGTTTTTGTACCATTTGTACAAAAAAAAAAAGAGAGAAAAAGAAGTCAAATTAAAATTACTGCAACATCTGACCTTCAATTTGCTATTTCTACTCAACAAAAATGCCAGCCATTATACCACAGCAAAAACACTCTTTTGATGGGTTTAAAAACTAGTAATATGGTAAGACATAATGTTAAAAAAAAAGTTAAACATTATGACTGATAATTCTCTTTGGCATTTTTACATGTTTACTCAAGGGCAAACTGATAAATAAATAGGAATTGCATTACTTCCTCCTTTATAAACAGATAATCACGCTTTGACCTTGGAATAATACCAAGTGTGGCCAGGCTCTTCAGCTGTGTATAGCCTGTGGGCAGTTGAAGCATAGCTCCCAAGCCTCGGAGGCACCAGGTGACTGACCAGCAGCAGGCTGTGCTACTGCAGTATCTGCTGGGTATTCCACATCCACAGTGGTGAAACAAAGGCAGACAGAAGGGAGAACTGAGGCCAATGCTGCAAGGCCTCCCCGGGACCCATTCACACCCCATAAGACCTCATACCACAACAGAACAGTATCATTAATTGAGAGCCAGTATCGCCTCCTACACATGAGCTACTCTTGGAGCTACACTCCTCTAACGTGTGTGCTGGGATATGCAGGCATACAGTAAGTGATTTGAAGGAGCTGAACAAAATTGGCTGCCACAGAACAGCAGGCAATTAAAGGCAAATTTCTTCCATGTCTTACGTTTACTTAAAACTTTTACTATGCAGCAAAGCCCATTTTGTCTCCAGAGCCTCAGATGGTACCCTGTTAGACACAAATTATTTTTGCTCACTTGTATACACCCAGAATACTTGTTTTACCGTCCACTCTCCTCTGACCTGCTTCTAAGCTTCTAATTGACCTCAGGGTCAAGAGCTTCATCCCTACTTTGGTTCTCCCAACAGCTGCAAAATAGCAAGAAACAGAGCAAATGGGTAATCACTCGTGCCACACATCCTGCAATTGCTCGCTCCCCACAACTTATATCAACATCGGTGCTGTACAGTAAGTCAGAACACGTCAAAACCCTGTAAAGCTGGGAATTAAGGAGATATTTAACCTTACTGACCTGAATAAATCCCTTAAAAAAAAAAAGCCAAACTCTTTTTAAGGCATATGTTATTAAATGCAATAAATTTTATTTTAATCTCACATGATGATTTTATATAAAGTCATATGTGAAGACAAAAATAACCCACATAAATGTTTGCTGACCTAATCAAATCTTGCTTAAAAGCTAACTTTGCCAAAGGAGATGCCCTGCTGGCAAAGCCTCTTCAGTTTAATGACACATTGCCAATCCGTTTACGGCCAAAGCTGAACCATCTCTAAACAGGTGTTGAAATGTAATCATGGATTAAAAGAAAACCTGAGGAAAAAATGCCAAGAAATTAAACACCTCTGGGTCACTAGTTTGAATCTATTCCAGGCTACTAAATCAGCTACAGTAATTACCATCTGGTAGTCTACATAAAAATAAATTACTGGCCTTTTTGTTTTAATTCACTTCGTGCTACACAAAGGTCTTTATAAAGAAAAGTTTCAATTGTAATTGAAAGCTTTGTTGATAATCTCACTAGGTTATATCCAGTGCAACGACGTATTGAGCTTGAACTGCCTTCTCATTACTGGCAAGCCACCAGAAGTTCTTCCAACAGTTCACTGCTGGGGTGTATGCACTACACCTACACTACTATAGATACAAGATAATAGGAAACTTTATTTTCTTAACAAGAATCCATTTCTGTCTGAAACAAACAAAAATGCTTTCTGCTTCATTACCCTCAGGACAACAGCAGGCTTATAATTTAACTAATAAAATTTCCTAGCACTGACTGGCATTAATGAAATTGGTGTAAAAATAAAGACATTCATTGCTAAGCTTCACCACATCAAGGTGGAAGAAAAGTAGTTGATGGGAATACTAACGAACACTCCTATCTTCAGTTTTCTGAAGGAAATATTTTGTGAAGAATAATTAACATATTTAAGACAGACCACTTTTCTGAAGTTATATGTCTGCACATCCAAAGAAAAAACTCTAGTCAGCTGCTTTGGGAATAAACTGCAATTTACATATGACTGTTCTCCCACAAAAGAAAAGTACACTTAACGCAACTGTCTATTCTGTATTACATTCACCATTTCAACTGAAATTCTTGCACACTATATTTAGCTGGTTTATTTCTTTGTAAGAACAATTTTCAGTTCCAATAAGCGTTTTAATGGAGTTTTGTTTCCTTTTTTTCCCCCTTTTTCTTTTATTTATTTTTTTAAATATATAGCCTTCTTCCAGGTCATTCTCATGAAAGAGTAAACTATAAATGACCTTAGAAAGAATTTGCATTTTTTTTCTTGAGCCTACATTATAAGAATTAAGCTTGGTAATAGTCAATGTAATTTACATTCCACTTAATGTTTCTTTCACACCACAGATATTTGATTTATGATACATTTTATTTATTCTTTTCCTTTCACTTCTTCAAACAAGTGTAAAGATGCTGTTTTCACCCCCAAATTTAACTAAACTAAATGCATGGATATAAGGACCTATGTAGTCTCTCTCAAAATACAATTGTCAACAGTTTAAAAAAAAATAATCATTTTTTAGTTTCTCTCATCCTTCTCTCACCCATTTTTCTTCCAGTTTCTTGACATAAAATGCAGACTACAATAAAATGGCATAGGCCATCACAAGGGCATGCAAACAAAGCATTCTTCTTCAGTAAAGGCCCACCTTAATTATTTTAAGTGCCTCCTTCTGAAATCTGACATTTTGAAGGAGGAGGGGAAGTAGGAGAAAGACACTCAATTGGATAAATGAGAGCCAGGCATGGGCAGAAGCTCAGCAACCAAATCCTCAGACAGAGCTGTTGTAAGTGGAATATTCACATTAACTAATGGGAGGAGAGATGGATGCTAGGTCTTTCCTTTTAGGAATCAATACAAGAACTGGCAAAAAGTTTAAATTGAACTCTCCTTGTGGTTTTTGTTTTGTTGGGATTTTTTGTTGTTGTTGGTGGTTTGTTTTTGTGTTTGTTGTTTCTTGTTTTGTTTGTTTTTTTAATAAAGTTTCCTTTGAGGAAGAACTTGTGTACACAGGCATGTGGTTTTGTTTCCTTAATTTGAGGAAGCAGTTCAGCTATTTCACTGACAGGGCTTTGAAAAACTCAGTGGCAGAAGCAACGTTTAATTAAAAGTATTGCTAACTCTTACCCTTTTCTGTCGCAAATGGGGTTCATTTAAATATGGATGCATTTTTAGAAGTTAATCTACAATTGCATTAGTTGCAGATGAATGACAGCCAACTTTGAAAATAATTTGTTGGCTCTTAAATGACTGAAGAAATCATTTAGATTAACTCAATAAACAACTAAAATCTGTAGCAGCCATCCTTATGTCAACCACTGTAACACCTTGTTAATTAATTTGCATGTGTAACTAGTACAAATAACACTACTCTGTATCTGTAGGAGTCTTATCTTCTAGATAAGCTGCCCTAGTGATTCTGCTTATACTAGAAGCCTGAAATACTCTGAAATCTCAAGCCTATGTTAGTGTATTACTGAAGAGAAAAGCACTTATATTCAAAACAGGATCTCTGTACCAGGGTATAATCATATAAGTAAAGCTACTTTTTTTGCCATATGTTGATAATTGCAATTAAGGCAGAACTTGCTAAAACTTTAAATATAACTCAAAAAGAGGCCAGAGGTGTCTCTGTCCAGCTAGCTACAATATACAAGGTACCTTTTGCACTATCATTTCAGAAAACATCTCCAACGTGAGGTCACTGCTGCTCTTATGCTCTTCAGAAGAGGTAATAATACTTCTTTAAGTATTGTTAAATAATAAGCTACAGTAATTTATTTCAGTATACCTGAAATCATGAATATTCCTAATAGTGAAGATTACTTATATTTTATTGCATTTTAACTTACATAATTGGTAAGTCATCTTAAACAACAACAAAACAAACCCTGGAGTTAAGCAGTAGTGTAATTTAAGTACGGGGCAATTTACTCTAGAACCTCATCTCTTCGCTCCTCCTTGTTCCAAAGCCTTCCTGCTCTGAATTCCTCTACATCATGCTTCCCCTGCCACCAAATCCCCACTTGCTGGTCTCCAACTTTCCACTAGTTATTGGATAGCTTTTTTTCCCACTACCATTAATTTAATGGATTTAAAATCCACCACAAGAGGTATTGGTTATGTGTCTACAAAGCACAAAACATCACTTCTGTTGTATTCATCTTTTCTGCCTATTCTGGCAGACATAGGAGCTGCTTTTTCAACAGCAAATCTGAAACCTGTTATACTGACTTCTTAACAGACTATCTTAGAATCACAAAAATGAGAAAATGACAGCTTAGAAAGATTTTTCATTAATCTTACTATATTCTGTAATATTTTGAATATTTTGCAATTAAGGCAAAAAGGAAAGTACTATAATTATTAAGAAAGCTTCAAAAATGCAGCAACAGCAATTGCTGAACTTAATTCTTTTCCATCTGACTCACCTCAGTGAGGGATGAACATCAAAGCTTAATTTGGATACAACAGTTGACTTAATTAGCATCATCATTTTTGCTTTAAAAACTTGCAGAAAGAGAGGTTTCTTTATTAAAATAGCCACACAGTTCTGATGAAACTTTTAAAAGAGGAAGAGATATTAACTTTTGCATCTCTTTGTAGGAAAAGTTAAAGGCTATAAAAACAGATGCCGAAAGACCAGACTTTATTGCATTTATAACTTTTACAAGCTTTTTGCTAACAGCAAATTATATGCTTTTTCCCACTTGAACACAGACAGAAATTGAACATTGATGCCATTTATACTATCTACACTTCAGAATTAATACTCAATATTTTGGTAGACCAAAGTAAAATCCACCTTGCATTCCCTGATCCATATTCATTAGCAGTGACAAGGGTATTAAAAACAAATGGGTGTATTCAAAGGAAATTAAAAGAAAGACCATGTGATATTAAAAAAGTTATTCTGGTAACTCATCTGACAATACTTACACTGGCTGAATATCAGCTAAATTTTACGGTTTATAGTATTGGATTAAAAAACCCACAACTGTGGGCAAGTCTGCCACATTTATGTTTATCAGTTACAAACATACCTTTTTTACTTTACCTTAGTCATTTCAGGTATCAATTTATATCATTATCCAGTGACTAAAAAAAAGCTTACCTAATCAGAAAAAGTAATTTCACTGTTCCCCCAAATGTAAATGACATTAATATTTGCTATGAAAACATAGATTTGCCTATTTGAGATAAAAATACTTTTGTTAACAGATCGCTTGAAAGACATTGCTATTCCTGATTAGATGGATATATATCACCCCTCTCCCATCATTTATACTTGTAGTTTTGCCTAACAGGAAGTGGTGCTGAATTACTTAGCACATTAAGATTAATATCCATCTAAAATATATTCGTATTTTGATGAACTTATGATATTAAATTTGTCTCCAAAGAGTAATTTTTTATATATATATACACACACACACACAGAGTGTGTGCTTGAGCCAAAAAATTCCTAAGAACAAGTGCTATACATCCGATTATGCATAACAACATGATCAAGAAAAATAAAGTGATATAACTTATAACTTAAAATCATTACTATTACCTGGAATAGCCGAGGTAAAGCTTTCACAGTGAGACAGAACCATATTCCCAACTTGCATGGAAGTAAGTCATGCCACTGTGGTTTGTCCAGTACTCTGCAGTCAAATAAAATTGTAAGTTTTTCATTACTGCCACATAAAGTCAGAACTTTCCCGTTATCCTTTAAGATGATTAGCACTTGTCAACTCCTATAAAAATGTGTAACTACATAATATTAAAGACAGATTTTGGATATTTAATTCAACATATCTAACAGCTAACTTCTAATAATTGCTGTATTTTAATCTCTTAAAAGGGGCTCTTCTTCAAGAAAATAAATTTCTAAGCCACATAATCACTTCAATTTAAAAAAACCCAACCCCAAAAAACCTCTCAAGCCTCAACCAAGTGTTCACAAGTGCTGACAACCAGATATGAAGACTGTAGCATAAACAAAACAATACATAAAAATTAATGTCATTTGCAGTTCACTGGAGCATTACTCACTGATGTCATCAGGAAAGACGACAGGCAGAATGGTCTCTGATCTCCATCCTGCATTGATCCAGTTCATGCCCCTGCTGTGTGAACTATTTAAACCCTTTATTTCTTTCTATGAATCAATAGAAGAAATGGTGGTATCTTTTGGAGTATCCTGAAAGTCACTATTTCCCTATGTGTTTCTTAACAAACAATGGTGTTAGAAGCCTTTACCAACACACTTGTTCTTAAGTTAATCAGATAAAAAGCATTAAATCAGACAAGCATTAAAACCCCATTAAAACTCCCTGCTTGGTATGGTAATAAACTAAAGCTTAAATAAACTGAAATTTGTTAATTGTAATCAAAGGCAAAAATCTTCAAAGATGGAAAAAGTTGTAAAATCTTCTAAAATCAACTTGCAGAAATAGTACCCTTCTATAAGCCAGATACCATTAATTCAGCCTTAATCTTTCAATTATTGTTGATCTGCTGAATGAACACCACGCATTTATTTACAAATGAAAACCTGAAAATACATCTACACAGACACACTTGATATCAGCAATGGCTGTTACTACAAATACAGTTATTTTTCTCATAAAATATTTCAGAGAGGCAAGGAGAGTATGATAAACTAAACCACTAGCTGATACAATGTTTTAAAATGCAGAAAACAAGAGAGTTCCTTCCCACCTTTCATTTTTGTCTAGAGCAGCAAGTTTGGCTTCATCTGTACTCCTGCCGCCTGTTTTTTTCTTCTTCTCCCTCTTTTTTCTGCTAAGCAGTTCATCCTTGATGTAGAAAGAACTACGGTTACAGGTTATCATTAACATGTAAACCACAAATGTTACTGGGACTCTTCTGTGAAGGGTAAACAGTAGAGTAGCATTTATGCAAATGTATCTAGGGGTCCTACATGATTAAGTAAAATGATCTATCTTAACAATAACTGTTGCCATGGTATCCAGTCTTTAAACACACATGAAGTCCAGTTCTGTCACTCATGTGTATCTCCATAGCAATCAAAGTTTTCTAAGAGGAGAAAGCATTCAACTTGCCTCCTTTCTCATTCATCAACTTCAATAATGCAGTGGAAAATAAAAAAAGTAAATAGATGCTAATGTATGAATATTTTTCAAATTGTGCTTAGGTTTTTTCCTAGTCTACTAAGTGCAACAAATTTTTATATGACAAAAAATAAAAAAAAAAAACCAAAACATGGTTTATGCTGCTTACCAACGCCTATCCTGTTAACAAAAACCAAACCAAAAAAAGCATTTAGCTAAGAACAAAGGCAAAGCCAGTATGACTTTTAAATGAATAAAACCTGATTATTTTTAAACAACATTTAGGAAAACCATAGACATAACTACAGTAGCATATGATTCTGCACTAATAGATGATAGAAGAGTTTTTACTCCTCTTCTTCCTTCCAGTTAAAAACCAAAGAACCATCTCCTGCTATTTATTACCAATTCTAGAAAAATTAGGTTTTAGATTACTATTTCTGATATGTTGAATATCTCACTCTATAATTATCACCATTTTAAATACAATCCTTTTAAAATATGAAAAATCCAAATTCAAAACAGGGGAACTGGTACAGATCCTTATAATATGCAAATTTCTGCAGGAAATTCAATACTAATAATTGAAGCAAGTTTGATTTATTACCAATACTTACCAGCTGTTTTTCCAGGTAGATTGACCAAACCACAGCATAATGACCCACTGTGAGTATAATGAACAAGAGTAATGCCAGCTCAGCATTGCTCATTTTTCTCACCCGCCTGTAGTAGAATACAGGCTGTCGCCAATCTGGTAGTCCATTGATCAGAATATCATCATACCTACAGTAGCAAATATAACAGGCTTTCATGGACAGCTAAAAATGAAATAAGCCAAACCATCCAATTATAAAACAAAACAAATTATAATCCACAGACTGCTTGAATAATAAACACACAAAAGATCATTTAGTAATTTTTTTTTTTTTAATAGAGCAATGCCTTGTTTTGTCAGCTGCTAGGCTTGCATCTGGAAACAAACAGAATCCAGAACCAAACGCTTGGGAAATGTATCTAGTCTTTTGCAAGAGAGGGGGGGAAAAAAAAAAAAAAAAAAGAAATTTGATTCCCCCCCCACCCCCCCCTCCCCCCCCCCCCCCCCCCCCGCCCCACTTCATTCACTGCTGAAATAACAGACTTCTAGAAACGTATATGTGTTCTACCTGCCTAGTAATCAGTGGGCAGGTCTCCATGATAGAAGTAAATAACAAACAACAAACTACTAAATAAGTAGCAAAGAACAAAAGTCTCAAACAATAGAAATCTTTTTTTCTTTACAAATTAAAAGCACAAGTGTTGGGGGAGGGGAGAGGTATTTTTGCTTTTGTTTTGTCCTTTAGTAGCACAATATCCATTAGGTAAAAACGCTGCCAGACTTAAATTCATACCTGACACAGAATGGATGTTAAGTTAAAGGCTTGATTTTGATGTTAGAAAACCAAATTCACCACAGCTAGACAATTCTGATTTTCTATTTGAAAAGCTGTCTCCAAAATCAATCTGTTTTAAAACTGTTTAATTTTTACTAACACTACTAACTATACAGAAACAATTTAATGACAATTTGACAGTTTTTCTTCACACAAATGTCTTGAAATTTCTTAGTATGTCTGGGTTCTTTTATTTACAGTATGTTATCATCAACTTCAAAATAAACAAACCACAAACGTGCAAAACAGATTTTTCTATTTGTTAACTTTTCAGAGTAAAGTTTCAAACAAAAATCTCTACAGTAAACTCAAAAACCTGTATGTTCAAGATGCACAACCTGTTAATCTTAAATTGAACACAACTCATTACACATTCTAATCACACCATTTCCAGAATTAAATCTGCACTGAAAGGCCTAATTTGGTGCAACACATTGACCAAAATATTTTAATTAAAAATATTCTGAGTTAGTCGCAGGCCTAATTACAGGAATAGAAATAGGGCCTATATTGTCATGCAGGTCAGTAGAACTCAGTAGTAGGTTTTTCTCAAGTAAATTGACCAATCCAGGAATAATAGCGCAGCTGCTAAACTGCCAGTCTTGACATGTAAATCAATTTAAATGCAACAACTGCACTAGCTACTTTGATAGTTATTAAATTGATACCTTGGAGATGTACTAAAAAAAATTTCCACAAGCAAATTCATTTTTTTTTTAAGCAGAAAGAGGCAATGTTTTTCAATTAAAAAAAAATATACTTTAATTCAGCACATCTAGAAAAGCTGACTTCTGATAAAACATTTGTTCAAGTTGGCACTATTACTTCCGTACAAAAGATTTAACACTTCAGGATTCTGCAGTGTTCTCAATGCTACCAGAAGTAAAATTCATATTACAAGATTCTATCTTCCATGACAATTATGAGAATACTAAGATTAATATCCATTATTGTAAAATTTGAAGTAATAACTTTTTCCCTTTCCCAGTAAGTCAGAACAAATTAACTACTAATGCCTTAACACAAACTCTGTTCAGAAAAATTGCTTAAGGTGTTACTTCAAAATAAAAACTTCTACTTTTTGTTTAAGAAATAAGTAGAAGTTTTAGCATTTAAAAAATAATGCATCTGCTAAACATTTTATTGTTAGAATACAAGAAAATATTTTAGAAACAAAATAATTTAAAAGAAAATTTGATAACATTTCACAAAAGGTGCTCTTCCTTTGAAAGCCTCAGAGACATATGTGTAGAATCAAGAAAGAATTTTTTTTAATACTACTATAAATTTATTAAGCATTTGACTTTCTTACACACTAAGGCTTCTTAATTGATTTATTTAAAATGTGGCTCCTGATTAAATAAGGTCCATATATGCTAATGGTAATAACATAGTAATATGTAAAACAAGATTGCAAACTAACATTTGGCAACCGTGTTCTATTATACATTATCTGTTAAGAAAAAATAAATTAAGACAGCAGAGTCTCTTGCATTAAACACTTTAAACAGCACTCTGTATTTACTAGGCTATGTCCGCTGTTCTGAACAACAGTCTCCAAGGATTAAGTCTCAGAATCAATGCTCTATTGATTTTACTATCAATGAGCATTATGACTCACACGACTGGCCATTTTAAGGGAAGATAGCTTCTATTATAACCCACTTTTTAGAATATATACTGTTAAAAGATAGATCACTGCTTTCAATAGTAATTAAGCTCTGTATTTGAAAAATAAAGATATCAATGTTTTTTAGGTTTTCAACTGGAAAATGATCCTACTGAAACTCAGAAGCTTCCCATAATTTTTAAATCTTAATTCCCAAATTTAGGATGTGGTTTAATTAAAAGCAAATTTCTCATTAAAGAATTTCTTTATAGAAACCTGTATTAACTATGAAAGACAGTTCATCCATGTGCATCAAGAACTACATTCAAAATTTAATTACAAAGCATTCTTCTTTTGGCAACCTATATTAATTGTTACCCTATGTAAGCAAAAAAAAAAATCAAGCTGAAAAAGGAAAAATACATCTGCAGTATTTTTTCCTCAGACATATGTACACAGAATGCACCAAGTCTTTGACATATGAGTATGCCTGCCAGTTGTATCTGCAATGTAGCAGTCAGCAAGCTAAAAAACCCCAAAGCACCCGTACAGAAACAAAAAGACAAAAAAAATCACCATTTATAACTTAAGTTGAATCTTTACTTTAAAACGCAAGATTCTATGCAAGACTTGTTAGTCTTGTACTAACAAATAACCAATTGCAAGATTACTAAAATTTCATTCTTCTGTAAAGTTTCATGAAATAAGTTTTTGGAGCTTTGTAGAATCAACTACATTGCAAGAAAAAAAAATATCCATTAACTGTAGTAGCTAATTACAGTATCATCTATTTTAATATAATTTCCATTTAAAAGAGCTATTGCATTTCATATTTCAAATAATTTCAGAGATCTGATATAGTGTATATACTATAACCTTGAATTAATGAGGTCTATTCTAAACTACGGGAAGACTGCACTGGCATTTTTTATTTTGGGGTCTTTTTTCCTCAAGCTGTCAAAGACATCCAGTGCAACGTCAGCCAGAACAATTTATACCTATGAATACAGACATTTAATTATAATGAGAGCCAAGATAAACACCTTTCTTACTCTAAACAAGTATATCTTGATTCCTTTGCAAATGCTTCCTGTAATCAAGCCCATATTGTTATAGAGGATAGGCCTGGTAGGTAAAAAAGGCTCCTTAAAATGGTAACAAACAATGAAATTAAAATCTATTATTTTTGCCTAATTACAATTAATAGAAATGCCTAAAACTATCTACTTTTTCATAAATTAAAAATAATCAAAGGCTAATAAAGTTTATCATCATCAAGCTGATTTACCAATAAATGCCCTAAAGTGTATTTCAGAAAATGCACCTATCTCTACATACCCTAAAGATAAACTTTTCTGTAGAATTTCACACACTCTGCAGTGTGTATACAAAACATAAAATATGTTCTGCTCCATGTATGTTTAATTTAATGTTAAACACTGCTACATTAAACAATGCTGCATGTATGTTTAATGTTAGACTATCAGAATGTTTTGATTATGTATTAGTGTGGAAAAGAAAAGTACTAACATAGTAAGATTACTATATTCTGCAGTAGTACTAATAATATTAGTATACTTCACTAGCAACTATATAATTTTCTCAAAAAAGAAAATCACATTTTAATTGTAAAGCCCCGTATTATAATTGTCAGTAGAGGAACTATACTATTTTAGGAAAGGCTTCTGCTATCAGATAAAGTAAAAATTCACTGATAAATATGAAAATATAGAAGCTTTAGAAAAGCAGTTACATATAGCTGGCCAACAGATCTGCCTTTTTAGAATGCTCTTTCTGCACACGCACACAAACAATTAACACCTCTGACATTCACCAAGACATGGAGGAAGGGTGTAATTAGACCCAGTTTTATTGTTTCAAAATGAGTTAATCACTCACTTATACAGTGCAGGACCTTGTTCCTGCCTTTACCAGTTCCACTCTCTGTACGCATCCCAGAACCAATGCCGGATTACATCACTTTTGAGATGAACAGTAAGAAGCAGGTACGACTGACTTCACTGTACAGAAGCGGAAGCCTGCAGCTCACGTCTCGATGTTGTGTAATCCCATGCTTCAAACCACTTAGGCATCCAGTTGTGAAAGGATTCCCAGCTAAACTGCCAGAATTACTCACCAACTAATTTGTAAGAAATGAAACTAATTTCCATCTCATCCCATCAGGTCTTTGAGTTACATCAGAAATAAAAACTACCATACTGCCGTGGGAGGTGAAATCTGGCAGAAAGCCTTGTTACAGCAGACCCAAATAAGTATCTCTGGAATCAGGATAAAACTGAGTTGATAAGCCCTGAGAGACAAAGGGTGCAGCATAGTTTCTCCCCAGTGCATGCACATAACAGTAAACTTTGAGCCTCTTCCACTAGGTCCATCACCTCACTCAACACATAGCCAAATATCAACATCTAAAGTAGGAAGATCCCAAAAAGTGACGACTCTCCCCCTTCCTTTGCCATATGGTTGCAAGAAACCCATGAGTTACCTTACAACAGAAAAAATACTACAGGGGGAGCCGCTCCTAGCACACTTACTTAAGACTTGTTTTAAAGACAATGCCTTACAGGATACAGGACAGACCACCCTCCATTTACAAGCTCAACTGAGAGTTTATCATTAGATTGTGTAATAAATCTGATGAATAAAGGTTTTCTCAAAGCAATGAGGCCATATATGTCTGCTACTCTACATGTTATTTCTAAACTCTGCATATTATTTCCAGAAAATTCTCTGAAGGTAAACACTATTTAACCCACTACATTTATATTTAATCAACTGTAGAAGCAATATCAACCACATTGTGCAAGAAAAATACAACATTGTCTATGTACAAAATAAGTTATTGACAATGAAATCAATCTAAGCTAGAACTATCTACTGCTGCTTTAAGTTCTCATTTGTAATCACTATGCTGCACTAATTAACAATATTCTTACAAACAAGTTGAGTAAGTTAGTCACATTCATAATGTATACAAGGCTTAAAACCAATTTTTACAAGCTACTGCACCATTGTTCCATGCAAAAAGCTGCTATTACAGCTGCAAGGAAATTCCTAGAAGTTCTATGCTGCAACTAAAGTTCCAAAGAGGCAATATCACAAACTATATGTAAACAACATTATAAACAAAAAGGTGGTGAAATTTTGGGGATAACTCACTTTTCAAGTGGTCTGAAACCACTTAACTAACAGGGTTTTTTTAACCTTCCCTTGACTAGAACTTCACAATGAAAAACTCTTGTGAGACATGAAATAAAAAAAAAAATTAAATATAAATTTCCAAAAGTACTTCTATGAAGTACATTTTCATGACACTTCAAGAGAGGATTATCAAAAAGTAGATAATCTGTACTATAAAACCTGGACTCCTGCCAAGACATCTACAAAGCCAAAAACACTTCAAGAAATGTCTTTGTGAAGCCCTGTTTAAAGACTTGTAAGCCAAAAGATGATTTACTAAAACTTCAACCCCAACACAAAACTCTTTCAGTGCCCCAGTTTTCCTGATAATCATTAGTTTAAATGGTCATCTGCTTAAAAGGAAAAAAAAAAAAAAAAAAAAAAAAAAAAACAACAAAAAAACATTCAAAATAGTCTTCCAGAAAGCAAATCAGCCCCAGGTTTTCAGTTCTTAATCCTATCCACTTCAGTTACTGCTGGACCTGCTCCTGAACCAGCAAGGACAGCTATCATTTATTAAAAAAAAATTATGCTATGTTTATCAAAGTTTACAGTATAGATATACATCTGAAAGAAAAACAATGAACTAAACAACAGAAAACAATGTTGAAGACGACACACACTGGAAATTATCCCTAAATATCATGTAACAAGCCTTTTATTGATATCGTGAGATACAACTGACAGTTGAATCAGTGACCTACATTTTCAACCACAGCTTTAATAAAACAAGCAATGATAATTGACACAACTCAATAAAAAGTGATATATTGTTAAGTGTTAAAAAAATTGCTCCAACTAACAGCTAGCTTTTAAAGTTCTTTCAAATACTAGTTTTAAAGGAGAGTAACCAGCATATCACACAAAAACACACACCAGCTTCCCCTTTAATACACATACAATCTTTAATTAAACAGCTACATAGGAATTACAAACTTAAATTATGCAAAAAATCATCTGAAGAGTTACAGTTAAGTCAAACAGGACTTCAACATGCTTTAAGAACCTTTGCAAATTAACTCACCTCTGCCTCCTTTCTTCATCCTTTAAAACTTCATAGATAGCCACCAACTAAAACAAAAACAGAAAAAGGAAAAAACACACGAAAGAGTTTACTTTAGCATTGAGTTTATAAAGTTTGAATAGTAGTATCATATTTTACATTTGCCAACTAATGACCTTTGCTAGTTTTCACTTTCCCCTACAACACTAAGAAGCAAACTCAGTATGTAAGAGAAACAGTGACATATTCATATACAAAGTTTCATAAGATACACAAACAAGCAACTCCTACAAAAGACTTTTCTTCCCCTCCTCACATCTGTCAAACTAAGTCTTGTCTCAGCTACACCTTAAAAAAAAAAAGGTATCATTTGTTTCATCCTAAAGATCTTACTGAAATTAAGTAGCCTGTATTTAGTCATCAGAAGTATATTTTTAAAGGTAGAGCTAATTAAAACAGTTGCGGTTTCACTCTGTAAAGATTCAAAAGGTGAAAAGTCAAAAACGAAAATTAATTATTTTCATTAAATTATGCCTACATATGACTTGCATTGAGAACTGAACAGAAATTTTCCCTATTGCTTTTGAAAAGGGTATTTATAAACAGTCTTACCTAAAGTGCAAACTGTATTTTCCTCCTCAGAGTGCAAGTCTAAGTATTATCTTCAAATTATTTTTAATAGACAGGTAAATACTAAATCTGAGTTATTCAACAAGTTAATTCAAAAAACGTGTACTTGTTTTTAATCTAGCTACATCAGGAAAAATGTAATTCAGTGTTCAACTTAGTAATTTCAAAGGTATACCATTGCTCTTACTAAAATGACATAATCATAAAAAATTCTGATTCTATTTTCCCTAGAACTTTTATTGCCATATTACACTTACTTGCCTAAACTGTGTTTCTGCATTTTCATCT
Organism: Haliaeetus leucocephalus; assembly: GCF_000737465.1. Classification (NCBI taxonomy): domain Eukaryota; kingdom Metazoa; phylum Chordata; class Aves; order Accipitriformes; family Accipitridae; genus Haliaeetus; species Haliaeetus leucocephalus. The sequence goes on from NW_010972436.1 coordinate 9,988,764, forward strand.
TTATTCTTGTCTGGGTGTAAAACCAGTGAAAGCTTTCGATATGCTTTCCGAATATCTGCACCCGAAGCATCCTGAAAAAGGAAAACAAAGCAAACTGTCAGAAACTAATTCCCAGAACTTTGTTAAGATGTGAAGACAGCCAACCAAGTGCAGGAACTAAGGCAACGTAATCTGAGACGTCTAACAACCAAGCCATCCAACTAGCCTAGCCTAAATGCCTGAACAGTCATCCAGTCCAATTCACCTTTCATTTTAACTTCCTTCATTACCATATATCCATTACAATTATATTTGCCAAACTTCCAAACACTTTTTTGCTTAAAAACTAACCCAGGCACCTTCTGCACCATTTAAAAGTTCAAATAAAAACTGAAAATTATTGCATCTGCATATCTTCGCGACAGATGTCATTTCAGCAAATTATCATGCTCAATTTCCCAAACTCAGGACTTGCTATGAACTCTTCCCTTATTAATATTTACATGTAATTCACCACTAATAGGACTTCCATTCAACTTCAGCTTCACCATGTCTGAAGAATTGTATTTTTCTAAAGTAGCTTCAAATTGCAGTCTTGAAGCTGTACTGTAGCACTGACATCAATTTATACCTCCTTAATCATTATAAGAATTGCACATATTTTGGGAGAAAAAAATAAAACTCGGATAGTAAAATGCATCAATGATGTACCAACTCAGCTGCACAATGCACAAATTTCTGAATTAATGACTGCTATTCAGTACATGCTATAAAGATATCCAGAAATGAAAGATTTGAGTTGTATTATAAAGTATATAGGTGTTACACTCACCAGAAGATCCACAAAGTATCACATTTAAACAGAACTACTTACATTCTATTACTAACATGTCCAAGGCAACATTTTAGAAATCAACTGTTTATCTGACAATTTTTGTTTCTTAATTTTATAAATATTGTTCCCCAGTATATTCTCTCTCTCAAAATTACAGTGTCAATAGGAATTAAAAAACACCAAAACGCAGATCTGAATTAGCCGGGAGAGGAACAGAGCTGAAATAAGATAATAATTAATGCAATACTGTAATTAGTCTGTCAGGCTTTTTATTACAAATCATTATTTTCATTTCAAAATTTTCAGTTTTATAACATGAGGCTATAATAATGCTGTATACAAATTTGGGCCAGAAGTGAATATTACAGAAAGACTGGAAGAGAAGGGGAAAAGGATAAAGCAGGGGAAAATGCAGAATTTGAGAAAATTCAACTTTGAAATTATATTTTAAGGAAGCAGGTATTATCCCCTAACGCAAGATCAAAGTTTCCACAGTCTTTAGTCTGTCAAAGGAAGGTGCTTTTATTACTCACAGTGAAGATTTCTCCTGAAAAGACCACATATGCATTTTTTCATTTTTAAATTTTCCAACAGCTACTTCTAAGGTGTGTGCACACCAAAGCAGAATTCCTCTGGTTAAGTACCAGCTTGCTTCCAGCTTGATTACTGCCAGTGAGTTGCTTCATATTGCCATTGTTTTATAGGTTTATTTTTAACTCTTGGTTAAGTGGAAGGAAGAGACAGTGATGAAATATCTATTCTAAGCACAAAGAAACATTAAATTCTTGAGATGTAGACTTAATAGAATTATATGAAATAAATGTGAAAAAGCAAAGTAAATAAATCTTTTAAAAATTAGGGATTGAGACCATGACAACTTCAAGAATGAGTACCTCCAGACCGTGTATTTGCAATAAACCACAGCTTATTCCTTCTCTACCACACATACAGAAGTGCTTGGTATTATTTTTGGAACACTCCCGATGAACAGTTAAAAACCTGATAAAAGCGTATTAAAGAGCTGTCCCACAGTATTCTTCCCATTGCTTCAAACAACAAACAAGCAAAAAAAAGTTACAGTGTTTTCAGTTGTATCCGAACAATTTAAACCTTAGTTTTATTTGGGAGCAGCATGATTATTTGTGTAAAAGATCAGGACAAAAGATAGTTTACCTGTTTCACGCTTAAGCAAAGCAAGAGATCCCAAGTCAACTCTGAAAAAATAAAGCTTCTTAAATATTTATGTTCCTTCACATTGAAAAGTTGAAACAAAAAAATTATAAATTTACAAAACCAGAGTGTTCATCTTAGTTACCAGAAATAATTTAGAGATTGTTTTGTTTCCCCTCATCCACCAACCCAGTCAGCCACTTCATAAACAATGTAGGCTTGTCTTCAAAACAGAATACAATATTTCAACACTACTACACCAAATAAAAATCAGGAAAGAGTTTACTGGCCACAGTTTTAGCTGAACCATGAAAGTGATCTTCATGAACATATCAGCTAATTGTAATTAAGCCTCTAAAAGGTTGAAAAGGGGACAGTAATGCCAATAAGTAATTAAATATGGGATGTTGCTGTAAATTATTTAATTACAATTGGTCCATATAAATTTCTAAAGCAACAATAAGTCTGCCTGCTAATCGGTTCTTCACAGTACTGTCAAACACAACACAGGAATATGTTGTATGTTCCAAACTTTTTGCTAATTAATGCTACCTATGGGTAATGTTAGGCATCTTCAGGCAAGGTTCCAGATCCTCTAAGAGCTGCCCTGAACAAAAGTGGTTGGTTTTTTAGAAAAGCCTCTCATCACTACAGAACTTCCTAGCAGTGTTTGACCCTAAATAAGCTACAAAGAATTATTATTTTCAAACTAATGAAGAAACATCTACCATACTGAAGTCAGCTGTTCTAAGAGACTTGCATTTATAAGCTAACTGATTCTGTTAGCCACCTTCAGTAACATTTCCATAAAGGCTGAGCAACAAAGCACTGAGTTAAGAGTCAGTGTTTTCTACAGATTGATATACTATTTTACATACTAGGGCAGAAGTCCAAAGATTAGAGACAGAAAGCCATAACCACACTAAGGTTTTGTTTGTTTTAAAGAAAAAGCTCAGAAGATGTGTTGGATGGCTTCGTTTACAATTCAGAAATCTCGATCTCAGTTACATCTAAGGAGGGAATAGGCATATCAGTTAACAGCAGAAGGAGGTGGTAACATTAGACAGCTAGTGCATTCAGTGATTTCTCCAACACTGTGCTTCAGGTTGGCAAGTTTTGCCACCAATTAAGGCAAACGAGCCTGTCACACTGTCTCCCTCATGTGGATACAAACATCAAAAGCATCACCCTATTTCTTGATAACTATCTTTTCAAAGCAGTGTTGTCCCATCATACTTCCAAGGTTGAACATCTCCTACACACCTGTTTCCAGTTAACTTACAAGTTGAGAACTAGTCTCACTGCAACAACAGCACATACTTCCACATACAGCATCTAAGCCCATTTTCATATGAGTCACTGCTGTTGAGGAGGAAAAAAGGCAATACTCCATCGTGTATATTTTGAAAAACAAAGCATAATATAAGCACTTATATTAAAAGATAATACAAAATGAATGCTCTAAGCTAAAATAAAAACTGCTCAACTGTCAGCTGCATAGCTAGAAAAAATGCACATAGTAGACAAGTCAAGGGAGGAAAAGGTGTTTTGTGCTAGAATTAGTTCTCAAATACGAAACTGCAAGTCTATATTTAGGTAGGCCACAGTTTGGCTTCTTATGCATGCAAATATGCAAGTATGGATGTAGGAATTTTTTAATTGCTAACACTTTATTGTACAAGCTGAGTGTCCATGTGTCTAGTTACATGACCTCTAGGTAGAAGTTAAAAGTTCAATCTTTTACACTTTTTCGCATAACCCTTGACACTACAAACAAGTATTTTAGCACACAAACAAAATTACCACTTGAAGGAATCAACAATATGTCAAAAGTTAAACACATTTCTTCAGGTACTCTGTTAGAATTTTTAATTTTTGTCTAAAGAGTGATACAAATCCAGTTCCCAGGGTGGGGGAGAAGTGGAAACATTCTTCTCACCATTTATGTCATTTACTTTTGGCAGCTTGTTAATTCAGACAATGAAAAACACATTACTAAATTTTATTTTATTCAGCATCATTTTCATATTCTCTAGTATTACCAAGAAAAGTTCTATCATTAGACTACAAATACATAAGGAGAAACAAAGAAAGGATTTTTTCACTACACAAAAAAATAAATACTCTAAACAGGCATTTGCCTTCCTTTTTTTTTTAAATTAAATCCTTGCTGAAAATGGACAAAGATTCAAATGTGGTCTCCTCCTCTGTCTATACAAATTCAGACTCCCACCTACGGAGTTCACTTCCACCTTTACAATAAATAGAAAAACTGGTGTAGTACAATACAAGTATATTACTGCATTGCCTTCTATTCCTAATGTAACTATGATTACTAATGAAGCTAAAAAAAGCCTCATTGTGGTCCCAAGACAATTCTTGGTGAACACATAACATATCAGATATTGCCATAGGCAAACAGTGATTAGGTCAAGGGGAAAAAAAATAATCAATGTCTACATAGTTTTCACTTACCAACATATACAATTCAAAACCTAAATTGTTCCCTTGAGTGCAATGCAGTTATACAACAAGACTTAGTTACTTACAATTTAGCAACTGCTTCTAATGCAGTAAATGTGCTCAATTCATCTTGGGTTTTAAATATGCCTGCCGATGTCTTCAAATAGGTGGTATTATCTTTATTAGCAATGGGAAGGCACGTGGTCCAGAGGACCAAGTAGGCGGATAGAAATCACATTTCTATTTACTTGCAGTTTGTCCAATCACTTGTTAATGGGTGAAAAGAGAATGACATCAGTATATTTATTTCATTACAGTGCTGCTGAATAACTGTGTAGAATTTTCCACAGCACATATTACTGAAGCTATGTAGCAACCAAAAGTGACAATGGCATAGAGCACCAGCTGACTGTATTTCAAGTGTGAATCTTAAATAACCTCAGCACAGGCAGACCTTCATGAGGCCTTTTTCAGTCTTCCCAAATTATAAATCAAACTTATATAACTCTTGGGTTTGGGTTTGGTTTTTTATTCAAAAGCAATTGAAATGTATATGGTTTCTTCAACAAAATATTCCATTCAGAATTTTTGTGTAGAAGAAGGGGTATAAAGTCACTACTTTCCTTTTGGTAACCATCAGGTATACAAGTTGAAGCAGAATGGTACAGAAAAAGAAACAAAAAGTAAGCTCTATAAATTCACAATCAGATACTTTCCTTCTGTGATTTGAAACTGCAGGATGCACAGGCTGTCCCACAAAAATTCACAAAACAAGCAGGGGCAGATAACTGGACAGAAGCTACAGCTGTCTGTTAACCATCCTGTCAACATTGCTACCTTCTACCTGGTTCTCTTCATGTGAAGTCCACAGAAAACTAATATCCATCAGTGTCAGAGACTAAACAAACATGACTGTAGGCCAACAATTAAATATCCACAGTCCTCATTCCTTGAGCAACATCAAGGAACACAGTGTGACCCCTCCTAAGTGTCTCATTCTCATATGGGTACAGAACAGCAACCACTATTGCTCCATAACCCTTCTCTATGTAATTCTTAGGATGGAAACCATATAGCTGTGACCCTTCTTCCAACACGATTCTCACCTCCACTTTGGTTCAGCATAGGCTGACACATACCTCTTCAAACTGCTTGAAGGCCACTATGGCTCTGGCAGCTTACAACCAAAACTGTGTAATTCAATGGCTTGCATTTGCTCTAGACTTTGTACCCTTTAAAAAAAATTATTTTAAAAATTAAATGAGACTCTCTTAGAAACAAACAATAAAATTCCCGCCATCGGTACCAATAGCCTTAAATGCCACAATTCGTATCTTCTGTGCACAATCACAAGCATCCCTGTTTCCTTGAACACCTTTTCAGAAAGTAATTTCGGGGGCGGGGGGGGATGGAATCACACCTGCATGCTGTTTCTATACATAAAAATTGCTCAATAGCACCAGGAGGAAAAGTAACAGCTACATAAAGCAGACATACCCATGTCTAACATGGTTGCTCCTCTAGCAGCAGCAACAGCACAAGACTAAGAAATTAATCAAGTTTGATGTGGGTGAAGATTCATTTAAATACCACTCCCATATTTGCTTCACATGCATCCACTGCAACCTGGTCCTAATTTAAGTTCCCATGACCAAATTAGTTCCAAGAAGTACACCTGAGTTTGCCAAGTTTGCACTTGGAAAAACATCCATGAGGGAAATAGAGTCTTGTAGCAGATTCCAGAGGTGGGAAGGACCTGCTGACAAGCCTGAAGAATATAGCTGTAGGAAAGAAAAGCAAGTGTCTCCCAAAAGACCAAGCATTATCTGTGAACTTTTATAGTTAACAGATGCCAGCTGGGTTTTGGCCTAAATTTCTTGCTGCATAGCCTTTGTTCAATTCACCCTTAATTTTTATTGAGTTTCTTTCTAAGACAGTCATCTTTTTCAAGGATGTAAAATGAGTTAAACTCAAATTTGCTGCTTCTCTCAGATGACTGCTCCAAGTATACCCAGGCAAGAGGAGAGATCCTGCTCTGCTGCAAACTGAGCTATGTGTGTCACAACATTCCGTTGATTTAAACTGAGTAACAGCACAGCAGGGAAATACATAGGAACTAAAAATAATGCTAAAAAGGTGTTTTAATGCTTTTTTATGTTGCTAAGTTTTAAAGCAATTCATGAAATGAAAATGAATACAAACCAGCACAATGTATTCCTGTGAGCTTCTGATAACTGGCACAATCCCTTCACTGGCATGTTTGTTTCCAGGGGAGTGTGTCAAATAAAAGAAGACTCTGTTTTCAGCCTAGCATGCCAAATGAATGAAAATTCTGCTGCCTCATGCTTGAGAAACCAAAAAAGTGTTCTCCTCAGCACATGTGCACAATTACACAGGCTTAGGTTTTCTTGACCAATTTGAACAACAGTATTTAAATGTAATTTTTTTCTTCTGTTGAAAATATTTTAGCCTTTTACCTTTTTTACTTAGATTTTCAGAAACTCATCATTTAGGAAAAATTAGATTGCCCAAGAGAACACTGTCATGGATAACCACAAGTTACGATTTAACATAAGCTTTGTCTCTGAGATGCTAAGAACACTCACCAACTCTCAACATTTTTAGAATTACTCTTCAAATTCAAATTGGAGAAAAGCTATCAAACAACAACTAATGGCATTATTCAAGCCAACACTGACTAATTTGAAATCCTGCCTACTGTTATAGTTTATTTCCATTTAGTTTTTCATTCTGGTAGTTCAAAAGGAAGGAATGAGTATGTATCCTGTATTTATTTCACATGCTTTTCCAGGAACACTATTACATATTTATTTTTATTCCATTTTTTACATATTACATTTAGTGTTTACATATTTATATAATATGTTATTTATTTCTTATAGTATAGATAGTTGTACATATTTATATATACCTGTGTATATTCCCTTATAGGCTAAAGAAAGTTGTTTCTAGGGAGTTCTCTTGAAAATCTGCTATTGCATCAGTGATTTCCAGTCTACAGCTCTCAGTTAAAAAAATATTACCTGCAAAATTCCTGATCCTGCAACATATTCACAGGACCTAAATTGCTACAAAGAAAGACCACTGCTTTTACAGTCCACGTTGACAGGGAAAACAAAATGTGGCGTCTCCTGCAGTGCATTTCTTGCTCAATGCCTTTGCAGCTAGATAGCACAGCCCCCTGATTTACAAGAGAGGTGACACTATACCCAAGGACAGCTGAATGCAATCCACACCCACCACTGTGGAGCATCAGTATAAGGCAGTGAAGATTTTGGGGTGTTGGATCTGACAAGTTCCAACCCTTCCTACAACATAATGGCCAAAATATGCTGCTATTTGATTGTTTATATAGTTTTCTTGCTACATTTCAGCTTTAGTATGCTTTCAACTTCTTTCCAGAGGGTAAGGAATTAAAGGAAATAAGAGAATCAGCAAGGCTACATCCATAACAGGTCTTTACCTCCTCCTCTTGCTTATCCTGTTCTCATTACACACCTGACATTAGTGACCCACACACTTCTAAACACCTAGCCTGTCTTTTCAAATAACTGCTTACCAGATTTCAATTTAAGTGTAATTTTTTGGAAGGAGATTACTAATGACCACAGACTTAGGTCTTAAAGAAAACCAGAGACCAAAATAAATTAAAAAAAAAAATACCCCCCCTCCGAAAACACTTGGGCTACTAATTACTGAATTCCTGTGTCACCTGAACTGTTGCTGTCACTTTTGTGACTACATCTTTAGTTGTCTTGTAAGCTCTAAACCTTTTCATATTTTTGAAAGGTTACCCTCCCTTCTGATGTCCAGTAAATGAGGAAAGGGCATATGAGAGACTGGATATAGGATGTATGGCTGATAAGAAAATATTATAAATCCATATAAGAAGCCAATAGAGAACAATTAACTCCAGCACAGAAGTTTTCAAAAATTTACCCGTTATCTCATGAATCAACACAACATTTACATGGTGAATAATCCTCGCAGGCATCAACTTTCAGAATAAACATTAGCTATTTATTAGCAACTTCCTCAGCCATATCAGCAGTGAAGGACACCAATTTATATGCCCATACACCCACACACATCCATCATATATATTTTCATATAAACACACACAGATGCTAATACAAAAACATGTGTAAACAAGTGTATGTCCCCAGCAGTCCTATATGCTTATACAATGCTCTAATTTATATTTTAATTGTTGCTCAACTTCACAAAGCATTTTAAGAACACAGTTACATAAAAGCTGTTACATAAGCTTTGAATGAATAGACAGTGATATTTAATATCTTAAGTAATGTTTTTAATGCACAATGTTATTTAAACAAGTAACAAAAACATTGGTATCATGAAGCTTCTCTTGCAGGCGCAAAACAAACTGGAAACAAAATAAATCGTACCTTGAATAGTTAAAGGATCTAACTGTCAAAAATGAAAAAGTGTATTAAACAGGATTTTATAAGGTCTGTCCCAGGCCCACTGCTATTCAGTATTTTAACCAGCAAGTTGAATTACAGAATCACCATTAAACTGGTAGTTAACACTAACTTGGGAAAACCTACAAAGATGCTGTCAAAGAGAATTAGAATTTTAAAAGGTTCGGACAAATTGGAGAATTGTTGTAAAAAAATATGACATTATTTCCTAAGTGAAAGACTCATGGTCTACATCTGGACAGAATTCATCAACTACACACACAGAGAATAGAAAAAAGCAGTTAGGCAGAAGTGATCAGTGAATCACAAGCTGAGCATGAGCCAGTGACATGATGTTGCCTTTCTGTGCAGCACAGCCCACTGTGACATGAGCAGTACAGCAACAAGCAACCATGCCATTTTGCACAGCAATTGTAAGACCTCAGCAGATTGCTGCATCCAGTTCAAACAATACAGTTAAAGAAAGCTATAAGCCTGTTCAGAAGATAAGCAAAAAAATCTGAATAATAAGAAGTCTAGGAGGAAAATAATAGTGACTTCTTCAGAGAAACTGAAAGAACAAGAATGTCCTAAGACTAAAGAAAAGGCAGCTGGCACAAGGAAGTAACATCTTCAAATATGTAAGAGATAGCTGTAAAGAAAAGTGGAATAATTGCCTTGTCTGATCTATTAGGGCTAAGCTGTAACAGTCCGATAACAGCACAGGAAGATTCAAGTAAAGCTACCAGGAAAACTTCCTAAAAGCATCACTAGCATATCACTGGAACAGACTGCTGAAGTCTCCTTTACAAGCAGGTCTTGCATACACTTATCAGGCGTGACTTAGATTTAACTGATTCTGTCACAGCAGGGTATAGTAGGTCACTAACAGTCCTGTATTTGAGAATTTAAATATCCTTTTGATGATCAATTTAATAATAACTCTGAAAATATTCCAACTGGATGTACTGCATCTGTTTATGTAGTTTAAAAGGTCCTGGCTAAGAGACAGTATTCTTGTCACACTGAAGATGACAGATGCTCATGCCAGAAAAGAAAGAGTCAATGAGATTTTCACAAAACCTAAAAGGGCTTTGAAAGGAGTGGCAAGTATCAAGAGGCGGCAGAAAACACTTCCTTACTATGAATTTGAAGTCCCATGGGGCCCTGCTCCAGGACTTGGACTGCTAGGCATTAAGCTTATTTTTACTGTTACACAGCATTTACTCTGAACTGCTAAGAAAGTCATCCTGTAGTAGATGATCACTAATAAGTCATCCACATAATTTGAGTTTAGAATACTTCCTCCATCCATTATAAGCTTTAGCCTTGAAAGATAATATGGAATAGATATGATCCGCAAGGTTTCTTGAGAATGTCAGATGAAAATAAGGACTAAACTGAACAAGAAAAGCAAGCAGGAATTTCTCCAAGTATCAATAAAACTTTTTAAAAATTATACTATACCTTTACAAATGGAGTCTGTATTTGGTTTATTATAAATACATACTTAATTCCTGCAACAAAAACACCTAAATGAGAATATGGTAGAGCTGCTGTAGTAAACCATATCCAGGCACAGCAGTTATAATTTCTTCATTTATGACAGAAAGGAGGAGCACCTCTCTCAAAATCTTATATTATTTATGTTTACAATATACTTATATATATTTAATATATTTTATATTTGCTTCCACTATGTTTTTCCTATTGTTTACCCAGCTTCTGTACCATACTATAATATTTCTGAAGTACTCATTTTGTAGAAGTAATGTTATTTTTCTTAGTTTAAGGATGCTTAAAAATAGCCCTGTCCACTGAACTTGAGCTTTGAGATCTAGGTGTACCTGAGTCTGCATTCTCGCATTTGTTTGTTTGTCCTTCTAGAGCCTGGAAGAAGACATGAAGCATTTACTAAGATCAAGATGTTTTTCATCTCACTGCTACAAAATCCACATTGTTCAGTTTGGATAAATCCTTAATACTTTTCTCCAGAAAATAACTGTAGTTAAATGAAAGGCATAAAAAAGAAGATGTCATGTGTGAGGTGGTTATGTTTTCCACAAATAAAGTCATATTAGCAGAACATTACTCTCCTCCTCTCTCAAGGAAAAATTGTTCCACCCTTTATTTTTGACATATAGAACAGAAAATGTCTACAAATCTCAAGATCTTAAAAAAAACAAACAAACAAACAAAAAAAACCCACAAAAACAAGAAACACCACACCAAATTTAAGTAAATAGGGAAAAAAAAATTGTGGGGGTTTTTTTTTAATAACTTCAAACCCAACTGATCACAAGTGGCAAAATGCTGCATATTTTTAACCAAAGATGCTTCATTACAAACCATGTTAAGGTAACTTTGAGTTTGTATAGGATACTAATACCTCTGAAAGCCCTAAAACATATTTAAAAACCTGTATTAATTTATTCAATATGTATTTCTGTCAGTGTTTTTTCAAATGCACTGCTTTAAATAGCTAGGTTTATAAAGAACTACCAGCAGCATTTATCAAATTCATTCCTTCTTTATTTAGAATACTTTCTACAGAACTAGTTAGGATTTAGGCCTACCCGCCATGTAGGAGAGTCGCATAATGATCCCTTTATACTCATTAACTACCATTTTAATGAGCTATTACTACCTCGGGACTCAGAAGACCTCAGGGAGGTTGTAACATGCCACTACCTATATAGTAATTCACTGCTGAGTTAGTACATAGCCTCCTTGAAGAATATAGGAATGCCCTCCATCACTCTCTGTAGTACAAATGCCAGCGTCAGCAAAATTTCTGCATGTAAGACACATCCCAGCCTGAAACTTAACAAACATCTCAGTTAAACTCCAATAACCTTAACAGATTACCTATTACTATGGCCCACCACTTTGCTAAAAGTTATCACACTCCTAACAAAGTGAGCTGAAAGGATGAGCATTGCCTGACCACCTCAAGTCACAGTTTGATGGCATAAAATTTGGTAAATCTGATAAAGGGCCAGGGCAGAAGGCAGGGGACACTAACATCCCAAAAGACTATTCGCCAAACCTGCCCGAGTCTGTATGAGCCATAAATTAGCCAGCCAATGTTCAAAGGTACCTGGATAAAGAAATTAAGTTAAGCATTAGGAACCATCAATTAAAATTCACACAGAAAATTAATTTATAAGCAACTGAAAGCTAAATAAAATTGAATTTAAAAAATTGTGCCCATGTTAAAAATTCCACATATATGCAATGACTTCTGATGGAACTGACTTGAAGACAGCCCTTCCCATTCACTAGCATTTTTTTATGGAAAACTGGTATTATAGTCACTAAAAATGCTTATCTGACATTATTTCTAGTGAGAATGAGCCAAATAATCCTTAAGACAGACAATTACGCCTCAAGATTTATGGCAGCTGTGGGCAGATACTGTTACACACAGTGGCACGCTGTTCTGTGAATTGCCCTCTATGTTTTTCAAATCAAAACATTTGAACTGAACCATGTAGGCCCAACTGAGAGGCAGAAAGATCACCTCCCTGCTTTTCATAAAGCCATCCCTGCAAGCAGTTACTGCTCTTCTCTTCCAGTGCTACCTTGGAGGTATTGTTTGCATCAGGGAAGGAGGGGAGTAAATCATACTGATCCATAAACTGCCTCCCTCTTGGCCTGCAAGAGCAGGAAGAAGAGCAGAAGACAGACTCTACCCAAATGGGGAGACCCTTACAACAGGGCATTCCCCTAAGCAGCAGCCTAGGGAACAGCTGGTAGAGGCAGCACATGCCAAGCTTCTGCTCTCACAGCAATATCCACAGCAAGGCTGCAGCTGAACCAGATGCTCTGAAAACCCAGACAAGTCTGGAAGAGACAGAGGGCAGGTCTGCACAAGGAGGAAAAGCTGAGAAGATGAGTGTGAGGTAAACACTTCTCCCAATCTACTTTAAGCATTCTTCAGTTAGGTGAGTGCAACACCCAACAACCTCATCACTACGAAAGGCGGTGGGTATCACACACATGTATGTGCCTGCTTCTTCCCTTACACAGACGTAAAAATAATTCAGCAAAAACAAGCCTTTTTTGCTGGGAAGCTAAGTAGCCTGCCACCACCATCAGAGGGCTAAGAGAGGTACAATAATAGCTCTTACCCAATATTCCGTCTGAAGTCACAAGTGAAACAGATTGGGAAATGCTCCCTGCTCATGAGAGAAAAATAAGTAAAGGGGCAAAACTAAGGTCAGTTCTTCAGCCACTGGTATTAAAAGGCAGCAGTTATATGGAGTGTATTTGCTTCCCATCATCTCTCATCCACCCATAGAGATCTATTCTGAAGTCACGACAGCAGAGTAGGAACTGGACAACTGAAAAGAGGAGATCTCTTGCTTCCTCCATCCCCACCTTCATCTCTCCATCACAAGCAGAAGTAACATATAAGAGGAATTTTTTCTGACACCTGTATTTTAAGGATAGCTCCTCAGTCTGGAAGCAGTACAGAGAAGGACAGAGTGCAATAGCCAACTGCAGGAACTACAAAGTTGAGTGAGCAGAGCTGGCAGCAACACAAACACTGCAAAAGGAGAAAAGACCGAAATAAAGGGGAAAAGTATGCTTCCTTCTATGCCTGTGAAAAAGAAGAATCAGCAGTTGAGTGAGCAGCAATAAAAACTTGGCACAGGTTACATCTCATTAACTATGCTACCAGAAATCTGTTTCAGCCAACTGACTGCAGAAGATAGTGGCTATTACCAATTCATTTACTTGCTTCTCAACATGGGATTACAGGATTATCAGCATCAAAGATAACAGTGAAAGTCAGAAGATAAAAAACTGTGGTCCTACTGCCTCAAGTAGAAACATTGACAAATGTAGAGTATTTCAAATGCAAAAGCTACAGGAAAAGTTTTGTGATCACAGGACTTAAATGAAGCAAAGATAAATCCTAACGTGGGTTCTCCCTCAAGTTTTCAAGTTATAAAATCAAGACTAAAATAAAGATCAACAGACAAGTAAGAATATAGTTAGCATTTTGACACAGGTGGTGACAAAAGGACTGAAACTGCAAGTCTGCGAGCTACTACATGGAAAAAAGCATTCTGTTACTGAAAATCCTACAAGCATCAATAACAGGGCAAAGCCACATTTCCCTCTGTCTCATAACCCAGCCACAGAATCAAATCCAAGAAATTAAAAAGGATTCCATCAGATGCAATTTCTTCCTCTCATAACTTGTCTTTTTTGGAAGGAAAAAAAAACCCAAAACACAAAACAGTGGTGGCAGAAATATTGCAAAACTATTTCTGAAAAAATACATCACAGTAAGTACCCCTGGACAAAATAAAAGAAATATTTACTGCAGGGTGAAGAAACTGAGGAAACAGGAAGAAAGGAACTAAAATTAGTCCTTGTATAGCTCCTCTCTTCCAATTAGTCCCACACAAACCCTCAGCCAACTTTAGGCAGATGCCAGCAGTGGAAGCTGTACACCCTGTGGCAATGTCGACAAAGAGCATACTGTTGGCAAACAGACCAAAAGGGTAAAAATTTTTGGTCTAGTTCTATTTTTGTTCTTTGACTCAAGAGCGAGGATGGTACCTTTTTTTTTTTTAAAGTAGCAAGAGAAGCTTTTCTTAAAAAAATAATAAGATTGTTAAAAGATAAGATTTGAGTTTAATTAAATCTAAAATATAAACTGTAAGTTTAAAAATTAAGGGATAACAGAAACATGATAAAGATAATACATGCTACAGACAATAATGAGCATTCTGAACAGGTAAAGGAGATTTGGGAAGAACTCAGTGATTCGCTGAAAAGAACTACAATCTGTCGTCGTTACTCCTGCCACTCTGTCTCTATGCAACATATAGAAGATGACTGCTTACCCAGTGAGCAGCTATTCAGTATTTTTCTCCACACATTTGTTCATGTGTGGCCTCATCTGCTCCTAGATGCATGCTGTTCAAACACGTTTGGAAGCCATGGTTATTTGTTTTAAGCCCATCACAATGGCATCAGAGTTCATCAATAATATTATTCACCATTATAATATCTTGAGACAAGCATGCATTACTTTTTTTATAGATTGCAAAATGAGGCACAGATTAAGGTAAAATCTGCAGTAATCTCGGGTGCTAATTTTATCTCAGATATGATTTTTCCAAGTGCTCAGTATCAAACAACATTCCATACATTCAGGGCACAGACTTTGATCGACTTCAGCTGCAGCTGCAAACCCTCAGCATTTCTGCATATAAGCCCCTAGTATCTCAAATTATGCAACCAGAATTGCAGAGCACTCAAATCAATTAGTCACCACTTGGGAAAAGTTTCGTTTAAACGACTTGCCTAGCATCACACAGGAATTCTGTGGCAGAGAGAGGAACAGAACCCAATCCTCAAGGGCACTTTTCGTCTGACTAGCTTGCCCATGAAACCATTTTTTTTTCCCCTGCAATCTTCTCCCCCACTCTCTACATACCCTCAACATCTACAGGTTAAACAGTTTTTACAGACAACAGTCTCTTTCAATACATAAGCCTGAAGCTGCACTGGGGCCAGATCTCTCCCTGAGCCTGAATAAGTAAAGACCCTGTAGAATATAATGTAGTGAATTAAAAATCATCACAATGAACAAGCACAAAGAAACCAAATTAAGATTTGAGACATTCTGAAAACTGACATTCCCTAATTTTACAGTATGCAGTCCTGGAAATTTGTTACTAGTCTTTAAAAGCACTAGTAAGGTACATGGCTGTTGTACAAAAAGACAGAGAAACAAGTAGATTCAAAAAGGAAAAAATATTTGCATAAGCAATGCAGACCTGCTTTATAATACTAACTCACAAGCAGTGCTTCCCCCCCCCCTTCAAATAAACCCCAGCTCTCTGAAGAATCATTTTGATTCTAACAGGCTCCACTAAATTGCAGAATGATCTGGCTAGTTATCAGCTTGCCTGTTTCAAATTACAAATCTTAACACAAATGTAACATAAAATGGATTATTCCTTAAAACAATAAAAGTGTAACATTTCTGAGATATGCAATAGTAGACTGGTATCCACACAGAACTAAAAGCCAGCATATGCAATATCATTTTAGAAGGGTGGGGAGAAATCAGTAAATCAAGTGCATCAATTAGGAAGGGGAAAGAGACTGCATGTAGCACAAGCAGATGAGCCCACGTGTAGACGGACAGTTCTGAAACACGCAGTGTCCAGGCAACTGATTCTCTCACAGGAAAGTGTATGTTTTGTCTCAAAAGACCCAGAAGTATTTACCAAGCACTTTCTGCAAGGCATATGTATTTTTACCATCTAAGACAAAGAAGAACAAGACCCAGCACCTTGCAAAATCTCTCAAGTATAATGAAAGTAATGAGATTCTAAAAATAGTGGCAGCCACACAAGAAACTGGCTAAGCATTTTAATTACCAATTCTGCTATGGTACAACAAAGTTCTTCCTTAATAATTGAGTAGAACTTCTGTACACATGCGTTCTCCAGAAGCACAAATGGAGAGGTCTACTTTCAGACCACAAATGACTGCAACTATACTTTATCCAAATTACTTGGAATCTTGCTGAAATACAATTTGTGAGGCACATTTTCAGAAGTTATAAATAATCCAGAACTGTTTTGCTTATGTGAATGGCATTGCTAGCATTTATCAATACAAGACATACTTGCAAGATATACTTGCAATACTTTTGTATCACCTTTATCTCATTTTATCACCACATTTAATGTAAAATATTTGTCTAAGAATTAAAAAGCCTTATATACCCTGGAAGACAAACTCCATCAAGCTGAATAAATATGAATAATCCAAGTCTTTTCTTAAAGAAAAAAAAAAAAGAACAAGAATCTAAGTATTTGTAGTTGTATTTTGAAACAATATTTCATGTATTTTATATTTGATGTCATTTTCCTGCACTATGTAAAAATAAAATAATAACTTAAAATAAAGAACTATACTATTCCCACATGGGGCAATCAAAATTTGCATGCAATTAAAAACAGTTTTAAAGATTAAAATTCCAACTCCTGAAGTTTCTAGGAATCCTCAGACTCATGCATGTATTTACATGGGAGTCAAATGTGACTGCTGCCTGAACACTGGTAGAATTATGCTCCCAAATAAACTGACAGGCACACTAAGTTTTTATTCAATATTATTTATAGATCTAGAGTCAGACTTAAATATCCATGAACTGAAAAATTACAGGCATCTTTACAAGCAAGACAACTTTACATATGGAGAACAGTTTATCTTACCCAAGAAAACCTTTCTGTTTATATTGATCTAGAGTTGCATGAAAGAGTCTTGTTTATAAAGGATTCTTAGCATAGCAAGCGTTCCATGAAAAACTGAAATGAGGAAAGTTTCCATAATCATCTTAATTTAGATGGACTTTACACACAAGACATAGGTTATAATCTATATGCATACATACTTCATGTAATGTTCCTTCACCTGAAAGACTTTAACAAGTCTTCACTACCACCTGCCTCTTTTCAACTAATAATGTTAGATAAGACCAAGCAGGGATCTAGGGGAGAGAAACAACTCTCAAAAGTGAGAAACAACAAAAGGAAACTGGGATATGGTCCACCAAGATACAACTGTAATTAGTTTCCATATTTCTATATCAATATTTGTACAAAAAAAGTGAAAAGAAAAATATTTTTAAAAGACTACAAGTCAAGAATATTTGTTCAGTTAATTGTTATTATTAACATAAGGTACAAACAAAACCATACGTAAGAAGTAAAAAAGCTTTAGTGATAAAACAACAAAAAAGGAAATTTTTTTTTTTTTTTTGCTTTCTTTACTGAATGATCTCCAGAAATCTTTAATTGGGTATGAAGTTTAGGTGAGTATCCAATAAGGGCACACAAACAAAAAACTTGCTGCTCACTGCATTAATGAGTTGCAACACAATGAAATGCAAATTCTGAAAGGCTCTTTTACGGCAAAATAAAACAAAAACATGAAGAGTTAATTCTATGAGCAATTTTAAGTTCTTCATACTTATTTATTCTGCTCTCACTAAACATTACAACAAGAAATGTGAATCATTACACAGTTTTATATGATCAGTTCTATCAGCTTTTTTTCTATGATTCTATGACTTTAATAAAATAAAATTGTTTAGAAGAACTGTCCACAGAAGGGAAACTTCTGATTATTTTCACTAATTCAGTAGTTTTAATTACTGACTCTTCCATCACTATTAAAAAGTAAGCCAAGGTAAAAAATGAACTCCACAATAGTATCAAGTCTTCAGTTCTGGTAGGGCATTTTTACTTTTAAATGACAAAGTTATGTATTGCCTACATATACAGAATTAATTTTTTGTTCAAAACACACATCAGCAGTGAATCCAGGAATATTCAAGGAAATTTACTCAATATATTGGTTGCTAATTTGTGCGATTTTATGCCTTTTCCAAGAATTCACTTGTTCCTTCAACCCAAACAGGAAGTAACCATTTGAGATTTGCTCCACAGTCAAGGATAAATAAGAATGCCATCAACATTTTTGTAATGCCATCAAAGAAACTCAGAGTTTTAATGATAAAGCTAATATAAAGATATAACTAAGAGACAATTTCAGGGAAAAAATTACACCAAGTGTTAGCACAGTAAAAGAAAAAAGCCAAAGGATTTTTAAAAGATCCATATGAATTTGCTGACTAACAGAGATGAAACCTAGAAATTGAGACCTTTACTATTATCTGCAACTCTTAACCAGATAAGGAGAAATAAAAACAACACATTGCTTCTGGGGCATTGCTACTACTGCACTGATTAATATAGAAGCTATTTAGTACAAACTAGTTACCCTCCAGGAAGTGAGAGTTACATTACACCCACAGCCTTACCCCCCCCCCCCCCCCCCCCCCAAA
>NW_010972436.1:10007554-10028995 GCF_000737465.1 Haliaeetus leucocephalus
CATACCTCGTCGCCGAAGGGGAGAGGTGTTTCTTGGGCACCCGCCCCTGCCCCCCCCCCCCCCCCCTTAATAAAAAGGGATTTCTTGAACACAAGGTTTAACAATTGTATGCAGTCATATAACATAAATCCCTGAATGAATAAATTGCCCACCAGCTAGATAGGTTTTCATCTTGGGTAAAACCAAAACCAAACCAAAACAAAACACCCCCAAAACAAACCAAAAAAACCCAAAAACGAAACAAAAAAAACTAACCAGTTTTTTTTTAAAGTTACATGTGCTAAAATTCTCAGCAATGACCTAGAGGAATAAAATTTATTTTGCACAAATATATGTATTCTTCCCATATCTGACTTTTGGCAATTATGCTGTTCAGCCTGGCAAGCAAATAGAGCAAGATTAACACTAACTTCCTAAAACAAATTGATTTCATGTTCCAAATGCCGTGATAATTTTCTTTGTACCTTTCAAATTCCTTTAAATCAAATAGTAGCAGCTGGAAAAGCTTGCACTAGGTTCTCTTAAAATTGTATTGCCCCACAGTAGCTAAGTTTTTCCACTAACATTAAAATAAATACAGCCAACCCATATCACGTAATGAAGTAAAATTTCATTGTTTTCTAACAAACCTTACTCAAAACAGCATTGACAAGAAACTCATTTCAATACCATTTTATGCCACACAACAAACTAATGCCATAGATGAAGAAATGCCACAACCTCACAAGGGCATTTCCAGCAAATGAGCCTCCACTGGCTGAAACAATCATTCTAAATACTGCAATATCTTCAACTCTGTCTTCTAACCCTTTCTTTTTACCACTAGACAGAATACGTATTTGATACTTATTTGACAAGATAAACTTGAATTTTGCCCAATAAGTATGCTCTGGTTGCCATTATATTAAACCAGCAACAGCAATCTGTCAATTAGGCTAACAGATGCCAGCTAATACTGGAAAGAATAAGCTTAAATGCTTTTTAAAAATAAGAATGGCATCTGAAACCAAAGTAAATATTTGATAACTCCAGTAAATTTTCACTTCTTTTCAACTGTGAGTTTATGTAGTACTGCCTGTTATAGAACTATTATAATGTTACTAACGATCAAGATATTTAATAATTATGGAAACTTATAATTTGCTTTTTTGATATTTTCTAGAATTAGTAACAGGCTGTATATTCACAAAACTTAGCAAGCCAAGTTCTTTATTTAGTATTCAATCAAAAATATAACTGCAAAATATTAGCTATGTGTATTTTTAACAAACAAGTTCAATCAAGTTGCTTGCTATCATCTGCATGGATATTTTTGATACTCCTTCAAAATCACTTACATGTCAAAGACACTGCATGAAATTGAAACCTTTACTAATGCCAAGGTTTGACCCAGGATCCAAAATAAATCTGCATGTACAGACCCTTGTACCTACACAAAGCACCAATTACTTCAAATAAGGTTTTGTCTGTGCACTAGAGTCCACCCATGTGGAGCCAATTACTATAGCAGGGCCATTATATGGTTCATTTCCCCATACCAGCTTGGCAAGAGGTGTACATGGGTGTAGGAAGTGCAAAAGAACCTTCACTAATAAACTGCCTCAAACACACGTCCGTGCATTGTAGTATTTAATGTTACAACAAACGCTTCTTCACTGGGACTAGACCATGCAAAACAATAAATACTGCAGGGCAGTTTCCAATTTGAACAGTATTTTTCAAGTTTCTCTTTTTATCCCACCAATAAAATCCAATTATCTTTTTTTAAAAAAAGCTTGAATAATTATGCTGATCCTTAATCTATGTTGCACATTTCTAACAATACCTGAGAATTCCTAAGAATGTTGAGATGCTGCAGGATTTGAACAGAAGTATGAGAAAAATGCCAGAATTGCATGCTTTTCAAGAAGTATAGTATGTTTATAATAGAAGAAGCACTGATATTACTTATTGATTATGTCTGGTATCATTCCATTCCTAAATGGGAAAGTTGTTGTTTGAAATAATTATTATAAATAGGAGCAAACCACTTGAGTATAAAAATCTCTCCCCCATTGGAAGTACTGAAGCTCCATCTAGAGGCTTTTCTTCTTCTACTGTCATTTGTGGTATATGTAATATCACCTAGAAATGTGAACAATATTAAATGTCAGAGGCTTCCTTTGTACCTCCTCTTTTGTTATTCATAATGGGTTCTTGCCCTGAACCTTTGCCTGGCAACACTAGCTCCTTCACTGCCATCAAGTGGTAAGAAACCATAACTGAACTTAAAAATGTAAAATCTCAATAATCAGATTAAATGATCAGTATAGTATAGAGACAACTACAAATACTGAATACTGAAAATCTTTATGGTTCTTTTCATTGAAGTTCTGGTATATCTACTCCAGAGCACTACGAAGCCTCACACAATAAATTCAGCAATGGTTTCAAATATCTTTTTGTAAGGTTCATTTTTACTTCAAATTGCACAGAATAAAAATCTACATCCATATTCCCCAACATTATATTTAGAACAAAAAGGTATCACAATAAAAGAATTTTTAAGCAGTAATATATGTAACTCTTAACACTTTAAAAATATTGAATTTGACAATTAGGAGGAATTCCATAACATAACTAGAATGAACAGCACAAACGTCTCCTCAGACTTAGTGTTGCCTATTGGCAGTATCTCAAAAGAAAGGGCGAAAGAGCAGCCCATCTCTTCAGCAGTGTCTAATGCAGCAAGTATGCAGCTATGTCAGTATCTCCCTTTGTGCTCCACAGCTGTAATCCACTGGGACGTTTGTTGCGTCAGGAGAAGTCTTAATGCTCTACAATCAGAAGTGACCTATGGGGAAACAAGCACACAACACACCAAAAAACTGGGAGGGTTTGTCTACATCAAATAAATAGGAAGAACTAATAAAGTAACAGCAGAATGGAGTCAGGCTGCAGGACCTTGATTACTTCAATTTCAATGTCTTGAGTGACTTACGGTACAACTACTCCCACAGACACCCATCACTCCCATATACAATACTTTGAATTACAGAAACCCCACAAGGTCTTCACCATGACTAGGAATGCCTCAAAAATAAACCTCCTAGCATACATACAGTGAAACTGCATTAACTGCTTCTATCTGCTTTTCCATGCACACAATCTTATTTCACTATACTTTCTCTTTGGCAGTTATTCCAATTGGGTATTTTGCCCATGGCAGAAGATAAAGTACAAAGACTTCTTGGTTGTTGTCCTGTTAGACAGAACAGTGACTAGTACATGCAATGGAGCTTAAGAATTCAAATTCTGTTACAGAAATTTAAAAATGGAAAAAGGAATAGTTATCAGATTAAAATTAGCAGAAAAAAGTAATATCCCTATACCAGAGAAATTTTATGCCTTATCAATACTTCATTGGTAAGGAAAGAACTATTTCTATCAAATCCTGTGTCTACCAGTCTGCAGGTTAAATATGCATTGTGTTAAGTACTGGGTAGCCGCTTACCTACTTCTAACTTAGCAGAGCCAGCTCTCTGCTGAAAAGCAGGCTCACACAAAGCAGTCTGCTAAAACTTTGCCATTGGCAAAGCAACCTCCAGACAACCAAACTTTCCAGCTGCAAAAGGTCAGTCTGAAAGATCCAACTTCTGTGTTTGCTTGGCCTGGAACCCAGCCTGCTCATCCAAAGACACTTTGTTTCTAGACCAGCAATTTTCAAACACAGTTGTGAAAAATCCTCCTTCAAAATCATCATTGGTATAACACCTACATATTGAAATTGAGATCACATCAAATATTTGTTTGAGAATGACTTAAGAAAACCACAAATAATAAAAATATATATTACGAAACTTCGGACAATTCTTTCTTCTGCAATGCTGGGAAAGGAAGAATAGGACTGATACTGACATGCAGAAGTAAAAATGGATCTTCAAAAATTACACAAGTAAGAAGAGACCAAAAACTGAACAAAAAGGGCCTAGAGATCAGTGAACAAGCAAAGAAAAGAAAAAAACAACACAAACACCCAATAACAACAAAAGTATGTGAGGATTTTAAAAAAAGGCAAGAGTAAAAAAAAGGGAACATACAGAAGGACTATAACATGCAGCCTAAAGCCACATGCAGCTTTAGGCTCAAGGCAACACTAACGGCCTGTTGCTTGGCAATTCAATCTCGAGGTCCAACTGAAAAGCCAAAACCTATTTTAGACAGTCATTTTAGTTACAGAAAGCATAGGGATTAGACAAAGAGGCTGTTCCTGAGGTAATTGAAATGTAAGTTAACCATGGTGCATACAACCACTTTAGCTCCCGAGCTGAAAGAAAGGACTGAATTTATGATGAGCAGTGAAAGCCACGGTAAAATTTGATGGCAGGAGGAATACTTTTAAAAACAAACAAGCCAACCATACAACGAAGAGAAAAGATGACCTCCAGGATTGAGGATTGAGTGACAAACAGAAGTAGGAGACATTGGAGATTTAAAAAAAAAAAAAAAGAAAGAAAGAAAGAAAATACTTAGTTTTTCTTCCCGAACATGATTACATGTAGTTCAAGCTGATTGCGGATCTCTCAAAAGGATGTATCAAATACACTGATAAGAAAAAGTAACCAGAGAAAGGGCATTTTAAAAGTTACAGATATCCCTGCATAGTATCCCTGATTGATAACTATAGTTCTTAATGAGGGGACAAAAAAAAAGGAAAAAAAGGAATCGGAAGACAAAGTACAGTATATACTTGAGCAGGACAGAGAAGACTGTCAGACTCCTCACTCTTTCAGCCTCTGAAAATTAGAACAGCAAAAAAATCTAGCACAAAAGCCATGGAAAGTGTCATCAAAGAAGAGAGAATAGTTATTAGCTCCAGGAGCTGCATGGACAACCACCATGAACTGCAATGCAGAAGGTTCCTAAGAAGTATTTACAAAGCCCTAACAATACTCAAGAATCACAGTCAGCTCAGCAATTCTCAGCTGTGGCCACCAGGGACCCTATATACTGCCCTCATTAAAGAAAAACACTTAGTGCAGTCCCAGCAACAACAACAACAAAAAACCAAAACAACAACAACAACAACAAAAAAGCTTTAGGCATAGCAAAGAACAAGAAGCCATTTAGGTAACTGTCTTGTTCTCCATCATTATTCTAGGACTGACAGTTTGAAGACAGGGATTTAGTTGGGGGGGTGGGGGAATCTCCATGATGCCCAGTTCACTAATAGCTAGTGAAAACTGTAAACCTGTTGCCAAATATTAATCTAGAAAATGAAGCCCTGATAGGCAGGTCTAAACAGATCTGCTGTGAAGCCTGGAGAGGAGTAGAGAGATGAAGAAGAAAAAAAAAAAAATAAAAAAATAATCAGCATAGGTCATTCATTTTGAGAATTTGTTTGCATCTTTTCCAAGTAAAGGAAATAATGAAGAGCGACTAAAACAAAATACACCCAGGAAGTCTACGGCAAGTTTCTGCTTCCTCTTTTGGGCCACAGGTGTCATATTCTAGTAGTAGCTGGAAGGAAACCTGCCTTTGCCCTCCTTTGTCAAGATGGGAATATCACTAGGACTCTAGAAGGAAAGCTATAGCCTAGAGATCAAAGATCAACTCATCCAATACATTGTCAGGACCCGGCTTTGTCAGAAAACAGGGTAGGCTTTCATACTTTATCCAAATAAAACTACTAAGGTCCAACTTAAAAACAAACAAAAATATCAAAGAACAGCATAATAAGCAAGATGCAACTTAAAATGTCATCAAAAGATCAGCAACGATTCCTTTGAAGATTGGCTGCTTTCCTCGGGCTGTATTAGCAACTGCAGTACCTTTTCCAGATTACTGATGCTTGAAACAAAACACAATCTCAGAACATTTATACAAGAGCACATGCAATAATTCTTGCTAAAATCACCAATTCAATATTTACCCTAAAAATTTAATACAAAAGAGCTTGAGCCTGTTAGGCAATTATCAAGACTGACCATAAGAAACTTTCCTGGAGTAACCTGCCATTTCAAGCACAAGCTGGCTCCACTAGATTCTCTTGCTTTCTTTCCTCTCACCAATGTGTTGGGACTCAGCGAAGTGCTATCCCACACTGTAACTCACTTAGTCAAGTGATAGATCTTACACTAGTATAACTCATCTAGAGTATTTTTTCACCTCTTGTAATGATGTTTTTCTTCAACCAAGTCATTACAAGACAGGTCCTTGTGAAAATGAGTCCTGTTTTCAAGGTGCCTACTGCCAGTGTATGAATCTGTTACTACCGACACTCAATAGATCCCAGAGCACAAGCATTGGGCTGAGAGTCAGAACAGCATTTTCTAGACTGAACAATTACCTCAAATACTATTACCATAGCCTAGCACAGAAATTAGCAACTTGCATATTAATTTAGTCACACAAAACCCCAGCAAATATTAGGGAGTGGGGGAATCAGTTAATTCCCACATTTCACAACACACTGGTTTTCTTTCATTTTTTATTCTTAGGGTATCTGAGAAATTAATGTCCTTCAGGGAGTCTTTCCTTCTTCTTTTGACCACTGCTTCAGGACTTATACCATCTCATCTTTAAATGGCATACTGGTCTCATTACATAACAGGACAAAAGGCCAAGTTTTTACCATGAAAGTTTAAATCTTATTTTCCAGCTTTGCCAACTTATACCAGATACCATCCCTTTAGGCATTCTTACCTTCGTGCCCAAATCCATTAAAAGAAATTGGGGGGGTGGGGGGAGTGGGGTTTTTGTGCATGTTTTTTTTTTTTCCATCTGCTCACCCCTTACCAGTGGAGAGTCTAAAAGGCACCTCTGCTTGAGCAAGCTACCCCTTAAGAATAACCAAAATAATTATCTTACTAAATTGTCCTGCGAATCTGATACTCAGGTGAAGAATGGCAATGACTGCAATATATGTACTTCTTTAAGGCTTGCAGCCAAACCATCTGGGACTCCACAAGCAACCCTTGTGCAAGTTGGGAGGGGTGTTGGGTTTTATGCTAATAGCAAGTTCTTCTCCTGCAGCTGGAATGGGAAATACTCTGTATATTTATCTTAGCTGGACTGCAAAATATTGAATACCTGATCAAGACACAATTCTATCTTGACTGAGGAATCAATTTCAGAAACCAGCCCAGTCCAGTACTGTCTTTGCTGGCCATAGTATCAATCTGATCACGTCTAACCAGCTGTCATGTAAGGCTCTCATATCTCATGACAGCAGACAGGATAACCAATACCCTGATAATAATGGGATACCGTTAATTCAATGACAGTGTCTTCAAGTTAATCTGTTAGAAAAGAGCACAGAAGCTACGGGAATGTATCTTAGATATTTCAGAAGTGAAGAAACTCACTTTTTACAGCCTTCTGCTTTCTTTAGGTCACAAATTTAAGAAGATACCATGCCCTTGTTAACAGTTCTCTAAATACCAGACAAGTTTTCTTTAAAAAAATAAAAATAAGGAAAAAAAAATAAAGCAGTGTTTAAGCAGCATTTATATTCACAAACACATTTACAAGAGAAGTCAACATTCTGCAATGCAAAATGGCAAACTATGCAAAAGCACTTTTTAAACAAAGTGTCCCAATTTATTTTCTAGACTTCAAATACTACAAAATGAATGCAAACACGTTTTGTGCTGAAAACTTTAAAACATCATGGTTTAAAATAGGAAGTGTAATATCAAGATTAAAGTTCTCTATTGTTAGGGTATGATTTTTACTTCAAGTGCATTTCTCAAACTCTATCCCTTTTATGGGGAGAATATAGTATTACCTAAACATTTTGGATTTAAATACAGTCTACTCAAACTTACATCTTCAGACACCGATAGAATTAAACATTATGGTTTTACGCAAAAATCAAGATAAAGCTAAGACATGATAAAAATCAACTGCAACACTAAATATTGTCTAATTGCACCTATATATTGCAATTTGTTGTCACACTATGACAAATCGGAGCCTACATGGGACAATCCTAGGTCCAACTGTTAAAGTAGCTCAGAATAGGAAATATTCACCACCACTACCTCTCCTATGAAATTATCCATCTGAACTCTGCACCCAATACATCATACCTACAAAACTAGACTTCCCAGAAAATGAAGTCTGATTTAATCTTTCATTACCCCATACTTTTTTCTAGTTGCTGTTTCTTTGGGTTCTAAAACTTGATTTCTCAGTGTATCACTGCAGATATGCAGATGTTAGCGAAGAGCCAAAGTATACCCTAAATTCACATCTCTTGACGTTAGTCAAGGCACATGCACAGCATGGAAGCGACGGGTAGGATTAGATGCAGGGTTTAATTACTTTAGATAGTATCTAGAAGTATGAGTTTATCAGGTCCCTGAACAATAAACAGATCAACTCTAGCAGAAAAAAGAAAATTGATTGTACACTAAAGAACTAAAGCCTTGCAATTCAATACATTTCATTCAATACAACTTTTAGCTTTAATATGTTCACTTAAAGTTCCTGAATTTCAAGCAAGCTCCCTGCTACAAAATTTATTTTGGCAAGTTTCTATCTTTTAAAAACTTCTAGAAGTGAGGGCATTTCATAAAACCCTGTCATGTCTTTCTCCTCACAGTATTAGCATTCAATAGGAAACACAAGATTTGACATTTTCATAGTGATTTATATAACTGAAACAAAGCAATACCAAAATCTTGCTTAAACCAATAGGAATGAGCAAAGACATTGCTAGTAAGTAGTACCATCAAAATTAGGATAACTAGAGTAAAATAATCTAATTGTTTCCAAAACAATAAACTTAAATACATCACAGTAAGAACTTCGCTGGGCAGTTAATAATTCCACAAAATTACTATGGTATAAAGGAACCATAAGTCAAAGGGGGGGGGGACACGGGACAGACACAAACCAACTCTGCTTAGTCTTAACTCAAGTAGTAATACAAACCCAAGTCCTCCATTTTACCTTCTGAAAAGAGAACTATTGTCCAAGACTGAGATGTTACAGAGCTAATGCTAGTTACTAAAGCAAAGTGACCAGAAGCAGAAGATATATTCCCAAACTCCTTCTGGATATCTCAGTTACAGGCCTAAGCTCCTATAGAATGTGCTTAATCATACATCTGTAGCAGTTAGTAGAACAGGCAAACTGTGTAACAGCAGCTATTCTTCTTTCTAATTAATGATCAATAACTACAACAGCAACATGGTGGATTTTGCGCCAGTTCCAGTAGAATTCGTGGAATGTACAGCTAAAATCCCATGTTGACTACTTCTTTCTAACTTGTTAATATGGACTTTTGTATTTGTCCAAGCAAACTAGAGTGGCCATTTATTTGATTTTCAAAACCTTTTTATTTCTTTAAATGTAATCAAAACCAGGATGCTAGCTACAGCCTGCTTGATGATGAAAGTATCAAAAGTTTCATTCAGGAATAAAGCTACAGCCGTGCAATTTAATAATTCATTTAATCAGTCTTTTCTGTTGGAAATGTTCAAGAGATTCCCACACCAACACATTCTTTGCAGTAGACAGGTCAAGAGAAATTAATTCAACTTGAAATAAATATACAGACACATTACTCCAAATGGATAAATTCAATGCTAAGAAGTCACCAGGACCATGGCTTTCACCTGAGATTGCTGCATCAAATTCACATACAAAGCTGCAGACCTGCAGGTGAGGAAGTTAACCCAGTACTGCAAAAAACTGCCAGCAGGGACTGGGCAGGTTGCTAATGTGATTCCCATCCACACAAAAAAACCCAGAAGAGATCCTGGGCATTGCAGACCAGAAAGCTTGTCATCCAGCCTTACTAAAGGCAGTAGGGGCTATAAAAATAAAGTCACTGCAGGCAGGGATAAACGTGGTCTTTTGGACAAGATGTTGCATGGCTTCTGCAAAGAGAAACCCTGTCTCACCAACCCAGCCAAGTCATTGGTGTGCATCAGTGAGGACAGAGAGAGGAGGTCCAGCAGACACAGTACAATCCAATTTTGAAAAAGATTCTGGCTAGGTCCCACACCAAAGGTTATCAAAGAAATTAACTTGCCACAGGATGGGAGGAGAGAGTCTTACAAATAGAAAATTAGTGAACAGGATACAAAAAGCAAGGTTTAATGGCCAATTTTCAGGGCAGAGAATAGGCAGCTGAAAGGGCTCCTGCTGTGGGATTGGTGCTGGGACTGGCTTTATTCAGCACTTTCAATGACAACGTGAAGAGCAGAGCATGCAGTGAAATCTCACAGTTCATAGGTGACACTATATGTTTTGTAGATACCAGACACTAGCGAGGGAATGCCAAACCAAGTCATGTGACAAAAAAAATGAGAGAGAAGATTCAGTGTAGGTAAGATTGTTACCTTAAACTAAACCATGCCTACACAGAGCAGAGCTTGGAGCTGGCAATTACAAATCATTAAGTCATCCAAGGCACATTGCTAACAGTTCTCCAAACCCACTGTACAGCACCGGCTGACTGAAAGGCACCACCAGGAATGCATCTTTTAACATTACTGATCAAAAACTGTGGAGGCCAAGAGGTACAGAGGGCAAATGGACCGCAAAACATGGCTAGGTTCACCTGCTCTCCCCAAGTAACACATCTATTGCCACTGGCTTTAATTATTTTTATTTAAGAAAAGTGCAAGGGTTATACAGAAGTATATAAATAAAAAGAAACCAGGGTGGAAACCAGTGAGAGCACGTTGACAGCATCCAGCACTCCTTGAAGGCATCCAAGGAGCTTGTGGGTGACTTGGAGAGGTGCCCTAACTGGAGACCAAGACGACCAGGGAGTGGAAACATGCCTTCATAGGCACCAGGATCCATTGCTTGAGACACAATACAAGACTATTATTAAACAGTTGCAATCAAGACAAGGCAAGGGTGTTTAGTATTCTCAATTGCAAGTAACATTTAAAAAAAAAAAATTACATTATTTCTTAACTGATACATATTTATGCAAAAAATAAATCCTCTTCAGAAGCCATGCTGCATGACACGACTCGGGAAAAGATAACAATTTAAAAAGAAATTAGAAGTAGGTATCTCCAGTGACCAAAAGAGTATCTACCTGTACATAGACAATGATCAAAAGAATATATAACTACATGGAGATAGATAGTGATTTTCAACCAATGAATCACAGGGCCCTGGAAACCAGTAAGCTACTGATCTACTTCAGCTATTGTCCTTAAATCTAAGTTCACTAACTAGTGGTCCACAACTCCACCAGAAAATTAAGGTGTCTATAAATCATATCCATTTGTAGGTAAGAAAGTAAGTATAAGTGTGTGAAAGTCATAAATCATCATGATTGAGGAAATTAGTAAGTCAGTAACTCATTGATAGGTTAGTGTCTATCTGTCCAGCAGAGGATTCCTCCCTCCCCGCAAATTAGCACAGCTTTCTGGTTAAGCTCCTAGTATTACTCAAACAGAAAACACAAAGACCAAAAAGATTTACTAAATGGACTACTGGTGCATTCCAGCATGGGAGCTCTGTACTATGTAACTAAACATGAATGCAAGTCAGTTATACCTAATCTTTAAATATAGTACATAAGTTTTGTACAAAAGAGGTTTTTTCTTTCACCACTGTAAGTTGCAAGAAACAACTGGCTGATACCCTCAATCTGTATTTCAACTGTTGAAATACTACTCTCAACAGATACAGTCCAACATTCTAATTCACTACTTTGTTTTGAATGTTGCTGGGTTAGCTTATAATGTTGAAAAGCTACTGAAGGAGAAATAGAAAAAGGAAAACATTCAGTAGAACAGAAACTACAAACCACACAGGTTACAAACTGACAGAAGAAATACTTTCTATTCAACGGATAAGTAGACTCAGGTTGGAAAACAAGTTTATTTCAAATATTTAATCAACTGAAAGAAGTGCTTGAATTGAATAAGACTCCCTTTCCATTGAATAAGATTTTAAACAATTCCTAGTAGGAAATGGGAAGAGGCTTCTATATAGGATGAAATTTTACAGAGTTTCTTTTTTTCCTACTTTAACATTGTAGTAGCCACTGTTAGACACAACGTCCAGTAAAGCAATTACTAATATGATTGTAAACTGTCACAAAATTAAATGGCATACAGCTCTTCTACTCTCCCATCACAGCATTTATACCCCATAGAAGAACACTATAGGAATCATTGACTACGAAATGGTGATTATTAAATATAAAAGCTACTCTAAATCAGTTCAAAATTTAATAAAACATTGACCAATCAGACTACAGAATCAGGGGTAGGTAAAAACAATTATTGCCCTTAAAGGAGAAGCTATTCACCCCAAATCAGTGCTACTTCACAGCTTTCTCATGTCCTCATCAGCACTGAATGCTTCCTTCAACAAGCAAAAGCACTTCACAGCGTTGGAGACAGCAGCATTTCAGAATGACAGCCCATGTATAAAAGCAAGACTCCCCTAGTTCTTCCTTCTCTCTTTAGTCAGAGAAAGATAGTAGAGTGACTTTATTTCAACAGCTCCTATGCACCTTCTGGTTTTCTCGACAAGTTTTCCAGATTAACACTGAGAAGGAAGAATTTCTGATCTTGCAGAGATGAAAGACTGCTTATGAATTTTCTTTTCTCAATCCACCGCTCGTTTGTTTGACATCAGGAAGAACAGTTTGTAAGGCCAGCAAGCCAGGTCATTTAAGAAATTTGCACTCAAGTGATCCATCAGATGAGAGCCCAGTAATGCACTATCCTGCTTTAAAGTGTTACATTCAAACTGTGTTATTGTTTGCATAACTGTAACATACACCACATGTATAACACATTGCCACGTACATAAGATTGTTTAAAAATCACTTTTATACAGAGCTAGTAACAACCAAACGAGGCTGATGGACAAACAAACGAGAAGCAAAAGAGACACAGAAACCCCAAATCTCCTCATAATTGAGGGCAAAACAACAATTTTAGGCTGGGGGGGGGGAAATTACTAGTGTTTAAGAACCCAAAATTGAGAGAAACAAAAGTTTTAAAGACACACAGCATATGGCTAACCAAAAGCACAAACACTAACAAGCAAATCAAAAGCAAAACTGCAGATTTTCATATGCCGCATTAATTTCTTTAGCCCAGTAGGATGCTGTGGAAAACCGAAACATTTTAGATATACATTAGTTTCCTCCTTTTATTCATTTTAATATCAGACGTATTCTTATAGATGAAAAACCCTTTGTTATCGCTTATACTCTCATTCTTAACTGGCTCAGCTGCACAACAGCACCACAGGCTCTTTGTTACTGGCTCTGCTGAGAACACAAGGAACACCAACCCAACTAGGGAACATTTTATATGCTAAATTTTCATTTTATTTTTTAAATTTTACCAAGTACTTAAAGTTAAAATAGCACCTAGATACCTCCAAATGTCTCCCTTAAAGCTATAGTCTTCTCTAGATCTGATTAGAAAACCATGTTAATCTTAATTGTAAAATGACTCTAGATGGAGCATAAAAGGTTTACCATTCAAAAGAAGGAAATTAAGGCTGCCTCTAACATTTTTCTTTACACAACTTTACAGACAAACATGACAACCACAATCCACAGCAGTCAAGTAGTAAAAAGCCCACTAGCAAGTCATTTACAAAACTGTATGTTAGATTAATTATGTGGCTGTTTTAGATACCAACATAGGCACATACATGAGAACTTCAGCAAAGAAGATGAATTTGAAACAAGCATAAAACATACAGCCTTGTGTAAACACCAGAGACCACCAGCACAGGTTACCTACCATTCCTCACCAATAAATTGGTCACTCCCTTCAATGAATTACAGGTCAAACACAGAACTTCTAGGAAGAAAAATAGCCCATTTTTTATTTCTGCAATTTGAAGATCAAGCTGTTATGGACACATCCTTAGAAGATTAACAAGGTGGTAAGTATAGAGAGGAAGAGCTGAAACATTATTGCTGCTGCAGACAAGAAAAAAAAAATTCAAGACTGCTTGTTTTATCCTTTTCACAGCACTTTGTATACTATTAGTTCTCTTGGGTTCCCAAACACAGCAGTTTCCTATTGCTATATGTCCTTCTACACAGTAAGAAAGAAGAAAAATACAATCTGAAAGAAATCAGGAAAGTATTATATGAATGAATTGTCAGAAAGAGTTAACAGTAAGTGTCTTTAAAACTACTTACGATGGTAGATTCTGAAACACTTTTGTGTCTTTAAGAAAGGAGCCAACAACAAAAGCAAAAAACCCCTGGATTCCCTTGGACAACTTCCAAGCAGAATTTTAATAGGAAACAATAAAAAAATTTTTTTTTAATGGAAAACACAAGTTTTACAAATCTAGATGCCTTAATCATTTTTTAAATGCAGCAACTGTGAACAAAAACATCAGAGAACATTAGGTATACATGATACAAGTCAGGGCACTTACAAAATGGATTACATTATGTATCAGCAGCTTACCTGGAAGTTCAGCACCGTTGAAAAAAGCAAAAACAAAACACACACATGAACACTCATATCCTGCACCATCCTCAGTTACAAATCTGAGCAGTTATCATCAGTGCTTCTCTGTGGTGACTCTTGTGAGCAACTAGACTACTATATAGTTTGGAACAACTTTGTTCTATAGGATCCAAGTGAATAATCTCAACAATGACTTCATACAATTTTAATGTATGCAGAATTTCCAGAACTGCTGGAAGTCTCACTTCCATGTATAAGTAACAGACTCAAATAGGAAGTTTAAAACCATGAAGGGTTACAGAATTATGTCTCAATAACATACCAAGAAAAACCACACAATTACTTTTATGGAATGAACTGAGATTACAGCTAAAGCCACTAGAAACAAATCTGGATTTTCTAATGATATTTTTGTTTGAAATAGTGCAATGGAGTCTATTACTGCCTCAATGTTGATAGTGTATTTGGGGGCTTTGGGGGGCTTTTTTGGCTATCACTGCCATAACAGGAGCAAATTCTTACAGTAAAAAAAAACAATTTTGAAGAACACCTGCCTCATCTATTGCTTAAAAGAAACGTACAGTTTCAGGAATTACCAAGATTCCTCACTGTCCAAATAAAGGTCTGCTACCACTATCACCTAGTTGTGTATTACAGAAGTTAATTATTTTTGACAGTTTGGAGCAAGAAAGTTGAAAGATATTTCATCTTTCCAGCTGAGAACTCCAATGTTGTGATTGGCAGTGCGTTAAAATCTAATGCCTTCCAAAACTACTAGACCTGCTTAATATATATAGTTTGAACAAGAAGTAGAAAACAATCTTGCAACAGGCTTAGGGCATTAGACAAGACGTTCAATCACTAGCCCAAAAACTTTGATTCCTCAAAGATGAGTAACTGAGATATCAAGCTGCCACATGGCTCTGTGTCACTTCACAGCACAAGACTTTTGAAGGTCACAGAGAATATCCTATTTGTCATGCAAAGACAAAATAATCTTACAAAGCAAAGCAAGAAAAGCCTACAGCTGATAGTTTTGACACAGTCATCCGAAAAAGTGATGTCGGAATTGCATGCGTGTGAAGCTCTATCTCACTGGATCAAATACTTCCAAAGCTTGGAAGACTGAAGCAGTATTACCAACCTAGATTTTCTCTAAAACATTTGCAGATGATGCACACTCCATGATTTTAGTAACACTGCACCCACATAAGTTAACCTTAAAAAATAGCAGGGAGAACAGCCTTAAGTGTTAGAAGAACAACCAAAATAAGTCTTTGGAGTGTGATGCAGCTTGTCACTGGGAAGGAGAAACAAACTGCTGAGTTTCTGGGCTGTCCCTCCTTATTTCCCCTTCCTTGTCCTCCTTATATGTACCTTGCCTGCCAGGGAAGACAGAAGGCCTGTATGGGTACAGGTAGATTGTTCTTGCCGAGGACTTGAAAGCATTCCTTGAATAGATACAGCTCTCCCTCACATGCCTCTTCCCACTTGAGGGGACCACTCAGTGTACTCAAAGTTCCCAAATAGCTCTACAGTAAAAATAATTTTATCTAGATTTTTTTTTTTGGACAGTGACCCATTCAAAGCCAGAACTACGGCAGTACCAGACAATACAACACTGACAGCTTCAGAGACTGCCATTCTTTCTGAAAAATAGGTTACCAAATCTATGTCCAAGAACTTTATTTGTATAACATATGAATTCACAGCTTTAGAACTGCAGTGATGTACGCACTACATGTCATCAGTCAATACACTTGCATAAAACAGACTACACAAAAACTTATTACTGAGAATTTTCTGAAGTCTCCCATAATGCCTCATAATACCATAAAAGCCACACAATTTGTCATGGAGCTCATTCCTGGTAAGGTTCTTACAGGGCAATGCCAAGATGTAAAATTCAGCATCAGCCATTTCCTATAAACTATAGTCTTAAAGGTGCATCTACCTCAATTTTTTAGTGCAGCTCAGGAGTGCACATGTAAAGCAAACTTCCTTACTGTACCCACTGACTGTGCATCATGAAGTGGTCCTGGAGTGGATGAACTGGATTCCTTTTGGATAGAACTGAATATTAAGATGTAAAACCAGGAGCACAAACAGCACACTTCAACACAAACATGCATTGAGTCCATGTAACCAGACTGGAATTAGTTAAAAAAGAAAAATCCCTGAAATGCAAACAGTATGGACACCAATTCCTCGGCACCAAACATTGAGTTTTACAGACACAACGCTGTCAGACCCTGCTACTTGCCAAGGTACACACAGCTCCTCTGTTCCAGTGATCTTGAAAGGATCCTATTAGCCCAATACATCCAGCTCATCTAGAGGGGTCGTGGCTTCCTGCAGCCAAAGAAATCTGACTCCTTGGTTTTCAAGTCTTGCACTTTCTTGGAGTTGCTAACATACCAGTGTCTCATAGGCTGCAGGACCAAAATTAGGTTCTGTATGTGCAGTTCTGACTTTGTGCTGCAGCATCATCTAGCAAACCCATCGTCTAGCAATTACATGGATACAATACTCTTAGTTCTCTACAGTAAAGCCACATGAATGGATTAGAGCCTGGTTCAAAATAAATCTCATGTGCCACAAGGAAGGCATAAGCCAATGCTGAAGAAAATAATTCTCTCAAAATTTTTGGGGTGTCATATATTTATCCATAGTGTTGGCCAGCAAGCCCCACCCATGTGTTAACTCTCCCTGAGGAACTTGAGTTCCCAGGGCCTCTTCTACTACCTCAAAGTGCACTTAGAGTAACCTTCTGTGTTTGCTTTCATACACTGCACAGGCCTAGCAGAACTTTCAATACAAACCTGTTCCCTTATCTGATTATCAGTAGAAGCCAAAGCCTTATTCAGAAATGCCTTGGTCCTAACTGATACATAACGTACTGCTCTGCACTGGCCATTTCTAGCAACACAGCTCATGCACTTTAACACATCTTCACATCAATGTTTCCTAAAAGTTTCTTGATCAGATCCCTTGTATCCAAGAACCCTATCACAAAGTTTCAAAAGACATTCAGAGGCCTATAGAGCCTTCCTTACTGCAAGCCAAAAAGAGTAGAGGAGCAGGTAATTCCCTTGAAGCCATATAAACAGTTATAATCAAAAGCATATTTTGGCAAGGAGATCCACAGGTTCAGCTGATGCCAAGTTGATTCACCCAGAGCATATCACATTTATGCAGGTATCAGCTATTGAAAGCTGTAAGAGACAATAAAATTAACTTGATCAGGTCGTTTGTCCACCATACAAGCTTGTAGCTCCCCAGATCTTCCTGGAATTTTTCCAAAAAGTTGACATCACATTTGCATGTTATCATCCTCAGGTAACAGGGTAGTTTTATTACTGAGACTGCATAGCCTCTGGTTTAATGCTGCTGCTTCATCTGAGTTTTTAGATTAATACTATTTGATCCTGATCCCTTTGTCAGTTTGAAACTGGCTATACTGAAATGATTACTGAAACGATTATTACATCTGATCTGTCAAGAGTTTATGATTCTATTTTCTTCAGTAATCACTTGGGGGACACGGAAATGCAATCTTTTCTCAAGCCAAAGGTTATCTTATCTTCCCATTCTGCTACGTCAAACTTCTTGAGAACAGCAATATTTTAAATGAGCCATTCAAGTCAATCACATCATCAATTTAAGAACCACCAAAGAAACAGGAAGGTAGAGCAATTCCCAAATTGTTCAGAACAGCAATAGTAACAACGTAACAATGCAAAACTTCTTATATATGCTATGTTACCATGAGATCTGATGGATTAACAAATAGATAGATTGTGTCCTTGTATAAAAATCAGATACTTCTTAATCTAGGTGCTCAGCCCTAACACTTGGGGGTTGAAAAGATGACCTCCAGAGATCCCTTCCAACCTCAACCATTCTGTAAGCACTTACAGATTTTTTCAGCCAACCCCTCCTTGAAGCCAAGCACTAAGGAGAGTTATTCTAACAGCCAAGACAGTCACAATCTTACTCTTCCTCTGTCATTCCACATTCACAACAAAAGTCACTTCCATTAGATCATCCTCTGTCTCAATCACTGATCTTGGAAAACACTACAGCAGCTTCTTGCTGGATGACAATTACCTGACAACACCAGGAGGCTTCCACAAGGCCCTTGAAAAGAAAAAATGCAAAACCCTTACTTCCACAAGCATACAGCAATGAAACAAAAAAAAATTGTAATTTCTGTCTAATCCCAGGGAAAAATCCAGCAGCCAGAGGCTTCAAACCATGCTAGAGAGCTACAGGACTTTGCACAACACCTTCTGCACCTTGTCATTTGAGGTCAACATCAGCTTCTGACATCGCATACAAGATTCAACAAGCCGTCAGTACCACGATTCTCTCACCAAAACCTAAGCTGCTTTAATGCCTTAAGGAAGCACTGGAGTCATTCCCTATATTTTTTCAAAACTCAAGATGACACGTTTAGAAAAAATCTAGCAGCCTTGATACACTACTGTTAAGAAACACGGCTGAGCATCCGTAGCTCTGACGAAGAAGTTACATCCTGCATAAGGGAGAAGTACTCTCTCCCACAGAATTACATAAAGGAAGAAGGGATTATCAGGACACGATACAAGGCAATGAACACCAAAGGGAATATGGAGGAGGAGAGGAGGGGAAAGCAAGCTTTGATGAATGAAAAAT
Organism: Haliaeetus leucocephalus; assembly: GCF_000737465.1. Taxonomy (NCBI): domain Eukaryota; kingdom Metazoa; phylum Chordata; class Aves; order Accipitriformes; family Accipitridae; genus Haliaeetus; species Haliaeetus leucocephalus. Next base: position 10,026,652 of record NW_010972436.1, read on the forward strand.
TATGAAGCAGTCCAAAGGCATGGCCACAGAGGCTGTTGTCATACACACTGTCCCTCTTGTGCTAAAATGCCAAGAAAAACACCTGAGCACAGAGAATTAAAACCACTAGCACCAGAACTACAAAAAGTTAACCACAGCATTCTACTCAAAGGCATCCCAACTAAAACAATAGTGACATACATAGTAACCAGTAAGCTCCATTAAACCATAGTTTTAAAAAATAGCAGAAAACCTGAAAAAACATGCAAACAGCATGTAGAGACGTTCCAGTAAAAGGCAGCTTTGTGTAAAGACATCCAAGGTAGGATACAACACACCTGAGATTTGCACACTTCCCTTGACCCCATTACAAGACCAGTTACCCTTCTCATACAGTAACTTTAAACAGCTGCAGCTGCCTAGCGAGTCACTGCAAGTCAGAACGCTGCTTCAGTATCTTGTTTGAAGCTTCAGGTATAGGTCAGAGCTGGAGAACCAAGCAGCAGGAACAAAGGATACAGTGTGGAAGAACCTGTAAACCTATGCAGCCTCTTCCAGTGCTTAAAAAATTCTATTGAAGCTCAACTGCAACTTTGTATACTCTATTACTGTACTCACAGGTATATTCTGCTGCATGTGCGAAGCATCTAATGCTATTTACACTTCAAGTCTTGGCTATAACGACATTGTGAGTGACTAGCATATACTTATAACTAACAAAACTTCATTTCATTTGTGTTGCACTTCCACCAACTTTTTCCCTGCTCGAACATTATAAGTGGTTCAAGTTCTTCATTAAGATTAGGAGTAGAAGTGTGAACTAGCAGAATACTTGCTTGCTAAAGGTAACATTATATTCTGCTAAGCATATTGCGCAAGGTACAGATTCAGCCCTAGAAAAAAGGATTGTGGAAGATATTAACAAAGGGTTGCATACTAGATCTGAACATCACTAATTGAAACAAAGTTCTGAAACCCTACATTATCTAACACTAAAATTGCCTTTGAGGAATTAAACCTAGATTTTTAGGCACATGAAAGTGAAACTTGAGCAGTGTTTGCTGTGTTTTATATATGATAGTGTTTCATAGCATTTAACACCAGATGCTTAAGGAGGATTAAAAGAAAGAAAAAGATGAAACGGACACAGAATCCCCCAACTATCACTAACAACCACAGCCAGTAGTTTCCAAAAGAGGACCTTTACAAATTGCAGACACCTTCCCTCTTTTTGCAGACACAGCCCTAAATGAGATGCACCTTAAAATACAGCTATTATTCTCAAAACCTACAAGAACTACATCAGAATAAACTTTAAGGTTGTCAGGCAAGCCATTTGAATAGCAGGATCACTCACCAGAATGTAGAGATGCTAGGAGACAAACAAAGAACAAAATGTCTTTTGGGGACTCTGGGTGAAATAACATATTATAGAGTTGCATATTTAATTACTGAGGAGAATAATACTGACTGGAAAGAGAGATCAAGCAAGATCACACACACAGAGCAGAGCATCTAGAGATAAGGAAGGCCATCAAGTGGGAGCCAGGCCAAGTGATACAAGTTGAAGATGCCAACTGGCAGTGAAACCAGCAACCACATCTAAAATATACACAAGAAACATGGGATAAAAGTGTGTGGAACAGAAGTTCCTGTCTTGACTACACGTGCATGAAAGTTAACCGAGGGTGCACAATAAATGCTTTAAGATAATCTCAAGTGTTGCCTAGCAAGCAGAGGTGAAAACCACACACAATAACCAAGATACATGGAAAGTAAACAAATATAACAATCTACAAGCCATTACCATGGCAAAGGGTCACAGTCTACCACATGGCACGCGTGAGAGAAAACAGAAGCTGCAACACATGGCGATCCACGATGATAAGCAGATAAGGAACCAGCAGATATGCAGAATGAGAGAGAGATGAGAAACAGCCATACCCAGGATATGTATGGGAAGTGGGAGAAGCCCACGAGCTACTTCTGTCTAGCCGTAGACACATTTGGAGAAAAACAGATACATTCAGAAGAGCAACAGGCAGCAGGAACACACAAAGGTACAGTGGGGAGAGGAAGGGTTGATGTATGGTGGGCCAGAGAGATGAAAGACAGAACGGCACTCGAAGGAGAGCAGAGCCCCTACGGAGCGAAGGAAGAGGCTGGGGAAGCGACAGGAGCCTTGCCCTGAGCCTCGGGAGCCGGGGCACGGCGGGGTGTGGGGGGGGAGCGGCGCGGACCGCAGCGGCAGAGCGGGGCAGCCGCAGTCGTGCCCGGGCAGGGGCCGGATGACAGCGCCAGGCCAGAAGGCAAGCGGCCGGCGGCATGCCCAGCGCCCGTCTGCCACGGAGGAGCGGCCGGGCGG